>NW_027141899.1:1093228-1419304 GCF_036365525.1 Heterodontus francisci
AGGTTAACAGAATGGACAGACAGTCAGGATGATAGCAATTGACTGAAGCAGGACATTGATAGTTTAGCAGAATGGACAGACAGTCAGGATGATAGTAATTGACTGAAACAGGACATTGATAGTTTAGCAGAATGGACAGACAGTCAGGATGATAGTAATTGACTGAAACAGGACATTGATAGTAGAGCAGAATGGACAGACAGTCAGGATGATATCAATTGACTGAAACAGGACATTGATAGTTTAGCAGAATGGACAGAGAGTCAGGATGATTGTAATTGACTGAAACAGGACATGGATAGTTTAGCAGAATGGACAGACAGTCAGGATGATAGTAATTGACTGAAACAGGATATGGATAGTTTAGCAGAATGGACAGACAGTCAGGATGATAGTAATTGACAGAAACAGGACTTTGATAGGTTAACAGAATGGACAGACAGTCAGGATGATAGTAATTGACTGAAACAGGACATTGATAGTTTAGCAGAATGGACAGAGAGTCAGGATGATAGTAATTGACTGAAACAGGACATTGATAGTAGAGCAGAACGGACAGACAGTCAGGATGATAGCAATTGACTGAAACAGGACATTGATAGTTTAGCAGAATGGACAGAGAGTCAGGATAATAGTAACTGACTGAAAAAGGACATTGATAGTTAGGCAGAATGGTCAGACAGTCAGGATGATAGTAAAGGACTGAAACAGGACATTGATAGGTTCGCAGAATGGACAGACAGTCAGGATGATAGTAATTGACAGAAACAGGACATTGATAGTTTAGCAGAATGGACAGACAGTCAGGATGATAGTAAATTACTGAAACAGGACATGGATAGTTTAGCAGAATGGACAGACAGTCAGGATGACAGGAACTGACTGAAACAGGACATTGATAGTTAGGCAGAATGGTCAGACAGTCAGGATGATAGTAAAGGACTGAAACAGGACATTGATATGTTCGCAGAATGGACAGAGGATCATGATGATAATAATTGACCGAAACGGGACATTGTTAGGTTAGCAGAATGGACAGAGGATCAGGATGATAGTAATTGACTGAAACAGGACATGGATAGATTAGCAGAATGGACAGACAGTCAGGATGATAGTAATTGACTGAAACAGGACATTGATAGTTTAGCAGAATGGACAGAGAGTCAGGATGATAGTAATTGACTGAAACAGGACATGGATAGATTGGCAGAATGGATAGACAGACAGGATGATAGTAATTGACTGAAAAAGGGCATGGATAGTTTAGCAGAATGGATAGACAGTCAGGATGATAGTAATTGACTGAAACAGGACATTGATAATTTAGCAGAATGGATAGACAGTCAGGATGATAGTAATTGACTGAAACAGGACATGGCTAGATTAGCAGAATGGACAGACAGTCAGGATGATAGTAATTGACTGAAACAGGACATGGATAGTTTAGCAGAATCGACAGACAGTCAGGATGATAGTAATTGACAGAAACAGGACTTTGATAGGTTAACAGAATGGACAGACAGTCAGGATGATAGTAATTGACTGAAACAGGACATTGATAGTTTAGCAGAATGGACAGACAGTCAGGATGATAGTAATTGACTGAAACAGGACATTGATAGTTTAGCAGAATGGACAGACAGTCAGGATGATAGTAATTGACTGAAACAGGACATTGATAGTAGAGCAGAATGGACAGACAGTCAGGATGATATCAATTGACTGAAACAGGACATTGATAGTTTAGCAGAATGGACAGAGAGTCAGGAAGATTGTAATTGACTGAAACATGACATGGATAGTTTAGCAGAATGGACAGACAGTCAGGATGATAGTAATTGACTGAAAAAGGACATGGATAGTTTAGCAGAATGGATAGACAGTCAGGATGATAGTAATTGACTGAAACAGGACATTGATAATTTAGCAGAATGGACAGACAGTCAGGATGATAGTAATTGACTGAAACAGGACATGGATAGTTTAGCAGAATGGACAGACAGTCAGGATGATAGTAATTGACAGAAGCAGGACTTTGATAGGTTAACAGAATGGACAGACAGTCAGGATGATAGTAATTGACTGAAACAGGACATTGATAGTTTAGCAGAATGGACAGAGAGTCAGGATGATAGTAATTGACTGAAACAGGACATTGATAGTCGAGCAGAACGGACAGACAGTCAGGATGATAGCAATTGACTGAAACAGGACATTGATAGTTTAGCAGAATGGACAGAGAGTCAGGATAATAGTAACTGACTGAAAAAGGACATTGATAGTTAGGCAGAATGGTCAGACAGTCAGGATGATAGTAAAGGACTGAAACAGGACATTGATAGGTTCGCAGAATGGACAGACAGTCAGGATGATAGTAATTGACAGAAACAGGACTTTGATAGTTTAGGAAAATGGACAGACAGTCAGGATGATAGTAAATTACTGAAACAGGACATGGATAGTTTAGCAGAATGGACAGACAGTCAGGATGACAGGAACTGACTGAAACAGGACATTGATAGTTAGGCAGAATGGTCAGACAGTCAGGATGATAGTAAAGGACTGAAACAGGACATTGATAGGTTCGCAGAATGGACAGAGGATCATGATGATAATAATTGACTGAAACGGGACATTGTTAGGTTAGCAGAATGGACAGAGGATCAGGATGATAGTAATTGACTGAAACAGGACATGGATAGATTAGCAGAATGGACAGACAGTCAGGATGATAGTAATTGACTGAAACAGGACATGGATAGACTTGCAGAATGGATAGACAGTCAGGATGATAGTAATTGAACGAAACAGGACATGGATAGTTTAGCAGAATGGATGGACAGTCAGGATGATAGTAATTGACTAAAACAGGACTTTGATAGGTTAACAGAATGGACAGAGAGTCAGGATGATAGTAATTGACTGAAACAGGACATGGATAGTTTAGCAGAATGGACAGAGAGTCAGGATGATAGTAATTGACTGAAACAGGACATTGATAGTAGAGCAGAACGGACAGACAGTCAGGATGATAGCAATTGACTGAAACAGGACATTGATAGTTTAGCAGAATGGACAGAGAGTCAGGATAATAGTAACTGACTGAAAAAGGACATTGATAGTTAGGCAGAATGGTCAGACAGTCAGGATGATAGTAAAGGACTGAAACAGGACATTGATAGTTTCGCAGAATGGACAGACAGTCAGGATGATAGTAATTGACACAAACAGGACTTTGATAGTTTAGCAGAATGGACAGACAGTCAGGATGATAGTAAATTACTGAAACAGGACATGGATAGTTTAGCAGAATGGACAGAAAGTCAGGATGACAGGAACTGACTGAAACAGGACATTGATAGTTAGGCAGAATGGTCAGACAGTCAGGAAGATAGTAAAGGACTGAAACAGGACATTGATAGGTTCGCAGAATGGACAGAGGATCATGATGATAATAATTGACTGAAACGGGACATTGTTAGGTTAGCAGAATGGACAGAGGATCAGGATGATAGTAATTGACTGAAACAGGACATGGATAGATTAGCAGAATGGACAGACAGTCAGGATGATAGTAATTGACTGAAACAGGACATGGATAGATTAGCAGAATGGATAGACAGTAAGGATGATAGTAATTGAATGAAACAGGACATGGATAGTTTAGCAGAATGGATAGACAGTCAGGATGATAGTAATTGACTGAAACAGGACATTGATAGTTTAGCAGAATGGACAGAGAGTCAGGATGATAGTAATTGACTGAAACAGGACATGGATAGATTAGCAGAATGGATAGACAGTCAGGATGATAGTAATTGACTGAAAAAGGACAGGGATAGTTTAGCAGAATGGATAGACAGTCAGGATGATAGTAATTGACTGAAACAGGACATTGATAATTGAGCAGAATGGACAGACAGTCAGGATGATAGTAATTGACTGAAACAGGACATGGATAGATTAGCAGAATGGACAGACAGTCCAGATGATAGTAATTGACTGAAACAGGACATGGATAATTTAGCAGAATGGACAGACAGTCATGATGATTGTAATTGACAGAAACAGGACTTTGATAGGTTAACAGAATGGACAGACAGTCGGGATGATAGTAATTGACTGAAACAGGACATTGATAGTTTAGCATAATGGACAGAGAGTCAGGATGATAGTAATTGACTTAAACAGGACATTGATAATAGAGCAGAACGGACAGACAGTCAGGATGATAGCAATTGACTGAAACAGGACATTGATAGTTTAGCAGAATGGACAGAGAGTCAGGATAATAGTAACTGACTGAAAAAGGACATTGATAGTTAGGCAGAATGGTCAGACAGTCAGGATGATAGTAAAGGACTGAAACAGGACATTGATAGGTTCGCAGAATGGACAGACAGTCAGGATGATAGTAATTGACAGAAACAGGACTTTGATAGTTTAGCAAAATGGGCAGACAGTCAGGATGATAGTAAATTACTGAAACAGGACATGGATAGTTTAGCAGAATGGACAGACAGTCAGGATGACAGGAACTGACTGAAACAGGACATTGATAGTTAGGCAGAATGGTCAGACAGTCAGGATGATAGTAAAGGACTGAAACAGGACATTGATAGGTTCGCAGAATGGACAGAGGATCATGATGATAATAATTGACTGAAACGGGACATTGTTAGGTTAGCAGAATGGACAGAGGATCAGGATGATAGTAATTGACTGAAACAGGACATGGATAGATTAGCAGAATGGACAGACAGTCAGGATGATAGTAATTGAATGAAACAGGACATGGATAGTTTAGCAGAATGGATGGACAGTCAGGATGATAGTAATTGACTAAAACAGGACTTTGATAGGTTAACAGAATGGACAGACAGTCAGGATGATAGTAATTGACTGAAACAGGACATTGATAGTTTAGCAGAATGGACAGAGAGTCAGGATGATAGTAATTGACTGAAACAGGACATTGATAGTAGAGCAGAACGGACAGACAGTCAGGATGATAGCAATTGACTGAAACAGGACATTGATAGTTTAGCAGAATGGACAGAGAGTCAGGATAATAGTAACTGACTGAAAAAGGACATTGATAGTTAGGCAGAATGGTCAGATAGTCAGGATGATAGTAAAGGACTGAAACAGGACATTGATAGGTTCGCAGAATGGACAGACAGTCAGGATGATAGTAATTGACAGAAACAGGACTTTGATAGTTTAGCAGAGTGGACAGACAGTCAGGATGATAGTAAATTACTGAAACAGGACATGGATTGTTTAGCAGAATGAATTGAAAGTCAGGGTGACAGGAACTGACTGAAACAGGACATTGATAGTTAGGCAGAATGGTCAGACAGTCAGGATGATAGTAAAGGACTGAAACAGGACATTGATAGGTTCGCAGAATGGACACAGGATCATGATGATAATAATTGACTGAAACGGGACATTGTTAGGTTAGCAGAATGGACAGAGGATCAGGATGATAGTAATTGACTGAAACAGGACATGGATAGATTAGCAGAATGGACAGACAGTCAGGATGATAGTAATTGACTGAAACAGGACATGGATAGAATAGCAGAATGGATAGACAGTCAGGATGATAGTAATTGAATGAAACTGGACATGGATAGTTTAGCAGAATGGATAGACAGTCAGGATGATAGTAATTGACTGAAACAGGACATTGATAGTTTAACAGAATGGACAGAGAGTCAGGATGATAGTAATTGACTGAAACAGGACATGGATAGATTAGCAGAATGGATAGACAGTCAGGATGATAGTAATTGACTGAAAAAGGACATGGATAGTTTAGCAGAATGGATAGACAGTCAGGATGATAGTAATTGACTGAAACAGGACATTGATAATTTAGCAGAATGGACAGACAGTCAGGATGATAGTAATTGACTGAAACAGGGCATGGATAGATTAGCAGAATGGACAGACAGTCAGGATGATAGTAATTGACTGAAACAGGACATGGATAGTTTAGCAGAATCGACAGACAGTCAGGATGATAGTAATTGACAGAAACAGGACTTTGATAGGTTAACAGAATGGACAGACAGTCAGGATGATAGTAATTGACTGAAACAGGACATTGATAGTTTAGCAGAATGGACAGAGAGTCAGGATGATAGTAATTGACTGAAACAGGACATTGATAGTAGAGCAGAATGGACAGACAGTCAGGATGATAGCAATTGACTGAAACAGGACATTGATAGTTTAGCAGAATGGACAGAGAGTCAGGATAATAGTAACTGACTGAAAAAGGACATTGATAGTTAGGCAGAATGGTCAGACAGTCAGGATGATAGTAAAGGACTGAAACAGGACATTGATAGGTTCGCAGAATGGACAGACAGTCAGGATGATAGTAATTGACAGAAACAGGACTTTGATAGTTTAGCAGAATGGACAGACAGTCAGGATGATAGTAAATTACTGAAACAGGACATGGATAGTTTAGCAGAATGGACAGACAGTCAGGATGACAGGAACTGACTGAAACAGGACATTGATAGTTAGGCAGAATGGTCAGACAGTCAGGATGATAGTAAAGGACTGAAACAGGACATTGATAGGTTCGCAGAATGGACAGAGGATCATGATGATAATAATTGACCGAAACGGGACATTGTTAGGTTAGCAGAATGGACAGAGGATCAGGATGATAGTAATTGACTGAAACAGGACATGGATAGATTAGCAGAATGGACAGACAGTCAGGATGATAGTAATTGACTGAAACAGGACATTGATAGTTTAGCAGAATGGACAGAGAGTCAGGATGATAGTAATTGACTGAAACAGGACATGGATAGATTGGCAGAATGGATAGACAGTCAGGATGATAGTAATTGACTGAAAAAGGGCATGGATAGTTTAGCAGAATGGATAGACAGTCAGGATGATAGTAATTGACTGAAACAGGACATTGATAATTTAGCAGAATGGATAGACAGTCAGGATGATAGTAATTGACTGAAACAGGACATGGCTAGATTAGCAGAATGGACAGACAGTCAGGATGATAGTAATTGACTGAAACAGGACATGGATAGTTTAGCAGAATCGACAGACAGTCAGGATGATAGTAATTGACAGAAACAAGACTTTGATAGGTTAACAGAATGGACAGACAGTCAGGATGATAGCAATTGACTGAAGCAGGACATTGATAGTTTAGCAGAATGGACAGACAGTCAGGATGATAGTAATTGACTGAAACAGGACATTGATAGTTTAGCAGAATGGACAGACAGTCAGGATGATAGTAATTGACTGAAACAGGACATTGATAGTAGAGCAGAATGGACAGACAGTCAGGATGATATCAATTGACTGAAACAGGACATTGATAGTTTAGCAGAATGGACAGAGAGTCAGGATGATTGTAATTGACTGAAACAGGACATGGATAGTTTAGCAGAATGGACAGACAGTCAGGATGATAGTAATTGACTGAAACAGGATATGGATAGTTTAGCAGAATGGACAGACAGTCAGGATGATAGTAATTGACAGAAACAGGACTTTGATAGGTTAACAGAATGGACAGACAGTCAGGATGATAGTAATTGACTGAAACAGGACATTGATAGTTTAGCAGAATGGACAGAGAGTCAGGATGATAGTAATTGACTGAAACAGGACATTGATAGTAGAGCAGAACGGACAGACAGTCAGGATGATAGCAATTGACTGAAACAGGACATTGATAGTTTAGCAGAATGGACAGAGAGTCAGGATAATAGTAACTGACTGAAAAAGGACATTGATAGTTAGGCAGAATGGTCAGACAGTCAGGATGATAGTAAAGGACTGAAACAGGACATTGATAGGTTCGCAGAATGGACAGACAGTCAGGATGATAGTAATTGACAGAAACAGGACATTGATAGTTTAGCAGAATGGACAGACAGTCAGGATGATAGTAAATTACTGAAACAGGACATGGATAGTTTAGCAGAATGGACAGACAGTCAGGATGACAGGAACTGACTGAAACAGGACATTGATAGTTAGGCAGAATGGTCAGACAGTCAGGATGATAGTAAAGGACTGAAACAGGACATTGATATGTTCGCAGAATGGACAGAGGATCATGATGATAATAATTGACCGAAACGGGACATTGTTAGGTTAGCAGAATGGACAGAGGATCAGGATGATAGTAATTGACTGAAACAGGACATGGATAGATTAGCAGAATGGACAGACAGTCAGGATGATAGTAATTGACTGAAACAGGACATTGATAGTTTAGCAGAATGGACAGAGAGTCAGGATAATAGTAACTGACTGAAAAAGGACATTGATAGTTAGGCAGAATGGTCAGACAGTCAGGATGATAGTAAAGGACTGAAACAGGACATTGATAGGTTCGCAGAATGGACAGACAGTCAGGATGATAGTAATTGACAGAAACAGGACATTGATAATTGAGCAGAATGGACAGACAGTCAGGATGATAGTAATTGACTGAAACAGGACATGGATAGATTAGCAGAATGGACAGACAGTCCAGATGATAGTAATTGACTGAAACAGGACATGGATAATTTAGCAGAATGGACAGACAGTCATGATGATTGTAATTGACAGAAACAGGACTTTGATAGGTTAACAGAATGGACAGACAGTCGGGATGATAGTAATTGACTGAAACAGGACATTGATAGTTTAGCATAATGGACAGAGAGTCAGGATGATAGTAATTGACTTAAACAGGACATTGATAATAGAGCAGAACGGACAGACAGTCAGGATGATAGCAATTGACTGAAACAGGACATTGATAGTTTAGCAGAATGGACAGAGAGTCAGGATAATAGTAACTGACTGAAAAAGGACATTGATAGTTAGGCAGAATGGTCAGACAGTCAGGATGATAGTAAAGGACTGAAACAGGACATTGATAGGTTCGCAGAATGGACAGACAGTCAGGATGATAGTAATTGACAGAAACAGGACTTTGATAGTTTAGCAAAATGGGCAGACAGTCAGGATGATAGTAAATTACTGAAACAGGACATGGATAGTTTAGCAGAATGGACAGACAGTCAGGATGACAGGAACTGACTGAAACAGGACATTGATAGTTAGGCAGAATGGTCAGACAGTCAGGATGATAGTAAAGGACTGAAACAGGACATTGATAGGTTCGCAGAATGGACAGAGGATCATGATGATAATAATTGACTGAAACGGGACATTGTTAGGTTAGCAGAATGGACAGAGGATCAGGATGATAGTAATTGACTGAAACAGGACATGGATAGATTAGCAGAATGGACAGACAGTCAGGATGATAGTAATTGAATGAAACAGGACATGGATAGTTTAGCAGAATGGATGGACAGTCAGGATGATAGTAATTGACTAAAACAGGACTTTGATAGGTTAACAGAATGGACAGACAGTCAGGATGATAGTAATTGACTGAAACAGGACATTGATAGTTTAGCAGAATGGACAGAGAGTCAGGATGATAGTAATTGACTGAAACAGGACATTGATAGTAGAGCAGAACGGACAGACAGTCAGGATGATAGCAATTGACTGAAACAGGACATTGATAGTTTAGCAGAATGGACAGAGAGTCAGGATAATAGTAACTGACTGAAAAAGGACATTGATAGTTAGGCAGAATGGTCAGATAGTCAGGATGATAGTAAAGGACTGAAACAGGACATTGATAGGTTCGCAGAATGGACAGACAGTCAGGATGATAGTAATTGACAGAAACAGGACTTTGATAGTTTAGCAGAGTGGACAGACAGTCAGGATGATAGTAAATTACTGAAACAGGACATGGATTGTTTAGCAGAATGAATTGAAAGTCAGGGTGACAGGAACTGACTGAAACAGGACATTGATAGTTAGGCAGAATGGTCAGACAGTCAGGATGATAGTAAAGGACTGAAACAGGACATTGATAGGTTCGCAGAATGGACACAGGATCATGATGATAATAATTGACTGAAACGGGACATTGTTAGGTTAGCAGAATGGACAGAGGATCAGGATGATAGTAATTGACTGAAACAGGACATGGATAGATTAGCAGAATGGACAGACAGTCAGGATGATAGTAATTGACTGAAACAGGACATGGATAGAATAGCAGAATGGATAGACAGTCAGGATGATAGTAATTGAATGAAACTGGACATGGATAGTTTAGCAGAATGGATAGACAGTCAGGATGATAGTAATTGACTGAAACAGGACATTGATAGTTTAACAGAATGGACAGAGAGTCAGGATGATAGTAATTGACTGAAACAGGACATGGATAGATTAGCAGAATGGATAGACAGTCAGGATGATAGTAATTGACTGAAAAAGGACATGGATAGTTTAGCAGAATGGATAGACAGTCAGGATGATAGTAATTGACTGAAACAGGACATTGATAATTTAGCAGAATGGACAGACAGTCAGGATGATAGTAATTGACTGAAACAGGGCATGGATAGATTAGCAGAATGGACAGACAGTCAGGATGATAGTAATTGACTGAAACAGGACATGGATAGTTTAGCAGAATCGACAGACAGTCAGGATGATAGTAATTGACAGAAACAGGACTTTGATAGGTTAACAGAATGGACAGACAGTCAGGATGATAGTAATTGACTGAAACAGGACATTGATAGTTTAGCAGAATGGACAGAGAGTCAGGATGATAGTAATTGACTGAAACAGGACATTGATAGTAGAGCAGAATGGACAGACAGTCAGGATGATAGCAATTGACTGAAACAGGACATTGATAGTTTAGCAGAATGGACAGAGAGTCAGGATAATAGTAACTGACTGAAAAAGGACATTGATAGTTAGGCAGAATGGTCAGACAGTCAGGATGATAGTAAAGGACTGAAACAGGACATTGATAGGTTCGCAGAATGGACAGACAGTCAGGATGATAGTAATTGACAGAAACAGGACTTTGATAGTTTAGCAGAATGGACAGACAGTCAGGATGATAGTAAATTACTGAAACAGGACATGGATAGTTTAGCAGAATGGACAGACAGTCAGGATGACAGGAACTGACTGAAACAGGACATTGATAGTTAGGCAGAATGGTCAGACAGTCAGGATGATAGTAAAGGACTGAAACAGGACATTGATAGGTTCGCAGAATGGACAGAGGATCATGATGATAATAATTGACCGAAACGGGACATTGTTAGGTTAGCAGAATGGACAGAGGATCAGGATGATAGTAATTGACTGAAACAGGACATGGATAGATTAGCAGAATGGACAGACAGTCAGGATGATAGTAATTGACTGAAACAGGACATTGATAGTTTAGCAGAATGGACAGAGAGTCAGGATGATAGTAATTGACTGAAACAGGACATGGATAGATTGGCAGAATGGATAGACAGTCAGGATGATAGTAATTGACTGAAAAAGGGCATGGATAGTTTAGCAGAATGGATAGACAGTCAGGATGATAGTAATTGACTGAAACAGGACATTGATAATTTAGCAGAATGGATAGACAGTCAGGATGATAGTAATTGACTGAAACAGGACATGGCTAGATTAGCAGAATGGACAGACAGTCAGGATGATAGTAATTGACTGAAACAGGACATGGATAGTTTAGCAGAATCGACAGACAGTCAGGATGATAGTAATTGACAGAAACAAGACTTTGATAGGTTAACAGAATGGACAGACAGTCAGGATGATAGCAATTGACTGAAGCAGGACATTGATAGTTTAGCAGAATGGACAGACAGTCAGGATGATAGTAATTGACTGAAACAGGACATTGATAGTTTAGCAGAATGGACAGACAGTCAGGATGATAGTAATTGACTGAAACAGGACATTGATAGTAGAGCAGAATGGACAGACAGTCAGGATGATATCAATTGACTGAAACAGGACATTGATAGTTTAGCAGAATGGACAGAGAGTCAGGATGATTGTAATTGACTGAAACAGGACATGGATAGTTTAGCAGAATGGACAGACAGTCAGGATGATAGTAATTGACTGAAACAGGATATGGATAGTTTAGCAGAATGGACAGACAGTCAGGATGATAGTAATTGACAGAAACAGGACTTTGATAGGTTAACAGAATGGACAGACAGTCAGGATGATAGTAATTGACTGAAACAGGACATTGATAGTTTAGCAGAATGGACAGAGAGTCAGGATGATAGTAATTGACTGAAACAGGACATTGATAGTAGAGCAGAACGGACAGACAGTCAGGATGATAGCAATTGACTGAAACAGGACATTGATAGTTTAGCAGAATGGACAGAGAGTCAGGATAATAGTAACTGACTGAAAAAGGACATTGATAGTTAGGCAGAATGGTCAGACAGTCAGGATGATAGTAAAGGACTGAAACAGGACATTGATAGGTTCGCAGAATGGACAGACAGTCAGGATGATAGTAATTGACAGAAACAGGACATTGATAGTTTAGCAGAATGGACAGACAGTCAGGATGATAGTAAATTACTGAAACAGGACATGGATAGTTTAGCAGAATGGACAGACAGTCAGGATGACAGGAACTGACTGAAACAGGACATTGATAGTTAGGCAGAATGGTCAGACAGTCAGGATGATAGTAAAGGACTGAAACAGGACATTGATATGTTCGCAGAATGGACAGAGGATCATGATGATAATAATTGACCGAAACGGGACATTGTTAGGTTAGCAGAATGGACAGAGGATCAGGATGATAGTAATTGACTGAAACAGGACATGGATAGATTAGCAGAATGGACAGACAGTCAGGATGATAGTAATTGACTGAAACAGGACATTGATAGTTTAGCAGAATGGACAGAGAGTCAGGATGATAGTAATTGACTGAAACAGGACATGGATAGATTGGCAGAATGGATAGACAGACAGGATGATAGTAATTGACTGAAAAAGGGCATGGATAGTTTAGCAGAATGGATAGACAGTCAGGATGATAGTAATTGACTGAAACAGGACATTGATAATTTAGCAGAATGGATAGACAGTCAGGATGATAGTAATTGACTGAAACAGGACATGGCTAGATTAGCAGAATGGACAGACAGTCAGGATGATAGTAATTGACTGAAACAGGACATGGATAGTTTAGCAGAATCGACAGACAGTCAGGATGATAGTAATTGACAGAAACAGGACTTTGATAGGTTAACAGAATGGACAGACAGTCAGGATGATAGTAATTGACTGAAACAGGACATTGATAGTTTAGCAGAATGGACAGACAGTCAGGATGATAGTAATTGACTGAAACAGGACATTGATAGTTTAGCAGAATGGACAGACAGTCAGGATGATAGTAATTGACTGAAACAGGACATTGATAGTAGAGCAGAATGGACAGACAGTCAGGATGATATCAATTGACTGAAACAGGACATTGATAGTTTAGCAGAATGGACAGAGAGTCAGGAAGATTGTAATTGACTGAAACATGACATGGATAGTTTAGCAGAATGGACAGACAGTCAGGATGATAGTAATTGACTGAAACAGGATATGGATAGATTAGCAGAATGGATAGACAGGCAGGATGATAGTAATTGACTGAAACAGGACATGGATAGTTTAGCAGAATGGATAGACAGTCAGGATGATAGTAATTGACAGAAACAGGACTTTGATAGTTTAGCAGAATGGACAGACAGTCAGGATGATAGTAAATTACTGAAACAGGACATGGATAGTTTAGCAGAATGGACAGACAGTCAGGATGACAGGAACTGACTGAAACAGGACATTGATAGTTAGGCAGAATGGTCAGACAGTCAGGATGATAGTAAAGGACTGAAACAGGACATTGATAGGTTCGCAGAATGGACAGAGGATCATGATGATAATAATTGACCGAAACGGGACATTGTTAGGTTAGCAGAATGGACAGAGGATCAGGATGATAGTAATTGACTGAAACAGGACATGGATAGATTAGCAGAATGGACAGACAGTCAGGATGATAGTAATTGACTGAAACAGGACATTGATAGTTTAGCAGAATGGACAGAGAGTCAGGATGATAGTAATTGACTGAAACAGGACATGGATAGATTGGCAGAATGGATAGACAGTCAGGATGATAGTAATTGACTGAAAAAGGGCATGGATAGTTTAGCAGAATGGATAGACAGTCAGGATGATAGTAATTGACTGAAACAGGACATTGATAATTTAGCAGAATGGATAGACAGTCAGGATGACAGTAATTGACTGAAACAGGACATGGCTAGATTAGCAGAATGGACAGACAGTCAGGATGATAGTAATTGACTGAAACAGGACATGGATAGTTTAGCAGAATCGACAGACAGTCAGGATGATAGTAATTGACAGATACAGGACTTTGATAGGTTAACAGAATGGACAGACAGTCAGGATGATAGTAATTGACTGAAACAGGACATTGATAGTTTAGCAGAATGGACAGACAGTCAGGATGATAGTAATTGACTGAAACAGGACATTGATAGTTTAGCAGAATGGACAGTCAGGATGATAGTAATTGACTGAAACAGGACATTGATAGTAGAGCAGAATGGACACAGTCAGGATGATAGCAATTGACTGAAACAGGACATTGATAGTTTAGCAGAATGGACAGAGAGTCAGGATGATTGTAATTGACTGAAACAGGACATGGATAGTTTAGCAGAATGGACAGACAGTCAGGATGATAGTAATTGACTGAAACAGGATATGGATAGTTTAGCAGAATGGATAGACAGTCAGGATGATAGTAATTGACTGAAACAGGACATGGATAGTTTAGCAGAATGGATAGACAGTCAGGATGATATTAATTGACTGAAACAGGACATTGATAGTTTAGCAGAATGGACAGAGAGTCAGGATGTTAGTAATTGACTGAAACAGGACATTGATAATTTAGCAGAATGGACAGACAGTCAGGATGATAGTAAATGACTGAAACTGGACATGGATAGTTTAGCAGAATGGATAGACAGTCAGGATGATAGTAATTGACTGAAACAGGACATTAAAAATTTTGCAGAATGGACAGACAGTCAGGATGATAGTAATTGACTGAAACTGGACATGGATAGTTTAGCATAATGGATAGACAGTCAGGATGATAGTAATTGACTGAAACAGGACATTGATAATGTAGCAGAATGGATAGACAGTCAGGATGATAGTAATTGACTGAAACAGGACATTGATAGTTAGGCAGAATGGTCAGACAGTCAGGATGATAGTAAAGGACTGAAACAGGACATTGATAGGTTCGCAGAATGGACAGAGGATCATGATGATAATAATTGACTGAAACGGGACATTGTTAGGTTAGCAGAATGGACAGAGGATCAGGATGATAGTAATTGACTGAAACAGGACATGGATAGATTAGCAGAATGGATAGACAGTCAGGATGATAGTAATTGAATGAAACTGGACATGGATAGTTTAGCAGAATGGATAGACAGTCAGGATGATAGTAATTGACTGAAACAGGACATTGATAGTTTAGCAGAATGGACAGAGAGTCAGGATGATAGTAATTGACTGAAACAGGACATGGATAGATTAGCAGAATGGATAGACAGTCAGGATGATAGTAATTGACTGAAAAAGGACATGGATAGTTTAGCAGAATGGATAGACAGTCAGGATGATAGTAATTGACTGAAACAGGACATTGATAATTTAGCAGAATGGACAGACAGTCAGGATGATAGTAATTGACTGAAACAGGGCATGGATAGATTAGCAGAATGGACAGACAGTCAGGATGATAGTAATTGACTGAAACAGGACATGGATAGTTTAGCAGAATGGACAGACAGTCAGGATGATAGTAATTGACAGAAACAGGACTTTGATAGGTTAACAGAATGGACAGACAGTCAGGATGATAGTAATTGACTGAAACAGGACATTGATAGTTTAGCAGAATGGACAGAGAGTCAGGATGATAGTAATTGACTGAAACAGGACAATGATAGTAGAGCAGAACGGACAGACAGTCAGGATGATAGCAATTGACTGAAACAGGACATTGATAGTTTAGCAGAATGGACAGAGAGTCAGGATAATAGTAACTGACTGAAAAAGGACATTGATAGTTAGGCAGAATGGTCAGACTGTCAGGATGATAGTAAAGGACTGAAACAGGACATTGATAGGTTCGCAGAAAGGACAGACAGTCAGGATGATAGTAATTGACAGAAACAGGACTTTGATAGTTTAGCAGAATGGACAGACAGTCAGGATGATAGAAAATTACTGAAACAGGACATGGATAGTTTAGCAGAATGGACAGACAGTCAGGATGACAGGAACTGACTGAAACAGGACATTGATAGTTAGGCAGAATGGTCAGACAGTCAGGATGATAGTAATTGACTGAAACAGGACATTGATAGGTTCGCAGAATGGACAGAGGATCATGATGATAATAATTGACCGAAACGGGACATTGTTAGGTTAGCAGAATGGACAGAGGATCAGGATGATAGTAATTGACTGAAACAGGACATGGATAGATTAGCAGAATGGACAGACAGTCAGGATGATAGTAATTGACTGAAACAGGACATTGATAATTTAGCAGAATGGATAGACAGTCAGGATGATAGTAATTGACTGAAACAGGACATGGATAGATTGGCAGAATGGATAGACAGTCAGGATGATAGTAATTGACTGAAAAAGGGCATGGATAGTTTAGCAGAATGGATAGACAGTCAGGATGATAGTAATTGACTGAAACAGGACATTGATAATTTAGCAGAATGGATAGACAGTCAGGATGATAGTAATTGACTGAAACAGGACATGGCTAGATTAGCAGAATGGACAGACAGTCAGGATGATAGTAATTGACTGAAACAGGACATGGATAGTTTAGCAGAATCGACAGACAGTCAGGATGATAGTAATTGACAGAAACAGGACTTTGATAGATTAGCAGAATGGACAGACAGTCAGGATGATAGTAATTGACTGAAACAGGACATTGATAGTTTAGCAGAATGGACAGACAGTCAGGATGATAGTAATTGACTGAAACAGGACATTGATAGTTTAGCAGAATGGACAGACAGTCAGGATGATAGTAATTGACTGAAACAGGACATTGATAGTAGAGCAGAATGGACAGACAGTCAGGATGATAGCAATTGACTGAAACAGGACATTGATAGTTTAGCAGAATGGACAGAGAGTCAGGATGATTGTAATTGACTGAAACAGGACATGGATAGTTTAGCAGAATGGACAGACAGTCAGGATGATAGTAATTGACTGAAACAGGATATGGATAGTTTAGCAGAATGGATAGACAGTCAGGATGATAGTAATTGACTGAAACAGGACATGGATAGTTTAGCAGAATGGATAGACAGTCAGGATGATATTAATTGACTGAAACAGGACATTGATAGTTTAGCAGAATGGACAGAGAGTCAGGATGTTAGTAATTGACTGAAACAGGACATTGATAATTTAGCAGAATGGACAGACAGTCAGGATGATAGTAAATGACTGAAACTGGACATGGATAGTTTAGCAGAATGAATAGACAGTCAGGATGATAGTAATTGACTGAAACTGGACATGGATAGTTTAGCATAATGGATAGACAGTCAGGATGATAGTAATTGACTGAAACTGGACATGGATAGTTTAGCATAATGGATAGACAGTCAGGATGATAGTAATTGACTGAAACAGGACATTGATAATTTAGCAGAATGGATAGACAGTCAGGATGATAGTAATTGACTGAAACAGGACATTGATAGTTAGGCAGAATGGTCAGACAGTCAGGATGATAGTAAAGGACTGAAACAGGACATTGATAGGTTCGCAGAATGGACAGAGGATCATGATGATAATAATTGACTGAAACGGGACATTGTTAGGTTAGCAGAATGGACAGAGGATCAGGATGATAGTAATTGACTGAAACAGCACATGGATACTTTAGCAGAATGGACAGAGAGTCAGGATGATAGTAATTGACTGAAACAGGACATTGGTAGTTTAGCAGAATGGACAGACAGTCAGGATGATAGTAATTGACTGAAACAGGACATGGATAGTTTAGCAGAATGGACAGACAGTCAGGATGATAGTAATTGACTGAAATAGGACATGGATAGTTTAGGAGAATGGACAGACAGTCAGGATGATATTAATTGACTGAAACAGGACATTGATAATTTAGCAGAATGGACAGACAGTCAGGATGATAGTAATTGACTGACACAGGACATTGATAGGTTCGCAGAATGGACAGAGGATCATGATGATAATAATTGACCGAAACGGGACATTGTTAGGTTAGCAGAATGGACAGAGGATCAGGATGATAGCAATTGACTGAAACAGGACATGGATAGATTAGCAGAATGGACAGACAGTCAGGATGATAGTAATTGACTGAAACAGGACATTGGTAGTTTAGCAGAATGGACAGAGAGTCAGGAGGATAGTAATTGACTGAAACAGGACATGGATAGTTTAGCAGAATGGATAGACAGTCAGGATGATATTAATTGACTGAAACAGGACATTGATAGGTTCGCAGAATGGACAGAGGATCATGATGATAATAATTGACCGAAACGGGACATTGTTAGGTTAGCAGAATGGACAGAGGATCAGGATGATAGCAATTGAATGAAACAGGACATGGATAGATTAGCAGAATGGACAGACAGTCAGGATGATAGTAATTGACTGAAACAGGACATTGATAGTTTAGCAGAATGGACAGAGAGTCAGGAGGATAGTAATTGACTGAAACAGGACATGGATAGTTTAGCAGAATGGATAGACAGTCAGGATGATAGTAATTGACTGAAACAGGACATGGATAGATTAGCAGAATGGACAGACAGTCAGGATGATAGTAATTGACTGAAACAGGACATGGATAGTTTAGCAGAATCGACAGACAGTCAGGATGATAGTAATTGACAGAAACAGGACTTTGATAGGTTAACAGAATGGACAGACAGTCAGGATGATAGTAATTGACTGAAACAGGACATTGATAGTTTAGCAGAATGGACAGACAGTCAGGATGATGGTAATTGACTGAAACAGGACATTGATAGTAGAGCAGAATGGACAGACAGTCAGGATGATAGCAATTGACTGAAACAGGACATTGATAGTTTAGCAGAATGGACAGAGAGTCAGGATGATTGTAATTGACTGAAACAGGACATGGATAGTTTAGCAAAATGGACAGACAGTCAGGATGATAGTAATTGACTGAAACAGGATATGGATAGTTTAGCAGAATGGATAGACAGTCAGGATGATAGTAATTGACTGAAACAGGACATGGATAGATTAGCAGAATGGATAGACAGTCAGGATGATATTAATTGACTGAAACAGGACATTGATAGTTTAGCAGAATGGACAGAGAGTCAGGATGTTAGTAATTGACTGAAACAGGACATTGATAATTTAGCAGAATGGACAGACAGTCAGGATGATAGTAAATGACTGAAACTGGACATGGATAGTTTAGCAGAATGGATAGACAGTCAGGATGATAGTAATTGACTGAAACAGGACATTAATAATTTAGCAGAATGGACAGACAGTCAGGATGATAGTAATTGACTGAAACTGGACATGGATAGTTTAGCATAATGGATAGACAGTCAGGATGAGAGTAATTGACTGAAACAGGACATTGATAATTTAGCAGAATGGATAGACAGACAGGATGATAGTAATTGACTGAAACAGGACATTGATAGTTAGGCAGAATGGTCAGACAGTCAGGATGATAGTAAAGGACTGAAACAGGACATTGATAGGTTCTCAGAATGGACAGAGGATCATGATGATAATAATTGACTGAAACGGGACATTGTTAGGATAGCAGAATGGACAGAGGTTCAGGATGATAGTAATTGACTGAAACAGCACATGGATAGTTTAGCAGAATGGACAGAGAGTCAAGATGATGGTAATTGACTGAAACAGGACATTGGTAGTTTAGCAGAATGGACAGACAGTCAGGATGATAGTAATTGACTGAAACAGGACATGGATAGTTTAGCAGAATGGACAGACAGTCAGGATGATAGTAATTGACTGAAATAGGGCATGGATAGTTTAGCAGAATGGACAGACAGTCAGGATGATATTAATTGACTGAAACAAGACATTGATAATTTAGCAGAATGGACAGACAGTCAGGATAATAGTAATTGAATGAAACAGGACATGGATAGTTTAGCAGAATGGACAGAGAGTCAGGATGATAGTAATTGACTGAAACAGGACATGGATAGATTAGCAGAATGGACAGACAGTCAGGATGACAGTAATTGACTGAAACAGGACATGGATAGATTAGCAGAATGGACAGACAGTCAGGATGATAGTAATTGACTGAAACAGGACATGGATAGATTAGCAGAATGGACAGACAGTTAGGATGATAGTAATTGACTGAAACAGGACATGGATAGATTAGCAGAATGGATAGACAGTCAGGATGATAGTAATTGAATGAAACAGGACATGGATAGTTTAGCAGAATGGATAGACAGTCAGGATGATAGTAATTGACTGAAACAGGACATTGATAGTTTAGCAGAATGGACAGAGTGTCAGGATGATAGTAATTGACTGAAACAGGACATGGATAGATTAGCAGAATGGATAGACAGTCAGTATGATAGTAATTGACTGAAACAGGACATGGATAGTTTAGCAGAATGGACAGACATCAGGATGATATTAATTGACTGAAACAGGACATTGATAGTTTCGCAGAATGGACAGAGAGTCAGGATGATAGTAATTGACTGAAACAGGACATGGATAGATTAGCAGAATGGACAGACAGTCAGGATGATAGTAATTGACTGAAACAGGACATGGATAGTTTAGCAGAATGGACAGACAGTCAGGATGATAGTAATTGACTGAAACAGGACATGGATATTTTAGCAGAATGGATAGACAGTCAGGATGATATTAATTGACTGAAACAGGACATTGATAGTTTAGCAGATTGGACAGACAGTCAGGATGATATTAATTGACTGGAACAGGACATTGATAGTTTAGCAGAATGGACAGACAGTCAGGATGATAGTAATTGACTGAAACAGGACATTGATAGTTTAGCAGAATGGACAGACAGTCTGGATGATAGTAATTGACTGAAACAGGACATTGATAGTTTAGCAGAATGGACAGATGATCAGGATGATAGTAATTGGCTGAAACAGGACATGGATAGTTTAGCAGAATGGATAGACAGTCAGGATGATATTAATTGACTGAAACAGGACATTAATAGTTTAGCAGAATGGACAGACAGTCAGGATGATAGTAATTGACTGAAACAGGACATTGATAATTTAGCAGAATGGACAGACATTCAGGATTACAGTAATTGACTGAAACAGGACATGGATAGATTAGCAGAATGGACAGACAGTCAGGATGATAGTAATTGACTGAAACAGGACATGGATAGTTTAGCAGAATGGACAGACAGTCAGGATGATAGTAATTGACTGAAACAGGACATTGATAGGTTCACAGAATGGACAGACAGTCAGGATGATAGTAATTGACGGAAACAGGACATGGATAGTTTAGCAGAATGGATAGACAGTCAGGATGATATTAATTGACTGAAACAGGACATTGATAGTTTAGCAGAATGGAGAGACAGTCAGGATGATAGTAATTGACTGAAACAGGACATGGATAGTTTAGCAGAATGGATATACAGACAGGATGATATTAATTGACTGAAACAGGACATTGATAGTTTAGCAGAATGGACAGAGGATCAGGAAGATAGTAAATGACTGAAGCTGGACATGGATAGTTTAGCAGAATGGAGAGACAGTCAGGATGATCGTAATTGACTGAAACAGGATATGGATAGTTTAGCAGAATGGACAGAGGATCAGGAAGATAGTAAATGACTGAAGCTGGACATGGATAGTTTAGCAGAATGGAGAGACAGTCACGATGATAGTAATTGACTGAAAAAGGACATGGATAGTTTAGCAGAATGGACAGACAGTCAGGATGATCGTAATTGACTGAAACAGGACATGGATAGTTCAGCAGAATGGACAGACAGTCAGGATGATAGTAATTGACTGAAACAGGACATTGATAGCTTAGCAGAACGGACAGACAGTCAGGATGATAGTAATTGACTGAAACAGGACATTGATAGATTAACAGAATGGACAGACAGTCAGGATGATAGTAATTGACTGAAACAGGACATGGATAGTTTAGCAGAATGGAGAGACAGTCAGGATGATAGTAATTGACTGAAACAGGACATTGATAGTTTAGCAGAATGGACAGACAGTCAGGATGATAGTAATTGACTGAAACGGGACATTGATAGTTTAGCAGAATGGACAGACAGTCAGGATGATAGTAATTGACTGAAACGGGACATTGATAGTTTAGCAGAATGGACAGACAGTCAGGATGATATTAATTGACTGAAACAGGACATTGATAGATTAACAGAATGGACAGACAGTCAGGATGATAGTAATTGACTGAAACAGGACATGGATAGTTTAGCAGAATGGAGAGACAGTCAGGATGATAGTAATTGACTGAAACAGGACATTGATAGTTTAGCAGAATGGACAGACAGTCAGGATGATAGTAATTGACTGAAACGGGACATTGATAGTTTAGCAGAATGGACAGACAGTCAGGATGATAGTAATTGACTGAAACGGGACATTGATAGTTTAGCAGAATGGACAGACAGTCAGGATGATTGTAAGTGACTGAAACAGGACATTGATAGTTATGCAGAATGGTCAGACAGTCAGGATGATAGTAAAGGACTGAAACAGGACATTGATAGGTTTGCAGAATGGACAGACAGTCAGGATGATAATAATTGACAGAAACAGGACGTTGATAGTTTAGCAGAATGGACAGATAGTCAGGATTATAGTGATTGACAGAAACAGGTCTTTGATAGTTTAGCAGAATGGACAGACAGTCAGGATGATAGTAATTGACTGAAACAGGACATTGATAGCTTAGCAGAATGGACAGACAGTCAGGATGATATTAATTGACTGAAACAGGACATGGATAGTTTTGCAGAATGGAGAGACAGTCAGGATGATAGTAATTGACTGAAACAGGACATGGATAGTTTAGCAGAATGGAGAGATAGTCAGGATGATAGTAATTGACTGAAACAGGACATTGATGATTTAGCAGAATGGACAGACAGTCAGGATGATAGTAATTGACTGAAACGGGACATTGATTGTTTAGCCGAATGGACAGACAGTCAGGATGATAGTAACTGACTGAAACAGGACATTGATAGTTAGGCAGAATGGTCAGACAGTCAGGATGATAGTAAAGGACTGAAACAGGACATTGATAGGTTTGCAGAATGGACAGACAGTCAGGATGATAGTAATTGACAGAAACAGGACTTTGATAGTTTAGCAGAATGAACAGACAGTCAGGATGATAGTGATTGACAGAAACAGGACTTTGAGAGTTTAGCAGAATGGACAGACAGTCAGGATGATAGTAATTGACTGAAACAGGACATGGATAGATTAGCATAATAGACAGTCAGGATGATAGTAATTGACTGAAACAGGACATTGATAGGTTAACAGAATGGACAGACAGTCAGGATGATAGTAATTGACTGAAACAGGACATGGTTAGTTTAGCAGAATGGACAGAGAGTCAGGATGATAGTAATTGACTGAAACAGGACATTGATAGGTTAGCAGAACGGACAGACAGTCAGGATGATAGTAATTGACTGAAACAGGACATTGATAGTTTACCAGAATGGACAGAGAGTCAGGATGATAGTAATTGACTGAAACAGGACATGGATAGTTTCGCAGAATGGACAGACAGTCAGGATGATAGTAATTGAACTGAAACAGGACATTGATAGCTTAGCAGAATGGACAGACAGTCAGGATGATAGTAATTGACTGAAACAGGACATTGATAGTTTAGCAGAATGGACAGAGAGTCAGGATGATAGTAATTGACTGAAACAGGACATGGATAGTTTAGCAGAATGGAGAGACAGTCAGGATGATAGTAATTGACTGAGACAGGACATTGATGATTTAGCAGAATGGACAGACAGTCAGGATGACAGTAATTGACTGAAACAGGACATTGATAGGTTAGCAGAATGGACAGAGGATCAGGAAGATAGTAAATGACTGAAGCTGGACATGGATAGTTTAGCAGAATGGAGAGAAAGTCAGGATGATAGTAATTGACTGAAACAGGACATTGATGGTTTAGCAGAATGGACAGACAGTCAGGATGATAGTAATTGACTGAAACGGGACATTGATAGTTTAGCAGAATGGACAGACAGTCAGGATGATAGTAAAGGACTGAAACAGGACATTGATAGGTTCGCAGAATGGACAGACAGTCAGGATGATAGTAATTGACAGAAACAGGACGTTGATAGTTTAGCAGAATGGACAGACAGTCAGGATGATAGTGATTGACAGAAACAGGACTTTGATAGTTTAGCAGAATGGACAGACAGTCAGGATGATAGTAATTGACAGAAACAGGACATTGATAGCTTAGCAGAATGGACAGACAGTCAGGATGATAGTAATTGACTGAAACAGGACATGGATAGCTTTGCAGAATGGAGAGACAGTCAGGATGATAGTAATTGACTGAAACAGGACATTGATAGGTTAGCAGAATGGACAGAGGATCAGGAAGATAGTAAATGACTGAAGCTGGACATGGATAGTTTAGCAGAATGGACAGACAGTCAGGATGATAGTAATTGACTGAAACAGGACATTGATGATTTAGCAGAATTGACAGACAGTCAGGATGATAGTAATTGACTGAAACGGGACATTGATAGTTTAGCAGAATGGACAGACAGTCAGGATGACAGTAACTGACTGAAACAGGACATTGATAGTTAGGCAGAATGGTCAGACAGTCAGGATGATAGTACAGGACTGAAACAGGACATTGATAGGTTCGCAGAATGGACAGACAGTCAGGATGATAGTAATTGACAGAAACAGGACTTTGATAGTTTAGCAGAATGGACAGACAGTCAGGATGATAGTGATTGACAGAAACAGGACTTTGATAGTTTAGCAGAATGGACAGACAGTCAGGATGATAGTGATTGACAGAAACAGGACTTTGATAGTTTAGCAGAATGGATAGACAGTCAGGATGATAGTAATTGACTGAAACAGGACATGGATAGATTAGCAGAATGGACAGTCAGGATGATAGTAATTGACTGAAACAGGACATTGATAAGTTAACAGAATGAACAGACAGTCAGGATGATAGTAATTGACTGAAACAGGACATGGATAGTTTAGCAGAATGGACCGAGAGTCAGGATGATAGTAATTGACTGAAACAGGACATTGATAGGTTAGCAGAATGGACAGACAGTCAGGATGATAGTAATTGACCGAAACAGGACATTGATAGTTTAGCAGAATGGACAGAGAGTCAGGATGATAGTAATTGACTGAAACAGGACATGGATAGTTTCGCAGAATGGACAGACAGTCAGGATGATAGTAATTGACTGAAACAGGACATTGATGGCTTTGCAGAATGGACAGACAGTCAGGATGATAGCAATTGACTGAAACAGGACATGGATAGTATAGCAGAATGGAGAGACAGTCAGGATGATAGTAATTGACTGAAACAGGACATTGATGATTTAGCAGAATGGAGAGACAGTCAGGATGATAGTAATTGACTGAAATAGGACATTGATAGGTTAGCAGAATGGACAGAGCATCAGGAAGATAGTAAATGACTGAAGCTGGACATGGATAGTTTAGCAGAATGGAGAGATAGTCAGGATCAAAAACAAGAAATGCTGGATTCACTCAGCAGGTCTGGCAGCATCTGTGGAAAGAGATGCAGAGTTAACGTTTCGGGTCAGTGACCCTTCTTCGGAACTGACAAATATTAGAAAAGTCACAGATTATAAACAAGTGAGGTGGGGGTTGGGCAAGAGATAACAAAGGAGAAGGTGCAGATTGGACCAGGCCACATAGCTGACCAAAAGGTCATGGAGCAAAGGCAAACAATATGTTAATGGTGTGTTGAAAGACAAAGCATTAGTACAGATTAGGTGTGAATATACTGAATATTGAACATCAGCAAGTGCAAACCTGAAGAAAAACAACCTGAAAAAAACAGTGGGTGAGCAAACTGAACAAACTAAGATGAACTGAAATAAATACAAAAAAAGATTGTAAAAAATGTAAAAAGGAATGCCAAAAAAAAAAGGGAAGAAAAAATAACTAAAAATGAAAGTAAAGTGGGGGGCTGTCATGCTCTGAAATTATTGAACTCAATGTTCAGACCGGCAGGCTGTAATGTGCCTAATCGGTAGATGAGATGCTGTTCCTCGAGCTTGCGTTGATGTTCACTGGAACACTGCAGCAATCCCAGGACAGAGATGTGAGCATGAGAGCAGGGGGGAGTGTTGAAATGGCAAGCAACCGGAAGCTCAGGGTCCTGCTTGCGGACTGAGCGGAGATGTTCCGCAAAGCGGTCACCCAGTCTGCGCTTGGTCTCCCCAATGTAGAGGAGACCACACTGTGAGCAGCGAATACAGTATACTACATTGAAAGAAGTACAAGTAAATCGCTGCTTCACCTGAAAGGAGTGTTTGGGGCCTGGGATAGTGAGGAGAGAGGAGGTAAAGGGGCAGGTATTACACCTCCTGCGATTGCAAGGGAAGGTGCCCTGGGACGGGGACGAGGTGGTGGGGGTAATGGAGGAGTGGACCAGGGTGTCGCGGAGGGAACGATCCCTTCGGAATGCTGACAGGGGAAGGGAGGGGAAGATGCGACTGGTAGTGGCATCACGCTGGAGGTGGCGAAAATGGCGGAGGATGATCCTTTGGATATGGAGGCTGGTGGGATGAAAAGTGAGGACAAGGGGAACCCTGTCACGGTTCTGGGAGGGAGGGGAAGGGGTGAGGGTAGAGGTGCGGGGAATGGGTCGGACACGGTTGAGGGCCCTGTCAACCACAGTGGGGGGAAATCCTCGGTTGAGGAAAAAGGAGGTCATATCAGAAGCACCGTCATGGAAGGTAGCATCATCAGAGCAGATGCGTCGGAGACGGAGAAACTGGGAGAATGGAATGGAGTCCTTACAGGAGGTAGGGTGTGAAGAAGTGTAGTCGAGGTAGCTGTGGGAGTCAGTGGGCTTATAATGGATATTGGTAGACAACCTATCCCCAGAGATGGAGACAGAGAAGTCGAGGAAGGGAAGGGAAGTGTCAGAGATGGACCATGTAAAGGTGAGAGAAGGGTGGAAATTGGAAGCAAAGTTGATAAAGTTTTCTAGTTCAGGGCGGGAGCAGGAAACGGCACCGATACAGTCATCAATGTACCGGAAAAAGAGTTGGGGGAGGGGGCCTGAGTAGGACTGGAACAAAGAATGCTCGACATATCCCACAAAAAGACAGGCATAACTAGGACCCATGCGGGTACCCATAGCGACACCTTTTACTTGAAGGAAATGCATGGAGTTGAAGGAGAAGTTGTTCAATGTGAGAACAAGTTCAGCCAGGCGGAGGAGGGTGTTGGTGGATGGGGACTGGTTGGGCCTCTGTTCCAGGAAGAAGCGGAGAGCCCTCAAACCATCCTGGTGGGGGATGGAGGTGTAGAGCGATTGGACGTCCATAGTGAAGAGGAGGCGGTTGGGACCAGGAAACTGGAAATTGTCAAAATGACGTAGGGCGTCAGAAGAGTCACGGATGTAGGTGGGAAGAGACTGGACCAGCGGAGAAAAGAGAGAGTCTAGATAGGAAGAAATAAGTTCAGTTGGGCAGGAGCAGGCTGACACAATGGGTCTGCCGGGACAGTCCTGTTTGTGGATTTTGGGAAGGAGGTAGAAGCGGGCTGTCCGGGGTTGCGGGACTATGAGGTTGGAAGCTGTAGAGGGAAGATCTCCAGAGGAGATGAGGTCAGTGACAGTCCTTTGGACGGTGGCTTGATGTTCGGTGGTGGGGTCATGGTCCAGAGGGAGGTAGGAAGAGGTGTCTGTGAGTTGGCGTTGAGCTTCTGCAAGGTAGAGGTCGGTACGCCATACAACAACAGCACCACCCTTGTCTGCAGGTTTGATGACCATGTCGGGGTTAGACCTGAGAGAACGGAGTGCCTCAAGTTCAGAGGGGGACAGGTTAGAGTGAGTGAGGGGGGCAGAGAAATTGAGACGACCAATGTCTCGCCGACAGTTTTCAATGAAGAGATCAAGAGCGGGTAAGAGGCCAGGGTGAGGGGTCCAGGTAGAGGGAGAATGCTGGAGGCGGGTGAATGGGTCTGCTGGTCGGGGGGAGGACTCCTGGTCGAAGAAGTGAGCCCGGAGGCGGAGGCGACGGAAGAAGAGCTCAACGTCATGCCGAGCGCGAAATTCATTGAGGTGGGGGCGTAAGGGGATAAAACTGAGACCTTTGCTGAGTACAGAACGCTCAGCATCAGAGAGGGGGAGGTCAGAGGGTATAGTGAATACACGGCAAGGGGTCAGATCAGAAGGGGTGGGGTCAGAGGGAAGTGAAGCGGAAGGAGGATCTGGAGGGGCATTAGTCCCCATCAGCTGCTGGAGCTTGCGTTCCTTAACACCTGAAAGGAAGAAAAAAAGTTTTTTGTTAATGCGTCGGATGAGACGTAAGATGAGATGAAACTGCGGAGTAGAACAAATTTGAGATAAGGTGAGACGGTGCTGCTGGAGAGAGAGGTCCAGTGTGTGCATATGGCGGCGCATAGCACTGAGTGTGGATCTCAGGATGCGGCGAGAGTAGCAGTCCGAGGAACGTTGTATTTCTCGGAGATACCTGTGATCCTGGGTGGTTTCAAAGCATGATGGGTGAAACTGCAGTTGGAATCCACGTGGAATCAGTCGGAGCCGGAGACAGTCACTGAGGAAGGAGATGTGGCTGTGAAAACGGGTTTTGGTAGATACCTTATCAAACACCAGGAGGGAAATAGAAAGCAATGAAGGTGAACAAGGTAAAAGAGACAAACGAAAATCCCGTCGGAGAGAAGAGCAGAACTTCTTCAAGGTAGGCATTCCTGGAAGAGAAGTGGCAGTGAATTAAACACTAAAATAAAAGCAAAATACTGCGGATGCTGGAAATCTGAAACAAAAACAAGAAATGCTGGATTCACTCAGCAGGTCTGGCAGCATCTGTGGAAAGAGAAGCAGAGTTAACGTTTCGGGTCAGTGACCCTTCTTCGGAACTGACAAATATTAGAAAAGTCACAGATTATAAACAAGTGAGGTGGGGGTTGGGCAAGAGATAACAAAGGAGAAGGTGCAGATTGGACCAGGCCACATAGCTGACCAAAAGGTCATGGAGCAAAGGCAAACAATATGTTAATGGTGTGTTGAAAGACAAAGCATTAGTACAGATTAGGTGTGAATATACTGAATATTGAACATCAGCAAGTGCAAACCTGAAGAAAAACAACCTGAAAAAAACAGTGGGTGAGCAAACTGAACAAACTAAGATGAACTGAAATAAATACAAAAAAAGATTGTAAAAAATGTAAAAAGGAATGCCAAAAAAAAAAGGGAAGAAAAAATAACTAAAAATGAAAGTAAAGTGGGGGGCTGTCATGCTCTGAAATTATTGAACTCAATGTTCAGACCGGCAGGCTGTAATGTGCCTAATCGGTAGATGAGATGCTGTTCCTCGAGCTTGCGTTGATGTTCACTGGAACACTGCAGCAATCCCAGGACAGAGATGTGAGCATGAGAGCAGGGGGGAGTGTTGAAATGGCAAGCAACCGGAAGCTCAGGTTCCTGCTTGCGGACTGAGCGGAGATGTTCCGCAAAGCGGTCACCCAGTCTGCGCTTGGTCTCCCCAATGTAGAGGAGACCACACTGTGAGCAGCGAATACAGTATACTACATTGAAAGAAGTACAAGTAAATCGCTGCTTCACCTGAAAGGAGTGTTTGGGGCCTGGGATAGTGAGGAGAGAGGAGGTAAAGGGGCAGGTATTACACCTCCTGCGATTGCAAGGGAAGGTGCCCTGGGACGGGGACGAGGTGGTGGGGGTAATGGAGGAGTGGACCAGGGTGTCGCGGAGGGAACGATCCCTTCGGAATGCTGACAGGGGAAGGGAGGGGAAGATGCGACTGGTAGTGGCATCACGCTGGAGGTGGCGAAAATGGCGGAGGATGATCCTTTGGATATGGAGGCTGGTGGGATGAAAAGTGAGGACAAGGGGAACCCTGTCACGGTTCTGGGAGGGAGGGGAAGGGGTGAGGGTAGAGGTGCGGGGAATGGGTCGGACACGGTTGAGGGCCCTGTCAACCACAGTGGGGGGAAATCCTCGGTTGAGGAAAAAGGAGGTCATATCAGAAGCACCGTCATGGAAGGTAGCATCATCAGAGCAGATGCGTCGGAGACGGAGAAACTGGGAGAATGGAATGGAGTCCTTACAGGAGGTAGGGTGTGAAGAAGTGTAGTCGAGGTAGCTGTGGGAGTCAGTGGGCTTATAATGGATATTGGTAGACAACCTATCCCCAGAGATGGAGACAGAGAAGTCGAGGAAGGGAAGGGAAGTGTCAGAGATGGACCATGTAAAGGTGAGAGAAGGGTGGAAATTGGAAGCAAAGTTGATAAAGTTTTCTAGTTCAGGGCGGGAGCAGGAAACGGCACCGATACAGTCATCAATGTACCGGAAAAAGAGTTGGGGGAGGGGGCCTGAGTAGGACTGGAACAAAGAATGCTCGACATATCCCACAAAAAGACAGGCATAACTAGGACCCATGCGGGTACCCATAGCGACACCTTTTACTTGAAGGAAATGCATGGAGTTGAAGGAGAAGTTGTTCAATGTGAGAACAAGTTCAGCCAGGCGGAGGAGGGTGTTGGTGGATGGGGACTGGTTGGGCCTCTGTTCCAGGAAGAAGCGGAGAGCCCTCAAACCATCCTGGTGGGGGATGGAGGTGTAGAGCGATTGGACGTCCATAGTGAAGAGGAGGCGGTTGGGACCAGGAAACTGGAAATTGTCAAAATGACGTAGGGCGTCAGAAGAGTCACGGATGTAGGTGGGAAGAGACTGGACCAGCGGAGAAAAGAGAGAGTCTAGATAGGAAGAAATAAGTTCAGTTGGGCAGGAGCAGGCTGACACAATGGGTCTGCCGGGACAGTCCTGTTTGTGGATTTTGGGAAGGAGGTAGAAGCGGGCTGTCCGGGGTTGCGGGACTATGAGGTTGGAAGCTGTAGAGGGAAGATCTCCAGAGGAGATGAGGTCAGTGACAGTCCTTTGGACGGTGGCTTGATGTTCGGTGGTGGGGTCATGGTCCAGAGGGAGGTAGGAAGAGGTGTCTGTGAGTTGGCGTTGAGCTTCTGCAAGGTAGAGGTCGGTACGCCATACAACAACAGCACCACCCTTGTCTGCAGGTTTGATGACCATGTCGGGGTTAGACCTGAGAGAACGGAGTGCCTCAAGTTCAGAGGGGGACAGGTTAGAGTGAGTGAGGGGGGCAGAGAAATTGAGACGACCAATGTCTCGCCGACAGTTTTCAATGAAGAGATCAAGAGCGGGTAAGAGGCCAGGGTGAGGGGTCCAGGTAGAGGGAGAATGCTGGAGGCGGGTGAATGGGTCTGCTGGTCGGGGGGAGGACTCCTGGTCGAAGAAGTGAGCCCGGAGGCGGAGGCGACGGAAGAAGAGCTCAACGTCATGCCGAGCGCGAAATTCATTGAGGTGGGGGCGTAAGGGGATAAAACTGAGACCTTTGCTGAGTACAGAACGCTCAGCATCAGAGAGGGGGAGGTCAGAGGGTATAGTGAATACACGGCAAGGGGTCAGATCAGAAGGGGTGGGGTCAGAGGGAAGTGAAGCGGAAGGAGGATCTGGAGGGGCATTAGTCCCCATCAGCTGCTGGAGCTTGCGTTCCTTAACACCTGAAAGGAAGAAAAAAAGTTTTTTGTTAATGCGTCGGATGAGACGTAAGATGAGATGAAACTGCGGAGTAGAACAAATTTGAGATAAGGTGAGACGGTGCTGCTGGAGAGAGAGGTCCAGTGTGTGCATATGGCGGCGCATAGCACTGAGTGTGGATCTCAGGATGCGGCGAGAGTAGCAGTCCGAGGAACGTTGTATTTCTCGGAGATACCTGTGATCCTGGGTGGTTTCAAAGCATGATGGGTGAAACTGCAGTTGGAATCCACGTGGAATCAGTCGGAGCCGGAGACAGTCACTGAGGAAGGAGATGTGGCTGTGAAAACGGGTTTTGGTAGATACCTTATCAAACACCAGGAGGGAAATAGAAAGCAATGAAGGTGAACAAGGTAAAAGAGACAAACGAAAATCCCGTCGGAGAGAAGAGCAGAACTTCTTCAAGGTAGGCATTCCTGGAAGAGAAGTGGCAGTGAATTAAACACTAAAATAAAAGCAAAATACTGCGGATGCTGGAAATCTGAAACAAAAACAAGAAATGCTGGATTCACTCAGCAGGTCTGGCAGCATCTGTGGAAAGAGAAGCAGAGTTAACGTTTCGGGTCAGTGACCCTTCTTCGGAACTGACAAATATTAGAAAAGTCACAGATTATAAACAAGTGAGGTGGGGGTTGGGCAAGAGATAACAAAGGAGAAGGTGCAGATTGGACCAGGCCACATAGCTGACCAAAAGGTCATGGAGCAAAGGCAAACAATATGTTAATGGTGTGTTGAAAGACAAAGCATTAGTACAGATTAGGTGTGAATATACTGAATATTGAACATCAGCAAGTGCAAACCTGAAGAAAAACAACCTGAAAAAAACAGTGGGTGAGCAAACTGAACAAACTAAGATGAACTGAAATAAATACAAAAAAAGATTGTAAAAAATGTAAAAAGGAATGCCAAAAAAAAAGGGAAGAAAAAATAACTAAAAATGAAAGTAAAGTGGGGGGCTGTCATGCTCTGAAATTATTGAACTCAATGTTCAGACCGGCAGGCTGTAATGTGCCTAATCGGTAGATGAGATGCTGTTCCTCGAGCTTGCGTTGATGTTCACTGGAACACTGCAGCAATCCCAGGACAGAGATGTGAGCATGAGAGCAGGGGGGAGTGTTGAAATGGCAAGCAACCGGAAGCTCAGGGTCCTGCTTGCGGACTGAGCGGAGATGTTCCGCAAAGCGGTCACCCAGTCTGCGCTTGGTCTCCCCAATGTAGAGGAGACCACACTGTGAGCAGCGAATACAGTATACTACATTGAAAGAAGTACAAGTAAAGCGTCCCAGGGCACCTTCCCTTGCAATCGCAGGAGGTGTAATACCTGCCCCTTTACCTCCTCTCTCCTCACTATCCCAGGCCCCAAACACTCCTTTCAGGTGAAGCAGCGATTTACTTGTACTTCTTTCAATGTAGTATACTGTATTCGCTGCTCACAGTGTGGTCTCCTCTACATTGGGGAGACCAAGCGCAGACTGGGTGACCGCTTTGCGGAACATCTCCGCTCAGTCCGCAAGCAGGACCCTGAGCTTCCGGTTGCTTGCCATTTCAACACTCCCCCCTGCTCTCATGCTCACATCTCTGTCCTGGGATTGCTGCAGTGTTCCAGTGAACATCAACGCAAGCTCGAGGAACAGCATCTCATCTACCGATTAGGCACATTACAGCCTGCCGGTCTGAACATTGAGTTCAATAATTTCAGAGCATGACAGCCCCCCACTTTACTTTCATTTTTAGTTATTTTTTCTTCCCTTTTTTTTTGGCATTCCTTTTTACATTTTTTACAATCTTTTTTTGTATTTATTTCAGTTCATCTTAGTTTGTTCAGTTTGCTCACCCACTGTTTTTTTCAGGTTGTTTTTCTTCAGGTTTGCACTTGCTGATGTTCAATATTCAGTATATTCACACCTAATCTGTACTAATGCTTTGTCTTTCAACACACCATTAACATATTGTTTGCCTTTGCTCCATGACCTTTTGGTCAGCTATGTGGCCTGGTCCAATCTGCACCTTCTCCTTTGTTATCTCTTGCCCAACCCCCACCTCACTTGTTTATAATCTGTGACTTTTCTAATATTTGTCAGTTCCGAAGAAGGGTCACTGACCCGAAACGTTAACTCTGCTTCTCTTTCCACAGATGCTGCCAGACCTGCTGAGTGAATCCAGCATTTCTTGTTTTTGTTTCAGATTTCCAGCATCCGCAGTATTTTGCTTTTATTTTAGTGTTTAATTCACTGCCACTTCTCTTCCAGGAATGCCTACCTTGAAGAAGTTCTGCTCTTCTCTCCGACGGGATTTTCGTTTGTCTCTTTTACCTTGTTCACCTTCATTGCTTTCTATTTCCCTCCTGGTGTTTGATAAGGTATCTACCAAAACCCGTTTTCACAGCCACATCTCCTTCCTCAGTGACTGTCTCCGGCTCCGACTGATTCCACGTGGATTCCAACTGCAGTTTCACCCATCATGCTTTGAAACCACCCAGGATCACAGGTATCTCCGAGAAATACAACGTTCCTCGGACTGCTACTCTCGCCGCATCCTGAGATCCACACTCAGTGCTATGCGCCGCCATATGCACACACTGGACCTCTCTCTCCAGCAGCACCGTCTCACCTTATCTCAAATTTGTTCTACTCCGCAGTTTCATCTCATCTTACGTCTCATCCGACGCATTAACAAAAAACTTTTTTTCTTCCTTTCAGGTGTTAAGGAACGCAAGCTCCAGCAGCTGATGGGGACTAATGCCCCTCCAGATCCTCCTTCCGCTTCACTTCCCTCTGACCCCACCCCTTCTGATCTGACCCCTTGCCGTGTATTCACTATACCCTCTGACCTCCCCCTCTCTGATGCTGAGCGTTCTGTACTCAGCAAAGGTCTCAGTTTTATCCCCTTACGCCCCCACCTCAATGAATTTCGCGCTCGGCATGACGTTGAGCTCTTCTTCCGTCGCCTCCGCCTCCGGGCTCACTTCTTCGACCAGGAGTCCTCCCCCCGACCAGCAGACCCATTCACCCGCCTCCAGCATTCTCCCTCTACCTGGACCCCTCACCCTGGCCTCTTACCCGCTCTTGATCTCTTCATTGAAAACTGTCGGCGAGACATTGGTCGTCTCAATTTCTCTGCCCCCCTCACTCACTCTAACCTGTCCCCCTCTGAACTTGAGGCACTCCGTTCTCTCAGGTCTAACCCCGACATGGTCATCAAACCTGCAGACAAGGGTGGTGCTGTTGTTGTATGGCGTACCGACCTCTACCTTGCAGAAGCTCAACGCCAACTCACAGACACCTCTTCCTACCTCCCTCTGGACCATGACCCCACCACCGAACATCAAGCCACCGTCCAAAGGACTGTCACTGACCTCATCTCCTCTGGAGATCTTCCCTCTACAGCTTCCAACCTCATAGTCCCGCAACCCCGGACAGCCCGCTTCTACCTCCTTCCCAAAATCCACAAACAGGACTGTCCCGGCAGACCCATTGTGTCAGCCTGCTCCTGCCCAACTGAACTTATTTCTTCCTATCTAGACTCTCTCTTTTCTCCGCTGGTCCAGTCTCTTCCCACCTACATCCGTGACTCTTCTGACGCCCTACGTCATTTTGACAATTTCCAGTTTCCTGGTCCCAACCGCCTCCTCTTCACTATGGACGTCCAATCGCTCTACACCTCCATCCCCCACCAGGATGGTTTGAGGGCTCTCCGCTTCTTCCTGGAACAGAGGCCCAACCAGTCCCCATCCACCAACACCCTCCTCCGCCTGGCTGAACTTGTTCTCACATTGAACAACTTCTCCTTCAACTCCATGCATTTCCTTCAAGTAAAAGGTGTCGCTATGGGTACCCGCATGGGTCCTAGTTATGCCTGTCTTTTTGTGGGATATGTCGAGCATTCTTTGTTCCAGTCCTACTCAGGCCCCCTCCCCCAACTCTTTTTCCGGTACATTGATGACTGTATCGGTGCCGTTTCCTGCTCCCGCCCTGAACTAGAAAACTTTATCAACTTTGCTTCCAATTTCCACCCTTCTCTCACCTTTACATGGTCCATCTCTGACACTTCCCTTCCCTTCCTCGACTTCTCTGTCTCCATCTCTGGGGATAGGTTGTCTACCAATATCCATTATAAGCCCACTGACTCCCACAGCTACCTCGACTACACTTCTTCACACCCTACCTCCTGTAAGGACTCCATTCCATTCTCCCAGTTTCTCCGTCTCCGACGCATCTGCTCTGATGATGCTACCTTCCATGACGGTGCTTCTGATATGACCTCCTTTTTCCTCAACCGAGGATTTCCCCCCACTGTGGTTGACAGGGCCCTCAACCGTGTCCGACCCATTCCCCGCACCTCTACCCTCACCCCTTCCCCTCCCTCCCAGAACCGTGACAGGGTTCCCCTTGTCCTCACTTTTCATCCCACCAGCCTCCATATCCAAAGGATCATCCTCCGCCATTTTCGCCACCTCCAGCGTGATGCCACTACCAGTCGCATCTTCCCCTCCCTTCCCCTGTCAGCATTCCGAAGGGATCGTTCCCTCCGCGACACCCTGGTCCACTCCTCCATTACCCCCACCACCTCGTCCCCGTCCCAGGGCACCTTCCCTTGCAATCGCAGGAGGTGTAATACCTGCCCCTTTACCTCCTCTCTCCTCACTATCCCAGGCCCCAAACACTCCTTTCAGGTGAAGCAGCGATTTACTTGTACTTCTTTCAATGTAGTATACTGTATTCGCTGCTCACAGTGTGGTCTCCTCTACATTGGGGAGACCAAGCGCAGACTGGGTGACCGCTTTGCGGAACATCTCCGCTCAGTCCGCAAGCAGGACCCTGAGCTTCCGGTTGCTTGCCATTTCAACACTCCCCCCTGCTCTCATGCTCACATCTCTGTCCTGGGATTGCTGCAGTGTTCCAGTGAACATCAACGCAAGCTCGAGGAACAGCATCTCATCTACCGATTAGGCACATTACAGCCTGCCGGTCTGAACATTGAGTTCAATAATTTCAGAGCATGACAGCCCCCCACTTTACTTTCATTTTTAGTTATTTTTTCTTCCCTTTTTTTTTTTTTTGGCATTCCTTTTTACATTTTTTACAATCTTTTTTTGTATTTATTTCAGTTCATCTTAGTTTGTTCAGTTTGCTCACCCACTGTTTTTTTCAGGTTGTTTTTCTTCAGGTTTGCACTTGCTGATGTTCAATATTCAGTATATTCACACCTAATCTGTACTAATGCTTTGTCTTTCAACACACCATTAACATATTGTTTGCCTTTGCTCCATGACCTTTTGGTCAGCTATGTGGCCTGGTCCAATCTGCACCTTCTCCTTTGTTATCTCTTGCCCAACCCCCACCTCACTTGTTTATAATCTGTGACTTTTCTAATATTTGTCAGTTCCGAAGAAGGGTCACTGACCCGAAACGTTAACTCTGCTTCTCTTTCCACAGATGCTGCCAGACCTGCTGAGTGAATCCAGCATTTCTTGTTTTTGTTTCAGATTTCCAGCATCCGCAGTATTTTGCTTTTATTTTAGTGTTTAATTCACTGCCACTTCTCTTCCAGGAATGCCTACCTTGAAGAAGTTCTGCTCTTCTCTCCGACGGGATTTTCGTTTGTCTCTTTTACCTTGTTCACCTTCATTGCTTTCTATTTCCCTCCTGGTGTTTGATAAGGTATCTACCAAAACCCGTTTTCACAGCCACATCTCCTTCCTCAGTGACTGTCTCCGGCTCCGACTGATTCCACGTGGATTCCAACTGCAGTTTCACCCATCATGCTTTGAAACCACCCAGGATCACAGGTATCTCCGAGAAATACAACGTTCCTCGGACTGCTACTCTCGCCGCATCCTGAGATCCACACTCAGTGCTATGCGCCGCCATATGCACACACTGGACCTCTCTCTCCAGCAGCACCGTCTCACCTTATCTCAAATTTGTTCTACTCCGCAGTTTCATCTCATCTTACGTCTCATCCGACGCATTAACAAAAAACTTTTTTTCTTCCTTTCAGGTGTTAAGGAACGCAAGCTCCAGCAGCTGATGGGGACTAATGCCCCTCCAGATCCTCCTTCCGCTTCACTTCCCTCTGACCCCACCCCTTCTGATCTGACCCCTTGCCGTGTATTCACTATACCCTCTGACCTCCCCCTCTCTGATGCTGAGCGTTCTGTACTCAGCAAAGGTCTCAGTTTTATCCCCTTACGCCCCCACCTCAATGAATTTCGCGCTCGGCATGACGTTGAGCTCTTCTTCCGTCGCCTCCGCCTCCGGGCTCACTTCTTCGACCAGGAGTCCTCCCCCCGACCAGCAGACCCATTCACCCGCCTCCAGCATTCTCCCTCTACCTGGACCCCTCACCCTGGCCTCTTACCCGCTCTTGATCTCTTCATTGAAAACTGTCGGCGAGACATTGGTCGTCTCAATTTCTCTGCCCCCCTCACTCACTCTAACCTGTCCCCCTCTGAACTTGAGGCACTCCGTTCTCTCAGGTCTAACCCCGACATGGTCATCAAACCTGCAGACAAGGGTGGTGCTGTTGTTGTATGGCGTACCGACCTCTACCTTGCAGAAGCTCAACGCCAACTCACAGACACCTCTTCCTACCTCCCTCTGGACCATGACCCCACCACCGAACATCAAGCCACCGTCCAAAGGACTGTCACTGACCTCATCTCCTCTGGAGATCTTCCCTCTACAGCTTCCAACCTCATAGTCCCGCAACCCCGGACAGCCCGCTTCTACCTCCTTCCCAAAATCCACAAACAGGACTGTCCCGGCAGACCCATTGTGTCAGCCTGCTCCTGCCCAACTGAACTTATTTCTTCCTATCTAGACTCTCTCTTTTCTCCGCTGGTCCAGTCTCTTCCCACCTACATCCGTGACTCTTCTGACGCCCTACGTCATTTTGACAATTTCCAGTTTCCTGGTCCCAACCGCCTCCTCTTCACTATGGACGTCCAATCGCTCTACACCTCCATCCCCCACCAGGATGGTTTGAGGGCTCTCCGCTTCTTCCTGGAACAGAGGCCCAACCAGTCCCCATCCACCAACACCCTCCTCCGCCTGGCTGAACTTGTTCTCACATTGAACAACTTCTCCTTCAACTCCATGCATTTCCTTCAAGTAAAAGGTGTCGCTATGGGTACCCGCATGGGTCCTAGTTATGCCTGTCTTTTTGTGGGATATGTCGAGCATTCTTTGTTCCAGTCCTACTCAGGCCCCCTCCCCCAACTCTTTTTCCGGTACATTGATGACTGTATCGGTGCCGTTTCCTGCTCCCGCCCTGAACTAGAAAACTTTATCAACTTTGCTTCCAATTTCCACCCTTCTCTCACCTTTACATGGTCCATCTCTGACACTTCCCTTCCCTTCCTCGACTTCTCTGTCTCCATCTCTGGGGATAGGTTGTCTACCAATATCCATTATAAGCCCACTGACTCCCACAGCTACCTCGACTACACTTCTTCACACCCTACCTCCTGTAAGGACTCCATTCCATTCTCCCAGTTTCTCCGTCTCCGACGCATCTGCTCTGATGATGCTACCTTCCATGACGGTGCTTCTGATATGACCTCCTTTTTCCTCAACCGAGGATTTCCCCCCACTGTGGTTGACAGGGCCCTCAACCGTGTCCGACCCATTCCCCGCACCTCTACCCTCACCCCTTCCCCTCCCTCCCAGAACCGTGACAGGGTTCCCCTTGTCCTCACTTTTCATCCCACCAGCCTCCATATCCAAAGGATCATCCTCCGCCATTTTCGCCACCTCCAGCGTGATGCCACTACCAGTCGCATCTTCCCCTCCCTTCCCCTGTCAGCATTCCGAAGGGATCGTTCCCTCCGCGACACCCTGGTCCACTCCTCCATTACCCCCACCACCTCGTCCCCGTCCCAGGGCACCTTCCCTTGCAATCGCAGGAGGTGTAATACCTGCCCCTTTACCTCCTCTCTCCTCACTATCCCAGGCCCCAAACACTCCTTTCAGGTGAAGCAGCGATTTACTTGTACTTCTTTCAATGTAGTATACTGTATTCGCTGCTCACAGTGTGGTCTCCTCTACATTGGGGAGACCAAGCGCAGACTGGGTGACCGCTTTGCGGAACATCTCCGCTCAGTCCGCAAGCAGGACCCTGAGCTTCCGGTTGCTTGCCATTTCAACACTCCCCCCTGCTCTCATGCTCACATCTCTGTCCTGGGATTGCTGCAGTGTTCCAGTGAACATCAACGCAAGCTCGAGGAACAGCATCTCATCTACCGATTAGGCACATTACAGCCTGCCGGTCTGAACATTGAGTTCAATAATTTCAGAGCATGACAGCCCCCCACTTTACTTTCATTTTTAGTTATTTTTTCTTCCCTTTTTTTTTGGCATTCCTTTTTACATTTTTTACAATCTTTTTTTGTATTTATTTCAGTTCATCTTAGTTTGTTCAGTTTGCTCACCCACTGTTTTTTTCAGGTTGTTTTTCTTCAGGTTTGCACTTGCTGATGTTCAATATTCAGTATATTCACACCTAATCTGTACTAATGCTTTGTCTTTCAACACACCATTAACATATTGTTTGCCTTTGCTCCATGACCTTTTGGTCAGCTATGTGGCCTGGTCCAATCTGCACCTTCTCCTTTGTTATCTCTTGCCCAACCCCCACCTCACTTGTTTATAATCTGTGACTTTTCTAATATTTGTCAGTTCCGAAGAAGGGTCACTGACCCGAAACGTTAACTCTGCTTCTCTTTCCACAGATGCTGCCAGACCTGCTGAGTGAATCCAGCATTTCTTGTTTTTGTTTCAGATTTCCAGCATCCGCAGTATTTTGCTTTTATATGAGATAGTCAGGATGATAGTAATTGACTGAAACAGGACATTGATGATTTAGCAGAATGGACAGACAGTCAGGATGATAGTAATTTACTGAAACGGGACATTGACAGTTTAGCAGAATGGACAGACGGTCAGGATGATAGTAACTGACTGAAACAGGACATTGATAGTTAGGCAGAATTGTCAGACAGTCAGGATGATAGTAATTGACAGAAACAGGACATTGATAGTTTAGCAGAATGGACAGACAGTCAGGATGATAGTAATTGACAGAAACAGGACTTTGATAGTTTAGCAGAATGGACAGACAGTCAGGATGATAGTAATTGACAGAAACAGGACTTTGATAGTTTAGCAGAATGGACAGACAGTCAGGATGATAGTAAATTACTGAAACAGGACATGGATAGTTTAGCAGAAAGGACAGACAGTCAGGATGATAGTGATTGACTGAAACAGGACATTGATAGTTAGGCAGAATGGTCAGACAGTCAGGATGATAGTAAAGGACTGAAACAGGACATTGATAGGTTCGCAGAATGGACAGAGGATCAGGATGATAATAATTGACTGAAACAGGACATTGTTAGGTTATCAGAATGGTCAGACAGTCAGGATGATAGTAAAGGACTGAAACAGGACATTGATTGGTTCGCAGAATGGACAGAGGGTCAGGATGATAGTAATTGACTGAAACAGGACATTGATAGGTTAACAGAATGGACAGACAGTCAGGATGATAGTAATTGACTGAAACAGGACATTGATGATATAGCAGAATGGACAGACAGTCAGGATGATAGTAATTGACTGAAACGGGACATTGAAAGTTTAGCAGAATGGACAGACGGTCAGGATGATAGTAAAGGACTGAAACAGGACATTGATAGTTAGGCAGAATTGTCAGACAGTCAGGATGATAGTATAGGACTGAAACAGGACATTGATAGGTTCGCAGAATGGACAGACAGTCAGGATGATAGTAATTGACAGAAACAGGACTTTGATAGTTTAGCAGAATGGACAGACAGTCAGGATGATAGTAATTGACAGAAACAGGACTTTGATAGTTTAGCAGAATGGACAGACAGTCAGGATGATAGTAATTGACAGAAACAGGACTTTGATAGTTTAGTAGAATGGACAGACAGTCAGGATGATAGTAAATTACTGAAACAGGACATGGATAGTTTAGCAGAATGGACAGACAGTCAGGATGATAGTGATTGACTGAAACAGGACATTGATAGTTAGGCAGAATGGTCAGACAGTCAGGATGATAGTAAAGGACTGAAACAGGACATTGATAGCTTCGCAGAATGGACAGAGGATCAGGATGATAATAATTGACTGAAACAGGACATTGTTAGGTTATCAGAATGGTCGGACAGTCAGGATGATAGTAAAGGACTGAAACAGGACATTGATAGGTTCGCAGAATGGACAGAGGGTCAGGATGATAGTAATTGACTGAAACAGGACATTGATAGGTTAACAGAATGGACAGACAGTCAGGATGATAGTAATTGACTGAAACAGGACATTGATAGTTTAGCAGAATGGACAGAGAGTCACGATGATAGTAATTGACTGAAACAGGAGATTGATAGTGGAGCAGAATGGACAGACAATCAGGATGATAGTAATTGACTGAAACAGGACATTGATAGTTAGGCAGAATTGTCAGACAGTCAGGATGATAGTAAAGGACTGAAACAGGACATTGATAGATTCGCAGAATGGACAGACAGTCAGGATGATAGTAATTGACAGAAACAGGACTTTGATAGTTTAGCAGAATGGACAGACAGTCAGGATGATAGTAATTGACAGAAACAGGACTTTGATAGTTTCGCAGAATGGACAGACAGTCAGGATGATAGTAATTGACAGAAACAGGACTTTGATAGTTTAGCAGAATGGACAGACAGTCAGGATGATAGTAAATTACTGAAACAGGACATGGATAGTTTAGCAGAATGGACAGACAGTCAGGATGATAGTGATTGACTGAAACAGGACATTGATAGTTAGGCAGAATGGTCAGACAGTCAGGATGATAGTAAAGGACTGAAACAGGACATTGATAGGTTCGCAGACTGGACAGAGGATCAGGATGATAATAATTGACTGAAACAGGACATTGTTAGGTTAACAGAATGGTCAGACAGTCAGGATGATAGTAAAGGACTGAAACAGGACATTGATAGGTTCGCAGAATGGACAGAGGGTCAGGATGATAGTAATTGACTGAAACAGGACATTGATAGGTTAACAGAATGGGCAGACAGTCAGGATGATAGTAATTGACTGAAACAGGACATTGATAGTTTAGCAGAATGGACAGAGAGTCACGATGATCGTAATTGACAGAAACAGGACTTTGATAGTTTAGCAGAATGGACAGACAGTCAGGATGATAGTAATTGACAGAAACAGGACTTTGATAGTTTAGCAGAATGGACAGACAGTCAGGATGATAGTAAATTACTGAAACAGGACATGGATAGTTTAGCAGTAAGGACAGACAGTCAGGATGATAGTGATTGACTGAAACAGGACATTGATAGTTAGGCAGAATGGATAGACAGTCAGGATGATAGTAATTGACTGAAACAGGACATTGATAATTTAGCAGAGTGGATGGACAGTCAGGATGATAGTAATTGACTGAAACAGGACATTGATAATTTAGCAGAATGGATAGACAGTGAGGATGATAGTAATTGACTGAAACAGGACATGGATAGTTTAGCAGAATGGACAGACAGTCAGGATGATAGTAATTGACTGAAACAGGACATGGATAGTTTAGCAGAATGGACAGACAGTCAGGATGATAGTAATTGACTGAAACAGGACATGGAAAGTTTAGCAGAATGGACAGACAGTCAGGATGATAGTAATTGCCTGAAACAGGGCATTAATAGGTTAACAGAATGGACAGACAGTCAGGATGATAGTAATTGACAGAAACAGGACATTGATAGTTAGGCAGAATGGTCAGACAGTCAGGATGATAGTAAAGGACTGAAACAGGACATTGATAGCTTCGCAGAATGGACAGAGGATCAGGATGATAATAATTGACTGAAACAGGACATTGTTAGGTTATCAGAATGGTCGGACAGTCAGGATGATAGTAAAGGACTGAAACAGGACATTGATAGGTTCGCAGAATGGACAGAGGGTCAGGATGATAGTAATTGACTGAAACAGGACATTGATAGGTTAACAGAATGGACAGACAGTCAGGATGATAGTAATTGACTGAAACAGGACATTGATAGTTTAGCAGAATGGACAGAGAGTCACGATGATAGTAATTGACTGAAACAGGAGATTGATAGTGGAGCAGAATGGACAGACAATCAGGATGATAGTAATTGACTGAAACAGGACATTGATAGTTAGGCAGAATTGTCAGACAGTCAGGATGATAGTAAAGGACTGAAACAGGACATTGATAGATTCGCAGAATGGACAGACAGTCAGGATGATAGTAATTGACAGAAACAGGACTTTGATAGTTTAGCAGAATGGACAGACAGTCAGGATGATAGTAATTGACAGAAACAGGACTTTGATAGTTTAGCAGAATGGACAGACAGTCAGGATGATAGTAAATTACTGAAACAGGACATGGATAGTTTAGCAGAAAGGACAGACAGTCAGGATGATAGTGATTGACTGAAACAGGACATTGATAGTTAGGCAGAATGGTCAGACAGTCAGGATGATAGTAAAGGACTGAAACAGGACATTGATAGGTTCGCAGAATGGACAGAGGATCAGGATGATAATAATTGACTGAAACAGGACATTGTTAGGTTATCAGAATGGTCAGACAGTCAGGATGATAGTAATTGACAGAAACAGGACTTTGATAGTTTAGCAGAATGGACAGACAGTCAGGATGATAGTAATTGACAGAAACAGGACTTTGATAGTTTAGCAGAATGGACAGACAGTCAGGATGATAGTAAATTACTGAAACAGGACATGGATAGTTTAGCAGAAAGGACAGACAGTCAGGATGATAGTGATTGACTGAAACAGGACATTGATAGTTAGGCAGAATGGTCAGACAGTCAGGATGATAGTAAAGGACTGAAACAGGACATTGATAGGTTCGCAGAATGGACAGAGGATCAGGATGATAATAATTGACTGAAACAGGACATTGTTAGGTTATCAGAATGGTCAGACAGTCAGGATGATAGTAAAGGACTGAAACAGGACATTGATTGGTTCGCAGAATGGACAGAGGGTCAGGATGATAGTAATTGACTGAAACAGGACATTGATAGGTTAACAGAATGGACAGACAGTCAGGATGATAGTAATTGACTGAAACAGGACATTGATAGTTTAGCAGAATGGACAGAGAGTCACGATGATAGTAATTGACAGAAACAGGACTTTGATAGTTTAGCAGAATGGACAGACAGTCAGGATGATAGTAATTGACAGAAACAGGACTTTGATAGTTTAGCAGAATGGACAGACAGTCAGGATGATAGTAAATTACTGAAACAGGACATGGATAGTTTAGCAGTAAGGACAGACAGTCAGGATGATAGTGATTGACTGAAACAGGACATTGATAGTTAGGCAGAATGGTCAGACAGTCAGGATGATAGTAAAGGACTGAAACAGGACATTGATAGGTTCGCGGAATGGACAGAGGATCAGGATGATAATAATTGACTGAAACAGGACATTGTTAGGTTATCAGAATGGTCAGACAGTCAGGATGATAGTACAGGACTGAAACAGGACATTGATTGGTTCGCAGAATGGACAGAGGGTCAGGATGATAGTAATTGACTGAAACAGGACATTGATAGTTTAGCAGAATGGACAGAGAGTCACGATGATAGTAATTGACAGAAACAGGACATTGATGATATAGCAGAATGGACAGACAGTCAGGATGATAGTAATTGACTGAAACAGGACATTGATAGGTTAGCAGAATGGACAGAGGATCAGGAAGATAGTAAATGACTGAAGCTGGACATGGATAGTTTAGCAGAATTGTCAGATAGTCAGGATGATAGTAATTGACTGAAACAGGACATTGATGATTTAGCAGAATGGACAGACAGTCAGGATGATAGTAATTGACTGAAACGGGACATTGAAAGTTTAGCAGAATGGACAGACGGTCAGGATGATAGTAAAGGACTGAAACAGGACATTGATAGTTAGGCAGAATTGTCAGACAGTCAGGATGATAGTATAGGACTGAAACAGGACATTGATAGGTTCGCAGAATGGACAGACAGTCAGGATGATAGTAATTGACAGAAACAGGACTTTGATAGTTTAGCAGAATGGACAGACAGTCAGGATGATAGTAATTGACAGAAACAGGACTTTGATAGTTTGGCAGAATGGACAGACAGTCAGGATGATAGTAATTGACAGAAACAGGACTTTGATAGTTTAGTAGAATGGACAGACAGTCAGGATGATAGTAAATTACTGAAACAGGACATGGATAGTTTAGCAGAATGGACAGACAGTCAGGATGATAGTGATTGACTGAAACAGGACATTGATAGTTAGGCAGAATGGTCAGACAGTCAGGATGATAGTAAAGGACTGAAACAGGACATTGATAGCTTCGCAGAATGGACAGAGGATCAGGATGATAATAATTGACTGAAACGGGACATTGTTAGGTTATCAGAATGGTCGGACAGTCAGGATGATAGTAAAGGACTGAAACAGGACATTGATAGGTTCGCAGAATGGACAGAGGGTCAGGATGATAGTAATTGACTGAAACAGGACATTGATAGGTTAACAGAATGGACAGACAGTCAGGATGATAGTAATTGACTGAAACAGGACATTGATAGTTTAGCAGAATGGACAGAGAGTCACGATGATAGTAATTGACTGAAACAGGAGATTGATAGTGGAGCAGAATGGACAGACAATCAGGATGATAGTAATTGACTGAAACAGGACATTGATAGTTAGGCAGAATTGTCAGACAGTCAGGATGATAGTAAAGGACTGAAACAGGACATTGATAGATTCGCAGAATGGACAGACAGTCAGGATGATAGTAATTGACAGAAACAGGACTTTGATAGTTTAGCAGAATGGACAGACAGTCAGGATGATAGTAATTGACAGAAACAGGACTTTGATAGTTTCGCAGAATGGACAGACAGTCAGGATGATAGTAATTGACAGAAACAGGACTTTGATAGTTTAGCAGAATGGACAGACAGTCAGGATGATAGTAAATTACTGAAACAGGACATGGATAGTTTAGCAGAATGGACAGACAGTCAGGATGATAGTGATTGACTGAAACAGGACATTGATAGTTAGGCAGAATGGTCAGACAGTCAGGATGATAGTAAAGGACTGAAACAGGACATTGATAGGTTCGCAGACTGGACAGAGGATCAGGATGATAATAATTGACTGAAACAGGACATTGTTAGGTTAACAGAATGGTCAGACAGTCAGGATGATAGTAAAGGACTGAAACAGGACATTGATAGGTTCGCAGAATGGACAGAGGGTCAGGATGATAGTAATTGACTGAAACAGGACATTGATAGGTTAACAGAATGGGCAGACAGTCAGGATGATAGTAATTGACTGAAACAGGACATTGATAGTTTAGCAGAATGGACAGAGAGTCACGATGATCGTAATTGACAGAAACAGGACTTTGATAGTTTAGCAGAATGGACAGACAGTCAGGATGATAGTAATTGACAGAAACAGGACTTTGATAGTTTAGCAGAATGGACAGACAGTCAGGATGATAGTAAATTACTGAAACAGGACATGGATAGTTTAGCAGTAAGGACAGACAGTCAGGATGATAGTGATTGACTGAAACAGGACATTGATAGTTAGGCAGAATGGATAGACAGTCAGGATGATAGTAATTGACTGAAACAGGACATTGATAATTTAGCAGAGTGGATGGACAGTCAGGATGATAGTAATTGACTGAAACAGGACATTGATAATTTAGCAGAATGGATAGACAGTGAGGATGATAGTAATTGACTGAAACAGGACATGGATAGTTTAGCAGAATGGACAGACAGTCAGGATGATAGTAATTGACTGAAACAGGACATGGATAGTTTAGCAGAATGGACAGACAGTCAGGATGATAGTAATTGACTGAAACAGGACATGGAAAGTTTAGCAGAATGGACAGACAGTCAGGATGATAGTAATTGCCTGAAACAGGGCATTAATAGGTTAACAGAATGGACAGACAGTCAGGATGATAGTAATTGACAGAAACAGGACATTGATAGTTAGGCAGAATGGTCAGACAGTCAGGATGATAGTAAAGGACTGAAACAGGACATTGATAGGTTCGCAGACTGGACAGAGGATCAGGATGATAATAATTGACTGAAACAGGACATTGTTAGGTTAACAGAATGGTCAGACAGTCAGGATGATAGTAAAGGACTGAAACAGGACATTGATAGGTTCGCAGAATGGACAGAGGGTCAGGATGATAGTAATTGACTGAAACAGGACATTGATAGGTTAACAGAATGGACAGAGAGTCAGGATGATAGTAATTGACTGAAACAGGACATGGATAGTTTAGCAGAATGGACAGACAGTCAGGATGATAGTAATTGACAGAAACAGGACTTTGATAGTTTAGCAGAATGGACAGACAGTCAGGATGATAGCAATTGACTGAAACAGGACATGGATAGTATAGCAGAATGGAGAGACAGTCAGGATGATCTTAATTGACTGAAACAGGACATTGATGATATAGCAGAATGGACAGACAGTCAGGATGATAGTAATTGACTGAAACAGGACATTGATAGGTTAGCAGAATGGACAGAGGATCAGGAAGATAGTAAATGACTGAAGCTGGACATGGATAGTTTAGCAGAATGGAGAGATAGTCAGGATGATAGTAATTGACTGAAACAGGACATTGATGATTTAGCAGAATGGACAGACAGTCAGGATGATAGTAATTGACTGAAACGGGACATTGAATGTTTAGCAGAATGGACAGACGGTCAGGATGATAGTAACTGACTGAAACAGGACATTGATAGTTAGGCAGAATTGTCAGACAGTCAGGATGATAGTATAGGACTGAAACAGGACATTGATAGGTTCGCAGAATGGACAGACAGTCAGGATGATAGTAATTGACAGAAACAGGACTTTGATAGTTTAGCAGAATGGACAGACAGTCAGGATGATAGTAATTGACAGAAACAGGACTTTGATAGTTTAGCAGAATGGACAGACAGTCAGGATGATAGTAATTGACAGAAACAGGACTTTGATAGTTTAGTAGAATGGACAGACAGTCAGGATGATAGTAAATTACTGAAACAGGACATGGATAGTTTAGCAGAATGGACAGACAGTCAGGATGATAGTGATTGACTGAAACAGGACATTGATAGTTAGGCAGAATGGTCAGACAGTCAGGATGATAGTAAAGGACTGAAACAGGACATTGATAGCTTCGCAGAATGGACAGAGGATCAGGATGATAATAATTGACTGAAACAGGACATTGTTAGGTTATCAGAATGGTCGGACAGTCAGGATGATAGTAAAGGACTGAAACAGGACATTGATAGGTTCGCAGAATGGACAGAGGGTCAGGATGATAGTAATTGACTGAAACAGGACATTGATAGGTTAACAGAATGGACAGACAGTCAGGATGATAGTAATTAACTGAAACAGGACATTGATAGTTTAGCAGAATGGACAGAGAGTCACGATGATAGTAATTGACTGAAACAGGAGATTGATAGTGGAGCAGAATGGACAGACAATCAGGATGATAGTAATTGACTGAAACAGGACATTGATAGTTAGGCAGAATGGACAGACAATCAGGATGATAGTAAAGGACTGAAACAGGACATTGATAGATTCGCAGAATGGACAGACAGTCAGGATGATAGTAATTGACAGAAACAGGACTTTGATAGTTTAGCAGAATGGACAGACAGTCAGGATGATAGTAATTGACAGAAACAGGACTTTGATAGTTTAGCAGAATGGACAGACAGTCAGGATGATAGTAATTGACAGAAACAGGACTTTGATAGTTTAGCAGAATGGACAGACAGTCAGGATGATAGTAAATTACTGAAACAGGACATGGATAGTTTAGCAGAATGGACAGACAGTCAGGATGATAGTGATTGACTGAAACAGGACATTGATAGTTAGGCAGAATGGTCAGACAGTCAGGATGATAGTAAAGGACTGAAACAGGACATTGATAGGTTCGCAGACTGGACAGAGGATCAGGATGATAATAATTGACTGAAACAGGACATTGTTAGGTTAACAGAATGGTCAGACAGTCAGGATGATAGTAAAGGACTGAAACAGGACATTGATAGGTTCGCAGAATGGACAGAGGGTCAGGATGATAGTAATTGACTGAAACATGACATTGATAGGTTAACAGAATGGACAGACAGTCAGGATGATAGTAATTGACTGAAACAGGACATTGATAGTTTAGCAGAATGGACAGAGAGTCACGATGATAGTAATTGACAGAAACAGGACTTTGATAGTTTAGCAGAATGGACAGACAGTCAGGATGATAGTAATTGACAGAAACAGGACTTTGATAGTTTAGCAGAATGGACAGACAGTCAGGATGATAGTAAATTACTGAAACAGGACATGGATAGTTTAGCAGTAAGGACAGACAGTCAGGATGATAGTGATTGACTGAAACAGGACATTGATAGTTAGGCAGAATGGTCAGACAGTCAGGATGATAGTAAAGGACTGAAACAGGACATTGATAGGTTCGCAGAATGGACAGAGGATCAGGATGATAATAATTGACTGAAACAGGACATTGTTAGGTTATCAGAATGGTCAGACAGTCAGGATGATAGTACAGGACTGAAACAGGACATTGATTGGTTCGCAGAATGGACAGAGGGTCAGGATGATAGTAATTGACTGAAACAGGACATTGATAGGTTAACAGAATGGACAGACAGTCAGGATGATAGTAATTGACTGAAACAGGACATTGATAGTTTAGCAGAATGGACAGAGAGTCACGATGATAGTAATTGACAGAAACAGGACTTTGATAGTTTAGCAGAATGGACAGACAGTCAGGATGATAGTAATTGACAGAAACAGGACTTTGATAGTTTAGCAGAATGGACAGACAGTCAGGATGATAGCAATTGACTGAAACAGGACATTGATAGTATAGCAGAATGGAGAGACAGTCAGGATGATCTTAATTGACTGAAACAGGACATTGATGATATAGCAGAATGGACAGACAGTCAGGATGATAGTAATTGACTGAAACAGGACATTGATAGGTTAGCAGAATGGACAGAGGATCAGGAAGATAGTAAATGACTGAAGCTGGACATGGATAGTTTAGCAGAATGGAGAGATAGTCAGGATGATAGTAATTGGCTGAAACAGGACATTGATGATTTAGCAGAATGGACAGACAGTCAGGATGATAGTAATTGACTGAAACGGGACATTGAACGTTTAGCAGAATGGACAGACGGTCAGGATGATAGTAACTGACTGAAACAGGACATTGATAGTTAGGCAGAATTGTCAGACAGTCAGGATGATAGTATAGGACTGAAACAGGACATTGATAGGTTCGCAGAATGGACAGACAGTCAGGATGATAGTAATTGACAGAAACAGGACTTTGATAGTTTAGCAGAATGGACAGACAGTCAGGATGATAGTAATTGACAGAAACAGGACTTTGATAGTTTAGCAGAATGGACAGACAGTCAGGATGATAGTGATTGACAGAAACAGGACTTTGATAGTTTAGCAGAATGGACCGACAGTCAGGATGATAGTAAATTACTGAAACAGGACATGGATAGTTTAGCAGAATGGACAGACAGTCAGGATGATAGTGATTGACTGAAACAGGACATTGATAGTTAGGCAGAATGGATAGACAGTCAGGATGATAGTAATTGACTGAAACAGGACATTGATAATTTAGCAGAGTGGATAGACAGTCAGGATGATAGTAATTGACTGAAACAGGACATTGATAATTTAGCAGAATGGATAGACAGTGAGGATGATAGTAATTGACTGAAACAGGACATGGATAGTTTAGCAGAATGGACAGACAGTCAGGATGATAGTAATTGACTGAAACAGGACATGGATAGTTTAGCAGAATGGACAGACAGTCAGGATGATAGTAATTGACTGAAACAGGACATGGAAAGTTTAGCAGAATGGACAGACAGTCAGGATTATAGTAATTGCCTGAAACAGGGCATTAATAGGTTAACAGAATGGACAGACAGTCAGGATGATAGTAATTGACAGAAACAGGACATTGATAGTTAGGCAGAATGGTCAGACAGTCAGGATGATAGTAAAGGACTGAAACAGGACATTGATAGCTTCGCAGAATGGACAGAGGATCAGGATGATAATAATTGACTGAAACAGGACATTGTTAGGTTATCAGAATGGTCGGACAGTCAGGATGATAGTAAAGGACTGAAACAGGACATTGATAGGTTCGCAGAATGGACAGAGGGTCAGGATGATAGTAATTGACTGAAACAGGACATGGATAGGTTAACAGAATGGACAGACAGTCAGGATGATAGTAATTGACTGAAACAGGACATTGATAGTTTAGCAGAATGGACAGAGAGTCACGATGATAGTAATTGACTGAAACAGGTGATTGATAGTGGAGCAGAATGGACAGACAATCAGGATGATAGTAATTGACTGAAACAGGACATTGATAGTTAGGCAGAATTGTCAGACAGTCAGGATGATAGTAAAGGACTGAAACAGGACATTGATAGATTCGCAGAATGGACAGACAGTCAGGATGATAGTAATTGACAGAAACAGGACTTTGATAGTTTAGCAGAATGGACAGACAGTCAGGATGATAGTAATTGACAGAAACAGGACTTTGACAGTTTAGCAGAATGGACAGACAGTCAGGATGATAGTAAATTACTGAAACAGGACATGGATAGTTTAGCAGAATGGACAGACAGTCAGGATGATAGTGATTGACTGAAACAGGACATTGATAGTTAGGCAGAATGGTCAGACAGTCAGGATGATAGTAAAGGACTGAAACAGGACATTGATAGGTTCGCACACTGGACAGAGGATCAGGATGATAATAATTGACTGAAACAGGACATTGTTAGGTTAACAGAATGGTCAGACAGTCAGGATGATAGTAAAGGACTGAAACAGGACATTGATAGGTTCGCAGAATGGACAGAGGGTCAGGATGATAGTAATTGACTGAAACAGGACATTGATAGGTTAACAGAATGGACAGAGAGTCAGGATGATAGTAATTGACTGAAACAGGACATTGATAGTGGAGCAGAATGGACAGACAGTCAGGATGATAGTAATTGACTGAAACAGGACATGGATAGTTTAGCAGAATGGATAGACAGTCCGGATGACAGTAATTGACTGAAACAGGACATTGATAGTTTAGCAGAATGGACAGACAGTCAGGATGATAGTAAATGACTGAAACAGGACATTGATAATTTAGCAGAATGGACAGACAGTCAGGATGATAGTAAATGACTGAAAACTGGACATGGATAGTTTAGCAGAATGGATAGACAGTCAGGATGATAGTAATTGACTGAAACAGGACATTAATAATTTAGAAGAATGGACAGACAGTCAGGATGATAGTAATTGACTGAAACTGGACATGGATAGTTTAGCAGAATGGATAGACAGTCAGGATGATAGTAATTGACTGAAACAGGACATTGATAATTTAGCAGAGTGGATAGACAGTCAGGATGATAGTAATTGACTGAAACAGGACATTGATAATTTAGCAGAATGGATAGACAGTGAGGATGATAGTAATTGACTGAAACAGGACATGGATAGTTTAGCAGAATGGACAGACAGTCAGGATGATAGTAATTGACTGAAACAGGACATGGATAGTTTAGCAGAATGGACAGACAGTCAGGATGATGGTAATTGACTGAAACAGGACATGGAAAGTTTAGCAGAATGGACAGACAGTCAGGATGATAGTAATTGACTGAAACAGGGCATTAATAGGTTAACAGAATGGACAGACAGTCAGGATGATAGTAATTGACTGAAACAGCACATGGATAGTTTAGCAGAATGGACAGAGAGTCAGGATGATAGTAATTGACTGAAACAGGACATTGATAGTTTAGCAGAATGGACAGACAGTCAGGATGATATTAATTGACTGAAACAGGACATTGATAATTTAGCAGAATGGACAGACAGTCAGGATGATAGTAATTGACTGAAACAGGACATGGATAGATTAGCAGAATGGACAGACAGTCAGGATGATAGTAATTGACTGAAACAGGACATGGATAGTTTAGCAGAATGGACAGACAGTCAGGATGATAGTAATTGACTGAAACAGGACATTGATAGGTTAACAGAATGGACAGAGAGTCAGGATGATAGTAATTGACTGAAACAGGACATTGATAGTTTAGCAGAATGGACAGACAGTCAGGATGATAGTAATTGACTGAAACAGGACATGGATAGACTAGCAGAATGGACAGACAGTCAGGATGATAGTAATTGACAGAAACAGGACATGGATAGATTAGCAGAATGGACTGACAGTCAGGATGATAGTAATTGACTGAAACAGGACATAGATAGTTTAGCAGAATGGATAGACAGTCAGGATGACAGTAATTGACTGAAACAGGACATTGATAGTTTAGCAGAATGGACAGAGAGTCAGGATGATAGTAATTGACTGAAACAGGACATGGATAGATAGGCAGAATGGATAGACAGTCAGGATGATAGTAATTGACTGAAACAGGACATGGATAGTTTAGCAGAATGGACAGACAGTCAGGATGATAGTAATTGACTGAAACAGGACATGGATAGATTAGCAGAATGGATAGACAGTCAGGATGATAGTAATTGACTGAAACAGGACATGGATAGTTTAGCAGAATGGATAGACAGTCAGGATGATATTAATTGACTGAAACAGGACATTGAAAACTTAGCAGAATGGACAGACAGTCAGGATGATAGTAATTGACTGAAACAGGACATGGATAGTTTAGCAGAATGGAGAGACAGTCAGGATGATAGTAATTGACTGAAACAGAACATTGATGATTTAGCAGAATGGACAGACAGTCAGCATGATAGTAATTGACTGAAACAGGACATTGATAGGTTAGCAGAATGGACAGAGGATCATGATTATAATAATTGACTGAAACGGGACATTGTTAGGTTAGCAGAATGGACAGAGGATCAGGATGATAGTAAATAACTGAAGCTGGACATGGATAGTTTAGCAGAGTGTAGCGATAGTCAGGATGATAGTAATTGACTGAAACAGGACATTGATGATTTAGCAGAATGGACAGACATTCAGGATGACAGTAATTGACTGAAACGGGACATTACTAGTTTAGCAGAATGGTCAGACAGTCAGGATGATAGTAAAGGACTGAAACAGGACATTGATAGGTTCGCAGAATGGACAGACAGTCAGGATGATAGTAATTGACTGAAACAGGACTTTGATAGTTTAGCAGAATGGACAGACAGTCAGGATGATAGTAAATTACTGAAACAAGACGTGGATAGTTTACCAGAATGGACAGACAGTCAGGATGACAGGAACTGACTGTAACAGGACATTGATAGTTAGGCAGAATGGTCAGACAGTCAGGATGATAGTAAAGGACTGAAACAGGACATTGATAGGTTCGCAGAATTGACAGAGGATCATGATTATAATAATTGACTGAAACGGGACATTGTTAGGTTAGCAGAATGGACAGAGGATCAGGATGATAGTAATTGACTGAAACAGGACATGGATAGATTAGCAGAATGGACAGACAGTCAGGATGATAGTAATTGACTGAAACAGGACATGGATAGATTAGCAGAATGGATAGACAGTCAGGATGATAGTAATTGAATGAAACAGGACATTGATAGTTTAGCAGAATGGATAGACAGTCAGGATGATAGTAATTCACTGAAACAGGACATTGATAGTTTCGCAGAATGGACAGACAGTCAGGATGATAGTAATTGACTGAAACAGGACATGGATAGTTTAGCAGAATGGATAGACAGTCAGGATGATATTAATTGACTGAAACAGGACATGGATAGTTTAGCAGAATGGACAGACAGTCAGGATGATAGTAATTGACTGAAACAGGACATTGATAGGTTAGCAGAATGGACAGACAGTCAGGATGATAGTAATTGACTGAAACAGCACATGGATAGTTTAGCAGAATGGACAGAGAGTCAGGATGATAGTAATTGACTGAAACAGGACATTGATAGTTTAGCAGAATGGACAGAGAGTCAGGATGATAGTAATTGACTGAAACAGGACATGGATAGTTTAGCAGAATGGACAGACAGTCAGGATGATAGTAATTGACAGAAACAGGACTTTGACATGTTAACAGAATGGACAGACAGTCAGGATGATAGTAATTGACTGAAACAGGACATTGATAGTCAGCAGAATGGACAGAGAGTCAGGATGATAGTAATTGACTGAAACAGGACATTGATAGTAGAGCAGAATGGACAGACAGTCAGGATGATAGTAATTGACTGAATCAGGACATGGATAGTTTAGCAGAATGGACAGACAGTCATGATGATAGTAATTGACAGAAACAGGACTTTGATATGTTAACAGAATGGACAGACAGTCAGGATGATAGTAATTGACTGAAACAGGACATTGATAGGTTAGCAGAATGGACAGACAGTCAGGATGATAGTAATTGACTGAAACAGCACATGGATAGTTTAGCAGAATGGACAGAGAGTCAGGATGATAGTAATTGACTGAAACAGGACATTGATAGTTTAGCAGAATGGACAGACAGTCAGGATGATAGTAATTGACTGAAACAGGACATGGATAGTTTAGCAGAATGGACAGACAGTCAGGATGATAGTAATTGACAGAAACAGGACTTTGACATGTTAACAGAATGGACAGACAGTCAGGATGATAGTAATTGACTGAAACAGGACATTGATAGTTCAGCAGAATGGACAGAGAGTCAGGATGATAGTAATTGACTGAAACAGGACATTGATAGTAGAGCAGAATGGACAGACAGTCAGGATGATAGTAATTGACTGAATCAGGACATGGATAGTTTAGCAGAGTGGACAGACAGTCATGATGATAGTAATTGACAAAAACAGGACTTTGATATGTTAACAGAATGGACAGACAGTCAGGATGATAGTAATTGACTGAAACAGGACATTGATAGTTCAGCAGAATGGACAGAGAGTCAGGATGATAGTAATTGACTGAAACAGGACATTGATAGTTTAGCAGAATGGACAGACAGTCAGGATGATAGTAATTGACTGAAACAGGACATGGATCGTTTAGCAGAATGGATAGACAGTCAGGATGATAGTCATTGACTGAAACAGGACATGGATAGATTAGCAGAATGGATAGACAGTCAGGATGATAGTAATTGACTGAAACAGGACATGGATAGTTTAGCAGAATGGACAGACAGTCAGGATGATAGTAATTGACTGAAACAGGGCATTAATAGGTTAGCAGAATGGACAGACAGTCAGGATGATAGTAATTGACTGAAACAGCACATGGATAGTTTAGCAGAATGGACAGAGAGTCAGGATGATAGTAATTGACTGAAACAGGACATTGATAGTTTAGCAGAATGGACAGACAGTCAGGATGATATTAATTGACTGAAACAGGACATTGATAATTTAGCAGAATGGACAGACAGTCAGGATGATAGTAATTGACTGAAACAGGACATGGATAGATTAGCAGAATGGACAGACAGTCAGGATGATAGTAATTGACTGAAACAGGACATGGATAGTTTAGCAGAATGGACAGACAGTCAGGATGATAGTAATTGACTGAAACAGGACATTGATAGGTTAACAGAATGGACAGAGAGTCAGGATGATAGTAATTGACTGAAACAGGACATTGATAGTTTAGCAGAATGGACAGAGAGTCAGGATGATAGTAATTGACTGAAACAGGACATGGATAGACTAGCAGAATGGACAGACAGTCAGGATGATAGTAATTGACAGAAACAGGACATGGATAGATTAGCAGAATGGACTGACAGTCAGGATGATAGTAATTGACTGAAACAGGACATAGATAGTTTAGCAGAATGGATAGACAGTCAGGATGACAGTAATTGACTGAAACAGGACATTGATAGTTTAGCAGAATGGACAGAGAGTCAGGATGATAGTAATTGACTGAAACAGGACATGGATAGATAGGCAGAATGGATAGACAGTCAGGATGATAGTAATTGACTGAAACAGGACATGGATAGTTTAGCAGAATGGACAGACAGTCAGGATGATAGTAATTGACTGAAACAGGACGTGGATAGATTAGCAGAATGGATAGACAGTCAGGATGATAGTAATTGACTGAAACAGGACATGGATAGTTTAGCAGAATGGATAGACAGTCAGGATGATATTAATTGACTGAAACAGGACATTGAAAACTTAGCAGAATGGACAGACAGTCAGGATGATAGTAATTGACTGAAACAGGACATGGATAGTTTAGCAGAATGGAGAGACAGTCAGGATGATAGTAATTGACTGAAACAGAACATTGATGATTTAGCAGAATGGACAGACAGTCAGCATGATAGTAATTGACTGAAACAGGACATTGATAGGTTAGCAGAATGGACAGAGGATCATGATTATAATAATTGACTGAAACGGGACATTGTTAGGTTAGCAGAATGGACAGAGGATCAGGATGATAGTAAATAACTGAAGCTGGACATGGATAGTTTAGCAGAGTGTAGCGATAGTCAGGATGATAGTAATTGACTGAAACAGGACATTGATGATTTAGCAGAATGGACAGACAGTCAGGATGACAGTAATTGAATGAAACGGGACATTACTAGTTTAGCAGAATGGTCAGACAGTCAGGATGATAGTAAAGGACTGAAACAGGACATTGAAAGGTTCGCAGAATGGACAGACAGTCAGGATGATAGTAATTGACTGAAACAGGACTTTGATAGTTTAGCAGAATGGACAGACAGTCAGGATGATAGTAAATTACTGAAACAAGACATGGATAGTTTACCAGAATGGACAGACAGTCAGGATGACAGGAACTGACTGTAACAGGACATTGATAGTTAGGCAGAATGGTCAGACAGTCAGGATGATAGTAAAGGACTGAAACAGGACATTGATAGGTTCGCAGAATTGACAGAGGATCATGATTATAATAATTGACTGAAACGGGACATTGTTAGGTTAGCAGAATGGACAGAGGATCAGGATGATAGTAATTGACTGAAACAGGACATGGATAGATTAGCAGAATGGACAGACAGTCAGGATGATAGTAATTGACTGAAACAGGACATGGATAGATTAGCAGAATGGATAGACAGTCAGGATGATAGTAATTGAATGAAACAGGACATTGATAGTTTAGCAGAATGGATAGACAGTCAGGATGATAGTAATTCACTGAAACAGGACATTGATAGTTTCGCAGAATGGACAGACAGTCAGGATGATACTAATTGACTGAAACAGGACATGGATAGTTTAGCAGAATGGATAGACAGTCAGGATGATATTAATTGACTGAAACAGGACATGGATAGTTTAGCAGAATGGACAGACAGTCAGGATGATAGTAATTGACTGAAACAGGACATTGATAGGTTAGCAGAATGGACAGACAGTCAGGATGATAGTAATTGACTGAAACAGGACATTGATAGTTTAGCAGAATGGACAGAGAGTCAGGATGATAGTAATTGACTGAAACAGGACATGGATAGTTTAGCAGAATGGACAGACAGTCAGGATGATAGTAATTGACAGAAACAGGACTTTGACATGTTAACAGAATGGACAGACAGTCAGGATGATAGTAATTGACTGAAACAGGACATTGATAGTCAGCAGAATGGACAGAGAGTCAGGATGATAGTAATTGACTGAAACAGGACATTGATAGTAGAGCAGAATGGACAGACAGTCAGGATGATAGTAATTGACTGAATCAGGACATGGATAGTTTAGCAGAATGGACAGACAGTCATGATGATAGTAATTGACAGAAACAGGACTTTGATATGTTAACAGAATGGACAGACAGTCAGGATGATAGTAATTGACTGAAACAGGACATTGATAGGTTAGCAGAATGGACAGACAGTCAGGATGATAGTAATTGACTGAAACAGGACATTGATAGTTTAGCAGAATGGACAGAGAGTCAGGATGATAGTAATTGACTGAAACAGGACATGGATAGTTTAGCAGAATGGACAGACAGTCAGGATGATAGTAATTGACAGAAACAGGACTTTGACATGTTAACAGAATGGACAGACAGTCAGGATGATAGTAATTGACTGAAACAGGACATTGATAGTCAGCAGAATGGACAGAGAGTCAGGATGATAGTAATTGACTGAAACAGGACATTGATAGTAGAGCAGAATGGACAGACAGTCAGGATGATAGTAATTGACTGAATCAGGACATGGATAGTTTAGCAGAATGGACAGACAGTCATGATGATAGTAATTGACAGAAACAGGACTTTGATATGTTAACAGAATGGACAGACAGTCAGGATGATAGTAATTGACTGAAACAGGACATTGATAGGTTAGCAGAATGGACAGACAGTCAGGATGATAGTAATTGACTGAAACAGCACATGGATAGTTTAGCAGAATGGACAGAGAGTCAGGATGATAGTAATTGACTGAAACAGGACATTGATAGTTTAGCAGAATGGACAGACAGTCAGGATGATAGTAATTGACTGAAACAGGACATGGATAGTTTAGCAGAATGGACAGACAGTCAGGATGATAGTAATTGACAGAAACAGGACTTTGACATGTTAACAGAATGGACAGACAGTCAGGATGATAGTAATTGACTGAAACAGGACATTGATAGTTCAGCAGAATGGACAGAGAGTCAGGATGATAGTAATTGACTGAAACAGGACATTGATAGTAGAGCAGAATGGACAGACAGTCAGGATGATAGTAATTGACTGAATCAGGACATGGATAGTTTAGCAGAATGGACAGACAGTCATGATGATAGTAATTGACAAAAACAGGACTTTGATATGTTAACAGAATGGACAGGCAGTCAGGATGATAGTAATTGACTGAAACAGGACATTGATAGTTCAGCAGAATGGACAGAGAGTCAGGATGATAGTAATTGACTGAAACAGGACATTGATAGTTTAGCAGAATGGACAGACAGTCAGGATGATAGTAATTGACTGAAACAGGACATGGATCGTTTAGCAGAATGGATAGACAGTCAGGATGATAGTCATTGACTGAAAAAGGACATGGATAGATTAGCAGAATGGATAGACAGTCAGGATGATAGTAATTGACTGAAACAGGACATGGATAGTTTAGCAGAATGGACAGACAGTCAGGATGATAGTAATTGACTGAAACAGGACATTGATAGTTTAGCAGAATGGACAGACAGTCAGGATGATATTAATTGACTGAAACAGGACATTGATAGTTTCGCAGAATGGACAGAGAGTCAGGATGATAGTAATTGACTGAAACAGGACATGGATAGTTTAGCAGAATGGACAGACAGTCAGGATGATAGTAATTGACTGAAACAGGACATTGATAGTTTAGCAGAATGGACAGACAGTCAGGATGATAGTAATTGACTGAAACAGGACATGGGTAGTTTAGCAGAATGGACAGACAGTCAGGATGATATTAATTGACTGAAACAGGACATGGATAGTTTAGCAGAATGGACAGACAGTCAGGATGATATTAATTGACTGAAACAGGACATGGATAGTTTAGCAGAATGGACAGACAGTCAGGATGATAGTAATTGACTGAAACAGGACATTGATAGTTTAGCAGAATGGACAGACAGTCAGGATGATAGTAATTGACTGAAACAGGACATGGATAGTTTAGCAGAATGGATAGACAGTCCGGATGATATTAATTGACTGAAACAGGACATTGATAGTTTAGCAGAATGGACAGACAGTCAGGATGAGAGTAATTGACTGAAACAGGACATTGATAATTTAGCAGAATGGACAGACAGTCAGGATGATAGTAATTGACTGAAACAGGACATGGATAGTTTAGCAGAATGGACAGACAGTCAGGATGATAGTAATTGACTGAAACAGGACATTGATAGGTTAACAGAATGGATAGACAGTCAGGATGATAGTAATTGACTGAAACAGGACATTGATAGTTTAGCAGAATGGACAGAGAGTCAGGATGATAGTAATTGACTGAAACAGGACATGGATATATTAGCAGAATGGATAGACAGTCAGGATGATAGTAATTGACTGAAACAGGACATGGATAGTTTAGCAGAATGGACAGACAGTCAGGATGATAGGAATTGACTGAAACAGGACATTGATAGTTTAGCAGAATGGACAGACAGTCAGGATGATAGTAATTGACTGAAACAGGACATTGATAGTTTCGCAGAATGGACAGACAGTCAGGATGATATTAATTGACTGAAACAGGACATTGATAGTTTCGCAGAATGGACAGAGAGTCAGGATGATAGTAATTGACTGAAACAGGACATGGATAGTTTAGCAGAATGGACAGACAGTCAGGATGATAGTAGTTGACTGAAACAGCACATGGATAGTTTAGCAGAATGGACAGAGAGTCAGGATGATAGTAATTGACTGAAACAGGACATTGATAGTTTAGCAGAATGGACAGACAGTCAGGATGAAAGTAATTGACTGAAACAGGACATGGATAGTTTAGCAGAATGGATAGACAGTCAGGATGATATTAATTGACTGAAACAGGACATTGATAGTTTAGCAGAATGGACAGACAGTCAGGATGATATTAATTGACTGGAACAGGACATTGATAGTTTAGCAGAATGGACAGACAGTCAGGATGATAGTAATTGACTGAAACAGGACATTGATAGTTTAGCAGAATGGACAGACAGTCAGGATGATAGTAATTGACTGAAACAGGACATGGATAGTTTAGCAGAAAGGACAGACAGTCAGGATGATAGTAATTGACTGAAACAGGACACTGATAGTTTAGCAGAATGGACAGACAGTCAGGATGATAGTAATTGACTGAAACAGGACATGGATAGTTTAGCAGAATGGATAGACAGTCAGGATGATATTAATTGATTGAAACAGGACATTGATAGTTTAGCAGAATGGACAGACAGTCAGGATGATAGTAATTGACTGAAACAGGACATTGATAATTTATCAGAATGGACAGACAGTCAGGATGATAGTAATTGACTGAAACAGGACATGGATAGATTAGCAGAATGGACAGACAGTCAGGATGATAGTAATTGACTGAAACAGGACATGGACAGTTCAGCAGAATGGACAGACAGTCAGGATGATAGTAATTGACTGAAACAGGACATTGATAGGTTAACAGAATGGACAGACAGTCAGGATGATAGTAATTGACTGAAACAGGACATGGATAGTTTAGCAGAATGGACAGACAGTCAGGATGATAGTAATTGACAGAAACAGGACATTGATAGTTTAGCAGAATGGACAGACAGTCAGGATGATAGTAATTGACTGAAACAGGACATTGATAGGTTAACAGAATGGACAGACAGTCAGGATGATAGTAATTGACTGAAACAGGACATGGATAGTTTAGCAGAATGGACAGACAGTCAGGATGATTGGAATTGACTGAAACAGGACATTGATAGTTTAGCAGAATGGACTGACAGTCAGGATGATAGTAATTGACTGTTAAATTAGATATCATCACTAATACACAGGTGATAATATTCCAGTTAATTGTTAAATTAGATATCATCACTAATACACAGGTGATAATATTCCATTTAATTGTTAAATTAGATATCATCACTAATACACAGGTGATAATATTCCAGTTAATTGTTAAAATAGATATCATCACTAATACACAGGTGCTAATATTCCAGTTAATTGTTAAATTAGATATCATCACTAATACACAGGTGATAATATTCCAGTTCATTGTTAAATTAGATGTCATCACTAATACACAGGGGATAATATTCCAGTTGATTGTTAAATTAGATATCATCACTGATACACAGGTGATAATATTCCAGTTAATTGTTAAATTAGATATCATCACTAATACAAAGGTGATAATATTCCAGTTAATTGTTAAATTAGATATCATCACTAATACACAGGTGATAATATTCCAGTTAATTGTTAAATTAGATGTCATCACTAATACACAGGTGATAATATTCCAGTTAATTGTTAAATTAGATATCATCACTAATACACAGGTGATAATATTCCAGTTAATTGTTAAATTAGATGTCATCACTAATACACAGGTGATAATATTCCAGTTAATTGTTAAATTAGATATCATCACTAATACAAAGGTGATAATATTCCAGTTAATTGTTAAATTAGATGTCATCACTAATACACAGGTGATAATATTCCAGTTAATTGTTAAATTAGATATCATCACTAATACTCAGGTGATAATATTCCAGTTAATTGTTAAATTAGATATCATCACTAATACACAGGTGGTAATATTGCAGTTAATTGTTAAATTAGATATCATCACTAATACACAGGGGATAATATTCCAGTTAATTGTTAAATTAGATGTCATCACGAATACACAAGTGATAATAGTCCAGTTAATTGTTAAATTAGATATCATCACTAATACACAGGTGATAATATTCCAGTTAATTGTTAAATTAGATATCATCACTAATACACAGGTGATAATATTCCAGTTAATTGTTAAATTAGATATCATCACTAATACACAGGTGATAATATTCCAGTTAATTGTTAAATTAGATGTCATCACTAATACACAGGTGATAATATTCCAGTTAATTGTTAAATTAGATATCATCACTAATACACAGGTGATAATATTCCAGTTAATTGTTAAATTAGATATCATAACTAATACACAGGTGATAATATTCCAGTTAATTGTTAAATTAGATGTCATCACTAATACACAGGTGATAATATTCCAGTTAATTGTTAAATTAGATGTCATCACTAATACACAGGTGATAATATTCCAGTTAATTGTTAAATTAGATATCATCACTAATACACAGGTGATAATATTCCAGTTAATTGTTAAATTAGATGTCATCACTAATACACAGGTGATAATATTCCAGTTAATTGTTAAATTAGATATCATCACTAATACACAGGTGATAATATTCCAGTTAATTGTTAAATTAGATGTCATCACTAATACACAGGTGATAATATTCCAGTTAATTGTTAAATTAGATATCATCACTAATACAAAGGTGATAATATTCCAGTTAATTGTTCAATTAGATGTCATCACTAATACACAGGTGATAATATTCCAGTCAATTGTTAAATTAGATATCATCACTAATACTCATGTGATAATATTCCAGTTAATTGTTAAATTAGATATCATCACTAATACACAGGTGATAATATTCCAGTTACTTGTTAAATTAGATATCATCACTAATACACAGGGGATAATATTCCAGTTAATTGTTAAATTAGATATCATCACTAATACACAGGTGATAATATTCCAGTTAATTGTTAAATTAGATATCATCACTAATACACAGGTGATAATATTCCAGTTAATTGTTAAATTAGATGTCATCACTAATACACAGGTGATAATAGTCCAGTTAATTGTTAAATTAGATATCATCACTAATACACAGGTGATAATATTCCAGTTAATTGTTAAATTAGATATCATCACTAATACACAGGTGATAATATTCCAGTTAATTGTTAAATTAGATGTCATCACTAATACACAGGTGATAATATTGGTGTTAATTATTAAATTAGATGTCATCACTAATACACAGGTGATAATATTCCAGTTAATTGTTAAATTAGCTATCATCACTAATACACAGGTGATAATATTCCAGTTAATTGTTAAATTAGATGTCATCACTAATACACAGGGGATAATATTCCAGTTAATTGTTAAATTAGATGTCATGACTAATACACAGGTGATAATATTCCAGTTAATTGTTAAATTAGATATCATCACTAATACACAGGGGATAATATTCCAGTTAATTGTTAAATTAGATATCATCACTAATACACAGGTGATAATATTCCAGTTAATTGTTAAATTAGATGTCATCACTAATACACAGGTGATAATATTCCAGTTAACTGTTAAATTAGATGTCATCACTAATACACAGGTGATAATATTCCAGTTAATTGTTAAATTAGATATCATCACGAATACACAGGTGATAATATTCCAGTTAATTGTTAAATTAGATATCATCACTAATACTCAGGTGATAATATTCCAGTTAATTGTTAAATTAGATATCATCACTAATACACAGGTGATAATATTCCAGTTAATTGTTAAATTAGATGTCTTCACTAATACACAGGTGATAATATTCCAGTTAATTGTTAAATTAGATGTCATCACTAATACACAGGTGATAATATTCCAGTTAATTGTTAAATTAGATATCATCACTAATACACAGGTGATAATATTCCAGTTAATTGTTAAATTAGATATCATCACTAATACACAGGTGATAATATTCCAGTTAATTGTTAAATTAGATATCATCACTAATACACAGGTGATAATATTCCAGTTAATTGTTAAATTAGATGTCTTCACTAATACACAGGTGATAATATTCCAGTTAATTGTTAAATTAGATGTCATCACTAATACACAGGTGATAATATTCCAGTTAATTGTTAAATTAGATGTCATCACTAATACACAGGTGATAGTATTCCAGTTAATTGTTAAATTAGATATCATCACTAATACACAGGGGATAATATTCCAGTTAATTATTAAATTAGATGTCATCACTAATACACAGGTGATAATATTCCAGTTAATTGTTAAATTAGCTATCATCACTAATACACAGGTGATATTATTCCAGTTAATTGTTAAATTAGATGTCATCACTAATACACAGGGGATAATATTCCAGTTAATTGTTAAATTAGATGTCATCACTAATACACAGGTGATAATATTACAGTTAATTGTTAAATTAGATATCATCACTAATACACAGGGGATAATATTCCAGTTAATTGTTAAATTAGATATCATCACTAATACACAGGTGATAATATTCCAGTTAATTGTTAAATTAGATGTCATCACTAATACACAGGTGATAATATTCCAGTTAATTGTTAAATTAGATGTCATCACTAATACACAGGTGATAATATTCCAGTTAATTGTGAAATTAGATATCATCACTAATACACAGGTGATAATATTCCAGTTAATTGTTAAATTAGATATCATCACTAATACACAGGTGATAATATTCCAGTTAATTGTTAAATTAGATATCATCACTAATACACAGGTGATAATATTCCAGTTAATTGTTAAATTAGATGTCATCACTAATACACAGGTGCTAATATTCCAGTTAATTGTTAAATTAGATGTCATCACTAATACACAGGTGATAATATTCCAGTTAATTGTTAAATTAGATATCATCACTAATACACAGGTGATAATATTCCAGTTAATTGTTAAATTAGATGTCATCACTAATACACAGGTGATAATATTCCAGTTAATTGTTAAATTCGATGTCATCACTAATACACAGGTGATAATATTCCAGTTAATTGTTAAATTAGATATCATCACTAATACACAGGTGATAATATTCCAGTTAATTGTTAAATTAGATGTCATCACTAATACACAGGTGATAATATTCCAGTTAATTGTTAAATTAGATATCATCACTAATACACAGGGGATAATATTCCAGTTAATTGTTAAATTTGATGTCATCACTAATACACAGGGTATAATATTCCAGTTAATTGTTAAATTAGATGTCATCAATAATACACAGGTGATAATATTCCAGTTAATTGTTAAGTTAGATATCATCACTAATACACAGGTGATAATATTCCAGTTAATTGTTAAATTGGATGTCATCACTAATACACAGGGGATAATATTCCAGTTAATTGTTAAATTAGATATCATCACTAATACACAGGTGATAATATTCCAGTTAATTGTTAAATTAGATGTCATCACTAATACACAGGTGATAATATTCCAGTTAATTGTTAAATTAGATATCATCACTAATACACAGGTGATAATATTCCAGTTAATTGTTAAATTAGATGTCATCACTAATACACAGGTGATAATATTCCAGTTAATTGTTAAATTAGATGTCATCACTAATACACAGGTGACAATATTCCAGTTAATTGTTAAATTAGATATCATCACTAATACACAGGTGATAATATTCCAGTTAATTGTTAAATTAGATGTCATCAATAATACACAGGGGATAATATTCCAGTTAATTGTTAAATTAGATATCATCACTAATACACAGGGGATAATATTCCAGTTAATTGTTAAATTAGATGTCATCACTGATACACAGGTGATAATATTCCAGTTAATTGTTAAATTAGATGTCATCACTAATACACAGGTGATAATATTCTAGTTAATTGTTAAATTAGATGTCATCACTAATACACAGGGGATAATATTCCAGTTAATTGTCAAATTAGATATCATCACTAATACACAGGGGATAATATTCCAGTTAATTGCCAAATTAGATGTCATCACTAATACACAGGTGATAATATTCCAGTTAATTGTCAAATTAGATGTCATCACTAATACACAGGTGATAATATTCCAGTTAATTGTTAAGTTAGATATCATCACTAATACACAGGTGATAATATTCCAGTTAATTGTTAAATTAGATGTCATCACTAATACACAGGTGATAATATTCCAGTTAATTGTTAAATTAGATGTCATCACTTATACACAGGTGATAATATTCCAGTTAGTTGTTAAATTAGATATCATCACTAATACACAGGTGATAATATTCCAGTTAATTGTTAAATTAGATGTCTTCACTAATACACAGGTGATAATATTCCAGTTAATTGTTAAATTAGATGTCATCACTAATACACAGGTGATAATATTCCAGTTAATTGTTAAATTAGATGTCATCACTAATACACAGGTGATAATATTCCAGTTAATTGTTAAATTAGATATCATCACTAATACACAGGTGATAATATTCCAGTTAATTGTTAAATTAGATGTCATCACTAATACACAGGTGATAATATTCCAGTTAATTGTTAAATTAGATGTCATCACTAATACACAGGTGACAATATTCCAGTTAATTGTTAAATTAGATATCATCACTAATACACAGGTGATAATATTCCAGTTAATTGTTAAATTAGATGTCATCAATAATACACAGGGGATAATATTCCAGTTAATTGTTAAATTAGATATCATCACTAATACACAGGGGATAATATTCCAGTTAATTGTTAAATTAGATGTCATCACTGATACACAGGTGATAATATTCCAGTTAATTGTTAAATTAGATGTCATCACTAATACACAGGTGATAATATTCCAGTTAATTGTTAAATTAGATGTCATCACTAATACACAGGGGATAATATTCCAGTTAATTGTCAAATTAGATATCATCACTAATACACAGGTGATAATATTCCAGTTAATTGCCAAATTAGATGTCATCACTAATACACAGGTGATAATATTCCAGTTAATTGTCAAATTAGATGTCATCACTAATACACAGGTGATAATATTCCAGTTAATTGTTAAGTTAGATATCATCACTAATACACAGGTGATAATATTCCAGTTAATTGTTAAATTAGATGTCATCACTAATACACAGGTGATAATATTCCAGTTAATTGTTAAATTAGATGTCATCACTTATACACAGGTGATAATATTCCAGTTAGTTGTTAAATTAGATATCATCACTAATACACAGGTGATAATATTCCAGTTAATTGTTAAATTAGATGTCTTCACTAATACACAGGTGATAATATTCCAGTTAATTGTTAAATTAGATGTCATCACTAATACACAGGTGATAATATTCCAGTTAATTGTTAAATTAGATGTCATCACTAATACACAGGTGATAATATTCCAGTTAATTGTTAAATTAGATATCATCACTAATACACAGGGGATAATATTCCAGTTAATTGTTAAATTAGATGTCATCACTAATACACAGGGGATAATATTCCAGTTAATTGTTAAATTAGATATCATCACTAATACACAGGTGATAATATTCCAGTTAATTGTTAAATTAGATGTCATCACTAATTCACAGGTGATAATATTCCAGTTAATTGTTAAATTAGATATCATCACTAATACACAGGGGATAATATTCCAGTTAATTGTTAAATTAGATGTCATCACTAATACACAGAGGAAAATATTCCAGTTAATTGTTAAATTAGATGTCATCACTAATACACAGGTGATAATATTCCAGTTAATTGTTAAATTAGATATCATCACTAATACACAGGTGATAATATTCCAGTTACTTTTTAAATTAGATGTCATCACTAATACACAGGTGATAATATTCCAGTTAATTGTTAAATTAGATATCATCACTAATACACAGGTGATAATATTCCAGTTAATTGTTAAATTAGATATCATCACTAATACACAGGTGATAATATTCCAGTTAATTGTTAAATTAGATATCATCACTAATACACAGGTGATAATATTCCAGTTAATTGTTAAATTAGATGTCATCACTAATACACAGGTGATAATATTCCAGTTAATTGTTAAATTAGATATCATCACTAATACACAGGGGATAATATTCCAGTTAATTGTTAAATTAGATATCATCACTAATACACAGGTGATAATATTCCAGTTAATTGTTAAATTAGATATCATCACTAATACACAGGTGATAATATTGCATTCAATTGTTAAATTAGATATCATCACTAATACACAGGTGATAATATTCCAGTTAATTGTTAAATTAGATGTCATCACTAATACACAGGTGATAATATTCCAGTTAATTGTTAAATTAGATGTCATCACTTATACACAGGTGATAATATTCCAGTTAATTGTTAAATTAGATATCATCACTAATACACAGGTGATAGTATTCCAGTTAATTGTTAAATTAGATGTCATCACTAATACACAGGGGATAATATTCCAGTTAATTGTTAAATTAGATATCATCACTAATACACAGGTGATAATATTCCAGTTAATTGTTAAATTAGATGTCATCACTAATACACAGGTGATAATATTCCAGTTAATTGTTAAATTAGATATCATCACTAATACACAGGGGATAATATTCCAGTTAATTGTTAAATTAGATGTCATCACTAATACACAGGGGATAATATTCCAGTTAATTGTTAAATTAGATATCATCACTAATACACAGGTGATAATATTCCAGTTAATTGTTAAATTAGATGTCATCACTAATTCACAGGTGATAATATTCCAGTTAATTGTTAAATTAGATATCATCACTAATACACAGGGGATAATATTCCAGTTAATTGTTAAATTAGATGTCATCACTAATACGCAGAGGATAATATTCCAGTTAATTGTTAAATTAGATGTCATCACTAATACACAGGTGATAATATTCCAGTTAATTGTTAAATTAGATATCATCACTAATACTTTTGATAATATTCCAGTTACTTTTTAAATTAGATGTCATCACTAATACACAGGTGATAATATTCCAGTTAATTGTTAAATTAGATATCATCACTAATTCACAGGTGATAATATTCCAGTTAATTGTTAAATTAGATATCATCACTAATACACAGGGGATAATATTCCAGTTAATTGTTAAATTAGATGTCATCACTAATACACAGAGGATAATATTCCAGTTAATTGTTAAATTAGATGTCATCACTAATACACAGGTGATAATATTCCAGTTAATTGTTAAATTAGATATCATCACTAATACACAGGTGATAATATTCCAGTTACTTTTTAAATTAGATGTCATCACTAATACACAGGTGATAATATTCCAGTTAATTGTTAAATTAGATATCATCACTAATACACAGGTGATAATATTCCAGTTAACTGTTAAATTAGATATCATCACTAATACACAGGTGATAATATTCCAGTTAATTGTTAAATTAGATATCATCACTAATACACAGGTGATAATATTCCAGTTAATTGTTAAATTAGATATCATCACTAATACACAGGTGATAATATTCCAGTTAATTGTTAAATTAGATATCATCACTAATACACAGGTGATAATATTCCAGTTAATTGTTAAATTAGATGTCATCACTAATACACAGGTGATAATATTCCAGTTAATTGTTAAATTAGATATCATCACTAATACACAGGGGATAATATTCCAGTTAATTGTTAAATTAGATATCATCACTAATACACAGGTGATAATATTCCAGTTAATTGTTAAATTAGATATCATCACTAATACACAGGTGATAATATTGCATTTAATTCTTAAATTAGATATCATCACTAATACACAGGTGATAATATTCCAGTTAATTGTTAAATTAGATGTCATCACTAATACACAGGTGATAATATTCCAGTTAATTGTTAAATTAGATGTCATCACTTATACACAGGTGATAATATTCCAGTTAATTGTTAAATTAGATATCATCACTGATACACAGGTGATAATATTCCAGTTAATTGTTAAATTAGATGTCATCACTAATGCACAGGTGATAATATTCCAGTTAATTGTTAAATTAGATGTCATCACCAATACACAGGTGATAATATTCCAGTTAATTTTTTAATTTGATGTCATCACTAATACACAGGTGATAATATTCCAGTTAATTGTTAAATTAGATGTCATCACTAATACACAGGTGATAATATTCCAGTTAATTGTTAAATTAGATATCATCACTAATACACAGGAGATAATATTCCAGTTACTTGTTAAATTAGATGTCATCACTAATACACAGGTGATAATATTCCAGTTAATTGTTAAATTAGCTGTCATCACTAATACACAGGTGATAATATTCCAGTTAATTGTTAAATTAGATGTCATCACTAATACACAGGGGATAATATTCCAGTTAATTGTTAAATTAGATATCATCACTAAGACACAGGGGATAATATTCCAGTTAATTGTTAAATTAGATATCATCACTAATACACAGGTGATATTATTCCAGTTAATTGTTAAATTAGATGTCATCACTAATACACAGGTGATAATATTCCAGTTAATTGTTAAATTAGATGTCATCACTAATACACAGGTGATAATATTCCAGTTAATTGTTAAATTAGATATCATCACTAATACACAGGTGATAATATTCCAGTTAATTGTTAAATTAGATGTCATCACTAATACACAGGGGATAATATTCCAGTTAATTGTTAAATTAGATATCATCACTAATACACAGGGGATAATATTCCAGTTAATTGTTAAATTAGATATCATCAGTAATACACAGGTGATAATATTCCAGTTAATTGTTAAATTAGATGTCATCACTAATACACAGGGGATAATATTCCAGTTAATTGTTAAATTAGATATCATCACTAATACACAGGTGATAATATTCCAGTTAATTGTTAAATTAGATATCATCACTAATACACAGGTGATAATATTCCAGTTAATTGTTAAATTAGATATCATCACTAATACACAGGTGATAATATTCCAGTTAATTGTTAAATTAGATATCATCACGAATACACAGGTGATAATATTCCAGTTAATTGTTAAATTAGATGTCATCACTAATACACAGGGGATAATATTCCAGTTAATTGTTAAATTAGATGTCATCACTAATACACAGGTGATAATATTCCAGTTAATTGTTAAATTAGATGTCATCACTTATACACAGGTGATAATATTCCAGTTAATTGTTAAATTAGATATCATCACTGATACACAGGTGATAATATTCCAGTTAATTGTTAAATTAGATGTCATCACTAATGCACAGGTGATAATATTCCAGTTAATTGTTAAATTAGATGTCATCACCAATACACAGGTGATAATATTCCAGTTAATTTTTTAATTTGATGTCATCACTAATACACAGGTGATAATATTCCAGTTAATTGTTAAATTAGATGTCATCACTAATACACAGGTGATAATATTCCAGTTAATTGTTAAATTAGATATCATCACTAATACACAGGAGATAATATTCCAGTTACTTGTTAAATTAGATGTCATCACTAATACACAGGTGATAATATTCCAGTTAATTGTTAAATTAGCTGTCATCACTAATACACAGGTGATAATATTCCAGTAAATTGTTAAATTAGATGTCATCACTAATACACAGGTGATAATATTCCAGTTAATTGTTAAATTAGATATCATCACTAAGACACAGGGGATAATATTCCAGTTAATTGTTAAATTAGATATCATCACTAATACACAGGTGATATTATTCCAGTTAATTGTTAAATTAGATGTCATCACTAATGCACAGGTGATAATATTCCAGTTAATTGTTAAATTAGATGTCATCACTAATACACAGGTGATAATATTCCAGTTAATTGTTAAATTAGATATCATCACTAATACACAGGTGATAATATTCCAGTTAATTGTTAAATTAGATATCATCACTAATACACAGGTGATAATATTCCAGTTAATTGTTAAATTAGATATCATCACTAATACACAGGTGATAATATTCCAGTTAATTGTTAAATTAGATGTCATCACTAATACACAGGTGATAACATAGAAACATAGAAACATAGAAAATACAGCACAGAACAGGCCCTTCGGCCCACGATGTTGTGCCGATCCTTTGTCCTCTGTCAAGGACAATTTAATCTATACCCCATCATTCTCCTTTATCCATATACCTATCTAAAAGCCGTTTGAAAGTCCCTAAAGTTTCTGACTCAACAACTTCCCCAGGCAAGGCATTCCATGCCCCGACCACTCTCTGGGTAAAGAACCTTCCCCTGACATCCCCCTTATATCTCCCACCCTTCACCTTAAATTTATGACCCCTTGTAACGCTTTGCTCCACCCGGGGAAAAAGTTTCTGACTGTCTACCCTATCTATTCCCCTGATCATCTTATAAACCTCTATCATGTCACCCCTCATCCTTCTCCGTTCTAATGAGAAGAGGCCTAGAATGTTCAGCCTTTCCTCGTAAGACTTATTCTCCATTCCAGGCAACATCCTGGTAAATCTCCTCTGCACCCTCTCCAAGGCTTCCACATCCTTCCTAAAATGAGGCGACCAGAACTGCACACAGTACTCCAAATGAGGCCTTACCAAGGTCCTGTACAGCTGCATCATCACCTCACGGCTCTTAAATTCAATCCCTCTGCTAATGAACGCTAACACCCCATATGCCTTCTTCACAGCCCTATCCACTTGAGTTGCAACTTTCAACGATCTATGCACATAGACCCCAAGGTCTCTCTGCTCCTCCACATGCCCAAGAACCCTACCGTTAACCCAGTATTTTGCATTCGTGTTTGTCCTTCCAAAATGGACGACCTCACACTTTTCAGGGTTAAACTCCATCTGCCACTTTTCAGCCCAGCACTGCAACCTATCCAAGTCCCTTTGCAGACGACAATAGCCCTCCTCGGTATCCACAACTCCACCAACCTTTGTATCATCTGCAAATTTACTGACCCACCCTTCGACTTCCTCATCCAAGTCGTTAATAAAAATCACAAACAGGAGAGGACCCAGAACTGATCCCTGTGGCACGCCACTGGTAACTGGGCTCCAGGCTGAGTATTTACCATCTAAGACCACTCTCTGCCTTCTATCAGTTAGCCAATTCTTAATCCAACTGGCCACATTCCCCACTATCCCATGCCTCCTGACTTTCTCCATAAGTCTACCATGGGGGACCTTATCAAATGCCTTACTAAAATCCATGTACACCACATCCACTGGTTTACCCTCATCCACTTGCTTGGTCACCTGCTCAAAGAATTCAATCAGGCTTGTGAGGCAAGACCTACCCCTCACAAAACCGTGCTGACTGTCCCGAATCAAGCAGTGTCTTTCCAGATGCTCAGAAATCCTATCCCTCAGCACCTTTTCCATCAACTTGCCTACCACCGAAGTAAGACTAACTGGCCTGTAATTCCCAGGGTTGTTCCTATTCCCTTTCTTGAACAGGGGCACAACATTTGCCACCCTCCAATCACCTGGTACCACCCCCGTCAACAGAGAAGATGAAAAGATCATTGCCAGCGGCTCTGCAATTTCATCCCTTGCTTCCCATAACATCCTTGGATATACCCCGTCAGGCCCGGGAGACTTGTCTATCTTCAAGTTATTCAAAAACCCCAACACATCTTCCCTCCTAACGAGCACTTCCTCGAGCTTACCAGTCTGTTTCACACCGTCCTCTTCAGTAATACACCCCTTCTCATTCGTAAATACCGAAGAGAAGTACTCATTCAAAACCTCACTTATCTCTTCCGGCTCAACACACAGTCTCCCGCTATTGTCCTTGACCGGACCTACGGTCCCCCTAGTCATCCTCATATTTCTGACATACGCGTAAAAGGCCTTGGGGTTTTCTTTTATCCTACCCGCCAAGCATTTTTCATGCCCTCTCTTAGCTCTCCTAATCCCTTTCTTCAGATCCTTCCTGGCCATCTTGTATCCCTCCAGAGCTATGCCTGTGCCCTTTTTCCTCAACCTTATATACGCATCCTTCTTCTTCCTAACAAGACTCTCAACCTCTCTTGTCAACCACGGTTCCCTCACATGACCATCCCTTCCCTGTCTGACAGGGACATGCTTATCAATGGCCCCTACTATCTGCTCCTTGAAAAAGTTCCACATTTCGACCGTGCCCTTCCCTGCCAGCATATGCTCCCAACTTATGCTCCTCAGTTCCTGCCTTACAGCATCATATCTACCCTTCCCCCAATTGTAAACCTTGCCCTGTTGCACATACCTATCCCTCTCCATTGCCACAGTGAATGCTACAGAATTGTGATCACTATCTCCAAAGTGCTCACCCACCAACAGCTCTATCACTTGCCCTGGTTCATTACCTAGTACCAAATCCAATATTGCCTCCCCTCTGGTCGGGCAGTCTACATACTGAGTCAGAAAAGCTTCCTGGACATACTGCACAAACACTACCCCATCCAAACTATTCGATCTAAAGAGTTGCCAATCAATATTTGGGAAGTTGAAATCCCCCATAATTACTACCCTGTGACTTCTGCTCCTTTCCAAAATCTGTTTCCCAATCTGCTCTTCCACCTCCCTGCTGCTATTGGGGGGCCGATAGAAAACTCCCATCAAGGTGACTGCTCCTTTCCTGTTCCTGACCTCAACCCACAGTGCCTCAGTCGGCAGATCCTCCTCGAAAATTCTTTCAGCAGTTGTTACACTATTTCTAACTAACAATGCCACCCCCCCCACCTCTTTTACCACCATTCCTAATCTTATGAAAACATCTATAACCAGGTACCTCCAAGAACCATTCCTCCCCCTCACCTATCCACGTTTCAGTGATGGCCACAACATCGTAGTCCCAAGTGCCCATCCACGCCTTCAATTCACTCACCTTATTCCTGATGCTTCTTGCGTTGAAGTATACGCACTTCAACCCTTCTCCGTGCCCATCTGTCCTCTGCGACAGTGCTACCTTCCCCAATACCTCACTACACTCTTTGTCTTTCTGAGTGGACCCACTGGTCCCTGGACTACAAGTCCGGTTCCCATCCCCCTCCCAAACTAGTTTAAACCCTCCCGAACAGTACTAGCAAACCTCCCTCCCAGGATATTGGTGCCCCTCTGGTTCAGATGCAGCCCGTCGTGTTTGAACAGGTCCCATCTTCCCCAGAATGCAGTCCAATTATCCAAGAACTGGAAGCCCTCCCTCCTACACCATTCCTGCAGCCACGTGTTCAGCTGTGCTCTCTCCCTATTCCTAGCCTCACTATCACGTGGCGCCGGCAACAAACCAGAGATAACAACTCTGTCCGTCCGAGCTTTCAGCTTCCAGCCTAACTCCCTAAACTCACTTCTAACATCTGTGCCACCCTTCCTTCCTACGTCGTTGGTGCCAATGTGCACCACGACCTCTGGCTGCTCCCCCTCCCCTTTAAGGATCCTGAAGACGCGATCACAAACATCACGGACCCTGGCACCAGGGAGGCAACAAACCATCCGTGCGTCTCGCTTGCTCCCACAGAACCGCCTGTCGGTACTCCTCACCATCGAGTCGCCGATGACTAGTGCTCTCCCGTTCTCCCTCCTTCCCTTCTGAGCCACAGTGCAGGGCCCCGTGCCAGAGGCCCGTTCACTGCAGCCTGGAATAATATTCCAGTTAATTGTTAAATTAGATGTCATCACTAATACACAGGTGATAATATTCCAGTTAATTGTTAAATTAGATATCATCACTAATACACAGGTGATAATATTCCAGTTAATTGTTAAATTAGATGTCATCACTAATACACAGGTGATAATATTCCAGTTAATTGTTAAATTAGATGTCATCACTAATACACAGGTGATAATATTCCAGTTAATTGTTAAATTAGATATCATCACTAATACACAGGTGATAATATTCCAGTTAATTGTTAAATTAGATGTCATCACTAATACACAGGTGATAATATTCCAGTTACTTGTTAAATTAGGTATCATCACTAATACACAGGGGATAATATTCCAGTTAATTGTTAAATTAGATGTCATCACTAATACACAGGGATAATATTCCAGTTAATTGTTAAATTAGATGTCATCACTAATACACAGGTGATAATATTCCAGTTAATTGTTAAATTAGATATCATCACTAATACACAGGTGATAATATTCCAGTTAATTGTTAAATTGGATGTCATCACTAATACACAGGGGATAATATTCCAGTTAATTGTTAAATTAGATATCATCACTAATACACAGGTGATAATATTCCAGTTAATTGTTAAATTAGATGTCATCACTAATACACAGGTGATAATATTCCAGTTAATTGTTAAATTAGATATCATCACTAATACACAGGTGATAATATTCCAGTTAATTGTTAAATTAGATGTCATCACTAATATACAGGTGATAATATTCCAGTTAATTGTTACATTAGATGTCATCACTAATACACAGGTGATAATATTCCAGTTAATTGTTAAATTAGATATCATCACTAATACACAGGTGATAATATTCCAGTTAATTGTTAAATTAGATGTCATCACTAATACACAGGGGATAATATTCCAGTTAATTGTTAAATTAGATGTCATCACTAATACACAGGTGATAATATTCCAGTTAATTGTTAAATTAGATGTCATCACTAATACACAGGTGATAATATTCCAGTTAATTGTTAAATTAGATGTCATCACTAATACACAGGGATAATATTCCAGTTAATTGTCAAATTAGATATCATCACTAATACACAGGTGATAATATTCCAGTTAATTGTCAAATTAGATGTCATCACTAATACACAGGTGATAATATTCCAGTTAATTGTCAAATTAGATGTCATCACTAATACACAGGTGATAATATTCCAGTTAATTGTTAAATTAGATACCATCACTAATACACAGGTGATAATATTCCAGTTAATTGTTAAATTAGATGTCATCACTTATACACAGGTGATAATATTCCAGTTAATTGTTAAATTAGATATCATCACTAATACACAGGTGATAATATTCCAGTTAATTGTTAAATTAGATGTCTTCACTAATACACAGGTGATAATATTCCAGTTAATTGTTAAATTAGATGTCATCATTAATACACAGGTGATAATATTCCAGTTAATTGTTAAATTAGATGTCATCACTAATACACAGGTGATAATATTCCAGTTAATTGTTAAATTAGATGTCATCACTAATACACAGGTGATAATATTCCAGTTAATTGTTAAATTAGATATCATCACTAATATACAGGGGATAATATTCCAGTTAATTGTTAAATTAGATGTCATCACTAATACACAGGGGATAATATTCCAGTTAATTGTTAAATTAGATATCATCACTAATACACAGGTGATAATATTCCAGTTAATTGTTAAATTAGATATCATCACTAATACACAGGGGATAATATTCCAGTTAATTGTTAAATTAGATGTCATCACTAATACACAGGTGATAATATTCCAGTTAATTGTTAAATTAGATGTCATCACTAATACACAGGTGATAATATTCCAGTTAATTGTTAAATTAGATGTCATCACTAATACACAGGTGATAATATTCCAGTTAATTGTTAAATTAGATATCATCACTAATACACAGGTGATAATATTCCAGTTACTTGTTAAATTAGATGTCATCACTAATACACAGGTGATAATATTCCAGTTAATTGTTAAATTAGATATCATCACTAATACACAGGGGATAATATTCCAGTTAATTGTTAAATTAGATGTCATCACTAATACACAGGGATAATATTCCAGTTAATTGTCAAATTAGATGTCATCACTAATACACAGGTGATAATATTCCAGTTAATTGTTAAATTAGATATCATCACTAATACACAGGTGATAATATTCCAGTTAATTGTTAAATTGGATGTCATCACTAATACACAGGGGATAATATTCCAGTTAATTGTTAAATTAGATGTCATCACTAATACACAGGTGATAATATTCCAGTTAATTGTTAAATTGGATGTCATCACTAATACACAGGGGATAATATTCCAGTTAATTGTTAAATTAGATGTCATCACTAATACACAGGTGATAATATTCCAGTTAATTGTTAAATTAGATATCATCACTAATACACAGGTGATAATATTCCAGTTAATTGTTAAATTAGATGTCATCACTAATACACAGGGGATAATATTCCAGTTAATTGTTAAATTAGATATCATCACTAATACACAGGTGATAATATTCCAGTTAATTGTTAAATTAGATGTCATCACTAATACACAGGTGATAATATTCCAGTTAATTGTTAAATTAGATATCATCACTAATACACAGGTGATAATATTCCAGTTAATTGTTAAATTAGAAGTCATCACTAATATACAGGTGATAATATTCCAGTTAATTGTTAAATTAGATGTCATCACTAATACACAGGTGATAATATTCCAGTTAATTGTTAAATTAGATATCATCACTAATATACAGCTGATAATATTCCAGTTAATTGTTAAATTAGATATCATCACTAATACACAGGTGATAATATTCCATTTAATTGTTAAATTAGATATCATCACTAATACACAGGTGATAATATTCCAGTTAATTGTTAAATTAGATGTCATCACTAATACACAGGTGATAATATTCCAGTTAATTGTTAAATTAGATATCATCACTAATACACAGGAGATAATATTCCAGTTACTTGTTAAATTAGATGTCATCACTAATACACAGGTGATAATATTCCAGTTAATTGTTAAATTAGCTGTCATCACTAATACACAGGTGATAATATTCCAGTAAATTGTTAAATTAGATGTCATCACTAATACACAGGTGATAATATTCCAGTTAATTGTTAAATTAGATATCATCACTAAGACACAGGGGATAATATTCCAGTTAATTGTTAAATTAGATATCATCACTAATACACAGGTGATATTATTCCAGTTAATTGTTAAATTAGATGTCATCACTAATGCACAGGTGATAATATTCCAGTTAATTGTTAAATTAGATGTCATCACTAATACACAGGTGATAATATTCCAGTTAATTGTTAAATTAGATATCATCACTAATACACAGGTGATAATATTCCAGTTAATTGTTAAATTAGATATCATCACTAATACACAGGTGATAATATTCCAGTTAATTGTTAAATTAGATATCATCACTAATACACAGGTGATAATATTCCAGTTAATTGTTAAATTAGATGTCATCACTAATACACAGGTGATAACATAGAAACATAGAAACATAGAAAATACAGCACAGAACAGGCCCTTCGGCCCACGATGTTGTGCCGATCCTTTGTCCTCTGTCAAGGACAATTTAATCTATACCCCATCATTCTCCTTTATCCATATACCTATCTAAAAGCCGTTTGAAAGTCCCTAAAGTTTCTGACTCAACAACTTCCCCAGGCAAGGCATTCCATGCCCCGACCACTCTCTGGGTAAAGAACCTTCCCCTGACATCCCCCTTATATCTCCCACCCTTCACCTTAAATTTATGACCCCTTGTAACGCTTTGCTCCACCCGGGGAAAAAGTTTCTGACTGTCTACCCTATCTATTCCCCTGATCATCTTATAAACCTCTATCATGTCACCCCTCATCCTTCTCCGTTCTAATGAGAAGAGGCCTAGAATGTTCAGCCTTTCCTCGTAAGACTTATTCTCCATTCCAGGCAACATCCTGGTAAATCTCCTCTGCACCCTCTCCAAGGCTTCCACATCCTTCCTAAAATGAGGCGACCAGAACTGCACACAGTACTCCAAATGAGGCCTTACCAAGGTCCTGTACAGCTGCATCATCACCTCACGGCTCTTAAATTCAATCCCTCTGCTAATGAACGCTAACACCCCATATGCCTTCTTCACAGCCCTATCCACTTGAGTTGCAACTTTCAACGATCTATGCACATAGACCCCAAGGTCTCTCTGCTCCTCCACATGCCCAAGAACCCTACCGTTAACCCAGTATTTTGCATTCGTGTTTGTCCTTCCAAAATGGACGACCTCACACTTTTCAGGGTTAAACTCCATCTGCCACTTTTCAGCCCAGCACTGCAACCTATCCAAGTCCCTTTGCAGACGACAATAGCCCTCCTCGGTATCCACAACTCCACCAACCTTTGTATCATCTGCAAATTTACTGACCCACCCTTCGACTTCCTCATCCAAGTCGTTAATAAAAATCACAAACAGGAGAGGACCCAGAACTGATCCCTGTGGCACGCCACTGGTAACTGGGCTCCAGGCTGAGTATTTACCATCTAAGACCACTCTCTGCCTTCTATCAGTTAGCCAATTCTTAATCCAACTGGCCACATTCCCCACTATCCCATGCCTCCTGACTTTCTCCATAAGTCTACCATGGGGGACCTTATCAAATGCCTTACTAAAATCCATGTACACCACATCCACTGGTTTACCCTCATCCACTTGCTTGGTCACCTGCTCAAAGAATTCAATCAGGCTTGTGAGGCAAGACCTACCCCTCACAAAACCGTGCTGACTGTCCCGAATCAAGCAGTGTCTTTCCAGATGCTCAGAAATCCTATCCCTCAGCACCTTTTCCATCAACTTGCCTACCACCGAAGTAAGACTAACTGGCCTGTAATTCCCAGGGTTGTTCCTATTCCCTTTCTTGAACAGGGGCACAACATTTGCCACCCTCCAATCACCTGGTACCACCCCCGTCAACAGAGAAGATGAAAAGATCATTGCCAGCGGCTCTGCAATTTCATCCCTTGCTTCCCATAACATCCTTGGATATACCCCGTCAGGCCCGGGAGACTTGTCTATCTTCAAGTTATTCAAAAACCCCAACACATCTTCCCTCCTAACGAGCACTTCCTCGAGCTTACCAGTCTGTTTCACACCGTCCTCTTCAGTAATACACCCCTTCTCATTCGTAAATACCGAAGAGAAGTACTCATTCAAAACCTCACTTATCTCTTCCGGCTCAACACACAGTCTCCCGCTATTGTCCTTGACCGGACCTACGGTCCCCCTAGTCATCCTCATATTTCTGACATACGCGTAAAAGGCCTTGGGGTTTTCTTTTATCCTACCCGCCAAGCATTTTTCATGCCCTCTCTTAGCTCTCCTAATCCCTTTCTTCAGATCCTTCCTGGCCATCTTGTATCCCTCCAGAGCTATGCCTGTGCCCTTTTTCCTCAACCTTATATACGCATCCTTCTTCTTCCTAACAAGACTCTCAACCTCTCTTGTCAACCACGGTTCCCTCACATGACCATCCCTTCCCTGTCTGACAGGGACATGCTTATCAATGGCCCCTACTATCTGCTCCTTGAAAAAGTTCCACATTTCGACCGTGCCCTTCCCTGCCAGCATATGCTCCCAACTTATGCTCCTCAGTTCCTGCCTTACAGCATCATATCTACCCTTCCCCCAATTGTAAACCTTGCCCTGTTGCACATACCTATCCCTCTCCATTACCACAGTGAATGCTACAGAATTGTGATCACTATCTCCAAAGTGCTCGCCCACCAACAGCTCTATCACTTGCCCTGGTTCATTACCTAGTACCAAATCCAATATTGCCTCCCCTCTGGTCGGGCAGTCTACATACTGAGTCAGAAAAGCTTCCTGGACATACTGCACAAACACTACCCCATCCAAACTATTCGATCTAAAGAGTTGCCAATCAATATTTGGGAAGTTGAAATCCCCCATAATTACTACCCTGTGACTTCTGCTCCTTTCCAAAATCTGTTTCCCAATCTGCTCTTCCACCTCCCTGCTGCTATTGGGGGGCCGATAGAAAACTCCCATCAAGGTGACTGCTCCTTTCCTGTTCCTGACCTCAACCCACAGTGCCTCAGTCGGCAGATCCTCCTCGAAAATTCTTTCAGCAGTTGTTACACTATTTCTAACTAACAATGCCACCCCCCCCCCCACCTCTTTTACCACCATTCCTAATCTTATGAAAACATCTATAACCAGGTACCTCCAAGAACCATTCCTCCCCCTCACCTATCCACGTTTCAGTGATGGCCACAACATCGTAGTCCCAAGTGCCCATCCACGCCTTCAATTCACTCACCTTATTCCTGATGCTTCTTGCGTTGAAGTATACGCACTTCAACCCTTCTCCGTGCCCATCTGTCCTCTGCGACAGTGCTACCTTCCCCAATACCTCACTACACTCTTTGTCTTTCTGAGTGGACCCACTGGTCCCTGGACTACAAGTCCGGTTCCCATCCCCCTCCCAAACTAGTTTAAACCCTCCCGAACAGTACTAGCAAACCTCCCTCCCAGGATATTGGTGCCCCTCTGGTTCAGATGCAGCCCGTCGTGTTTGAACAGGTCCCATCTTCCCCAGAATGCAGTCCAATTATCCAAGAACTGGAAGCCCTCCCTCCTACACCATTCCTGCAGCCACGTGTTCAGCTGTGCTCTCTCCCTATTCCTAGCCTCACTATCACGTGGCGCCGGCAACAAACCAGAGATAACAACTCTGTCCGTCCGAGCTTTCAGCTTCCAGCCTAACTCCCTAAACTCACTTCTAACATCTGTGCCACCCTTCCTTCCTACGTCGTTGGTGCCAATGTGCACCACGACCTCTGGCTGCTCCCCCTCCCCTTTAAGGATCCTGAAGACGCGATCACAAACATCACGGACCCTGGCACCAGGGAGGCAACAAACCATCCGTGCGTCTCGCTTGCTCCCACAGAACCGCCTGTCGGTACTCCTCACCATCGAGTCGCCGATGACTAGTGCTCTCCCGTTCTCCCTCCTTCCCTTCTGAGCCACAGTGCAGGACCCCGTGCCAGAGGCCCGTTCACTGCAGCCTGGAATAATATTCCAGTTAATTGTTAAATTAGATGTCATCACTAATACACAGGTGATAATATTCCAGTTAATTGTTAAATTAGATATCATCACTAATACACAGGTGATAATATTCCAGTTAATTGTTAAATTAGATGTCATCACTAATACACAGGTGATAATATTCCAGTTAATTGTTAAATTAGATGTCATCACTAATACACAGGTGATAATATTCCAGTTAATTGTTAAATTAGATATCATCACTAATACACAGGTGATAATATTCCAGTTAATTGTTAAATTAGATGTCATCACTAATACACAGGTGATAATATTCCAGTTACTTGTTAAATTAGGTATCATCACTAATACACAGGGGATAATATTCCAGTTAATTGTTAAATTAGATGTCATCACTAATACACAGGGATAATATTCCAGTTAATTGTTAAATTAGATGTCATCACTAATACACAGGTGATAATATTCCAGTTAATTGTTAAATTAGATATCATCACTAATACACAGGTGATAATATTCCAGTTAATTGTTAAATTGGATGTCATCACTAATACACAGGGGATAATATTCCAGTTAATTGTTAAATTAGATATCATCACTAATACACAGGTGATAATATTCCAGTTAATTGTTAAATTAGATGTCATCACTAATACACAGGTGATAATATTCCAGTTAATTGTTAAATTAGATATCATCACTAATACACAGGTGATAATATTCCAGTTAATTGTTAAATTAGATGTCATCACTAATATACAGGTGATAATATTCCAGTTAATTGTTACATTAGATGTCATCACTAATACACAGGTGATAATATTCCAGTTAATTGTTAAATTAGATATCATCACTAATACACAGGTGATAATATTCCAGTTAATTGTTAAATTAGATGTCATCACTAATACACAGGGGATAATATTCCAGTTAATTGTTAAATTAGATGTCATCACTAATACACAGGTGATAATATTCCAGTTAATTGTTAAATTAGATGTCATCACTAATACACAGGTGATAATATTCCAGTTAATTGTTAAATTAGATGTCATCACTAATACACAGGGATAATATTCCAGTTAATTGTCAAATTAGATATCATCACTAATACACAGGTGATAATATTCCAGTTAATTGTCAAATTAGATGTCATCACTAATACACAGGTGATAATATTCCAGTTAATTGTCAAATTAGATGTCATCACTAATACACAGGTGATAATATTCCAGTTAATTGTTAAATTAGATACCATCACTAATACACAGGTGATAATATTCCAGTTAATTGTTAAATTAGATGTCATCACTTATACACAGGTGATAATATTCCAGTTAATTGTTAAATTAGATATCATCACTAATACACAGGTGATAATATTCCAGTTAATTGTTAAATTAGATGTCTTCACTAATACACAGGTGATAATATTCCAGTTAATTGTTAAATTAGATGTCATCATTAATACACAGGTGATAATATTCCAGTTAATTGTTAAATTAGATATCATCACTAATACACAGGGGATAATATTCCAGTTAATTGTTAAATTAGATGTCATCACTAATACACAGGTGATAATATTCCAGTTAATTGTTAAATTAGATGTCATCACTAATACACAGGTGATAATATTCCAGTTAATTGTTAAATTAGATGTCATCACTAATACACAGGTGATAATATTCCAGTTAATTGTTAAATTAGATATCATCACTAATACACAGGTGATAATATTCCAGTTACTTGTTAAATTAGATGTCATCACTAATACACAGGTGATAATATTCCAGTTAATTGTTAAATTAGATATCATCACTAATACACAGGTGAAAATATTCCAGTTAATTGTTAAATTAGATGTCATCACTAATACACAGGTGATAATATTCCAGTTACTTGTTAAATTAGGTATCATCACTAATACACAGGGGATAATATTCCAGTTAATTGTTAAATTAGATGTCATCACTAATACACAGGGATAATATTCCAGTTAATTGTTAAATTAGATGTCATCACTAATACACAGGTGATAATATTCCAGTTAATTGTTAAATTAGATATCATCACTAATACACAGGTGATAATATTCCAGTTAATTGTTAAATTGGATGTCATCACTAATACACAGGGGATAATATTCCAGTTAATTGTTAAATTAGATATCATCACTAATACACAGGTGATAATATTCCAGTTAATTGTTAAATTAGATGTCATCACTAATACACAGATGATAATATTCCAGTTAATTGTTAAATTAGATATCATCACTAATACACAGGTGATAATATTCCAGTTAATTGTTAAATTAGAAGTCATCACTAATATACAGGTGATAATATTCCAGTTAATTGTTAAATTAGATGTCATCACTAATACACAGGTGATAATATTCCAGTTAATTGTTAAATTAGATATCATCACTAATACACAGGTGATAATATTCCAGTTAATTGTTAAATTAGATGTCATCACTAATACACAGGGGATAATATTCCAGTTAATTGTTAAATTAGATATCATCACTAATACACAGGGGATAATATTCCAGTTAATTGTTAAATTAGATGTCATCACTAATACACAGGTGATAATATTCCAGTTAATTGTTAAATTAGATGTCATCACTAATACACAGGTGATAATATTCCAGTTAATTGTTAAATTAGATGTCATCACTAATACACAGGGATAATATTCCAGTTAATTGTCAAATTAGATATCATCACTAATACACAGGTGATAATATTCCAGTTAATTGTCAAATTAGATGTCATCACTAATACACAGGTGATAATATTCCAGTTAATTGTCAAATTAGATGTCATCACTAATACACAGGTGATAATATTCCAGTTAATTGTTAAATTAGATACCATCACTAATACACAGGTGATAATATTCCAGTTAATTGTTAAATTAGATGTCATCACTAATACACAGGTGATAATATTCCAGTTAATTGTTAAATTAGATGTCATCACTTATACACAGGTGATAATATTCCAGTTAATTGTTAAATTAGATATCATCACTAATACACAGGTGATAATATTCCAGTTAATTGTTAAATTAGATGTCTTCACTAATACACAGGTGATAATATTCCAGTTAATTGTTAAATTAGATGTCATCATTAATACACAGGTGATAATATTCCAGTTAATTGTTAAATTAGATGTCATCACTAATACACAGGTGATAATATTCCAGTTAATTGTTGAATTAGATGTCATCACTAATACACAGGTGATAATATTCCAGTTAATTGTTAAATTAGATATCATCACTAATATACAGGGGATAATATTCCAGTTAATTGTTAAATTAGATGTCATCACTAATACACAGGGGATAATATTCCAGTTAATTGTTAAATTAGATATCATCACTAATACACAGGTGATAATATTCCAGTTAATTGTTAAATTAGATATCATCACTAATATTCAGGGGATAATATTCCAGTTAATTGTTAAATTAGATGTCATCACTAATACACAGGTGATAATATTCCAGTTAATTGTTAAATTAGATGTCATCACTAATACACAGGTGATAATATTCCAGTTAATTGTTAAATTAGATGTCATCACTAATACACAGGTGATAATATTCCAGTTAATTGTTAAATTAGATGTCATCACTAATACACAGGGGATAATATTCCAGTTAATTGTTAAATTAGATATCATCACTAATACACAGGTGATAATATTCCAGTTAATTGTTAAATTAGATGTCATCACTAATACACAGGTGATAGTATTCCAGTTAATGGTTAAATTAGATATCATCACTAATATACAGGTGATAATATTCCAGTTAATTGTTAAATTAGATGTCATCACTAATACACAGGGGATAATATTCCAGTTAATTGTTAAATTAGATGTCATCACTAATACACAGGGGATAATATTCCAGTTAATTGTTAAATTAGATATCATCACTAATACACAGGTGATAATTTTCCAGTTAATTGTTAAATTAGATGTCATCACTAATACACAGGGGATAATATTCCAGTTAATTGTTAAATTAGATATCATCACTAATACACAGGGGATAATATTCCAGTTAATTGTTAAATTAGATGTCATCACTAATACACAGGTGATAATATTCCAGTTAATTGTTAAATTAGATGTCATCACTAATACACAGGTGATAATATTCCAGTTAATTGTTAAATTAGATGTCATCACTAATACACAGGTGATAATATTCCAGTTAATTGTTAAGTTAGATGTCATCACTAATACACAGGTGATAATATTCCAGTTAATTGTTAAATTAGATATCATCACTAATACACAGGGGATAATATTCCAGTTAATTGTTAAATTAGATGTCATCACTAATACACAGGGGATAATATTCCAGTTAATTGTTAAATTAGATGTCATCACTAATACACAGGTGATAATATTCCAGTTAATTGTTAAATTAGATGTCATCACTAATACACAGGTGATAATATTCCAGTTAATTGTTAAATTAGATGTCATCACTAATACACAGTTGATAATATTCCAGTTAATTGTTAAATTAGATGTCATCACTAATACACAGGTGATAATATTCCAGTTAATTGTTAAATTAGATATCATCACTAATACACAGGGATAATATTCCAGTTAATTGTTAAATTAGATGTCATCACGAACACACAGGTGATAATATTCCAGTTAATTGTTAAATTAGATTTCATCACTAATACACAGGTGATAATATTCCAGTTAATTTTTCAATTAGATGTCATCACTAATACACAGGTGATAATATTCCAGTTAATTGTTAAATTAGATGTCATCACTAATACACAGGTGATAATATTCCAGTTAATTATTAAATTAGATATCATCACTAATACACAGGTGATAATATTCCACTTAATTGTTAAATTAGATATCATCACTAATACACAGGTGATAATATTCCAGTTAATTGTTAAATTAGATATCATCACTAATACACAGGTGATAATATTCCAGTTAATTGTTAAATTAGATATCATCAATGATACAAAGGTGATAATATTTCAGTTAATTGTTAAATTTGATGTCATCACTAATACACAGGGGATAATATTCCAGTTAATTGTTAAATTAGATATCATCACTAATACACAGGTGATAATATTCCAGTTAATTGTCAAATTAGATGTCATCACTAATAAACAGGGGATAATATTCCAGTTAATTGTTAAATTAGATATCATCACTAATACACAGGTGATAATAATCCAGTTAATTGTTAAATTAGATGTCATCACTAATACACAGGTGATGATATTCCAGTTAATTTTTCAATTAGATGTCATCACTAATACACAGGTGATAATATTCCAGTTAATTGTTAAATTAGATATCATCACTAATACACAGGTGATAATATTCCAGTTAATTGTTAAATTAGATGTCATCACTAATACACAGGGGATAATATTCCAGTTAATTGTTAAATTAGATGTCATCACTAATACACAGGGGATAATATTCCAGTTAATTGTTAAATTAGATATCATCACTAATACACAGGTGATAATATTCCAGTTAATTGTTAAATTAGATGTCATCACTAATACACAGGTGATAGTATTCCAGTTAATTGTTAAATTAGATATCATCACTAATATACAGGTGATAATATTCCAGTTAATTGTTAAATTAGATATCATCACTAATACACAGGGGATAATATTCCAGTTAATTGTTAAATTAGATGTCATCACTAATACACAGGGGATAATATTCCAGTTAATTGTTAAATTAGATATCATCACTAATACACAGGTGATAATATTCCAGTTAATTGTTAAATTAGATGTCATCACTAATACACAGGGGATAATATTCCAGTTAATTGTTAAATTAGATGTCATCACTAATACACAGGTGATAATATTCCAGTTAATTGTTAAATTAGATATCATCACTAATACACAGGTGATAATATTCAAGTTAATTGTTAAATTAGATATCATCACTAATACACAGGGGATAATATTCCAGTTAATTGTTAAATTAGATGTCATCACTAATACACAGGTGATAATATTCCAGTTAATTGTTAAATTAGATGTCATCACTAATACACAGGTGATAATATTCCAGTTAATTGTTAAATTAGATGTCATCACTAATACACAGGTGATAATATTCCAGTTAATTGTTAAATTAGATATCATCACCAATACACAGGGGATAATATTCCAGTTAATTGTTAAATTAGATGTCATCACCAATACACAGGTGATAATATTCCAGTTAATTGTTAAATTAGATGTCATCACTAATACACAGGTGATAATATTCCAGTTAATTATTAAATTAGATATCATCACTAATACACAGGTGATAATATTCCACTTAATTGTTAAATTAGATATCATCACTAATACACAGGTGATAATATTCCAGTTAATTGTTAAATTAGATATCATCACTAATACACAGGTGATAATATTCCAGTTAATTGTTAAATTAGATATCATCAATGATACAAAGGTGATAATATTTCAGTTAATTGTTAAATTTGATGTCATCACTAATACACAGGGGATAATATTCCAGTTAATTGTTAAATTAGATATCATCACTAATACACAGGTGATAATATTCCAGTTAATTGTCAAATTAGATGTCATCACTAATAAACAGGGGATAATATTCCAGTTAATTGTTAAATTAGATATCATCACTAATACACAGGTGATAATAATCCAGTTAATTGTTAAATTAGATGTCATCACTAATACACAGGTGATGATATTCCAGTTAATTTTTCAATTAGATGTCATCACTAATACACAGGTGATAATATTCCAGTTAATTGTTAAATTAGATATCATCACTAATACACAGGTGATAATATTCCAGTTAATTGATAAATTAGATATCATCACTAATACACAGGTGATAATATTCCAGTTAATTGTTAAATTAGATGTCATCACTAATACACAGGTGATAATATTCCAGTTAATTGTTAAATTAGATATCATCACTAATACACAGTGATAATATTCCAGTTAATTGTTAAATTAGATGTCATCACTAATACACAGGTGATAATATTCCAGTTAATTGTTAAATTAGATGTCATCACTAATACACAGGTGATAATATTCCAGTTAATTGTTAAATTAGATGTCATCACTAATACACAGGTGATAATATTCCAGTTAATTGTTAAGTTAGATGTCATCACTAATACACAGGTGATAATATTCCAGTTAATTGTTAAATTAGATATCATCACTAATACACAGGGGATAATATTCCAGTTAATTGTTAAATTAGATGTCATCACTAATACACAGGGGATAATATTCCAGTTAATTGTTAAATTAGATGTCATCACTAATACACAGGTGATAATATTCCAGTTAATTGTTAAATTAGATGTCATCACTAATACACAGGTGATAATATTCCAGTTAATTGTTAAATTAGATGTCATCACTAATACACAGTTGATAATATTCCAGTTAATTGTTAAATTAGATGTCATCACTAATACACAGGTGATAATATTCCAGTTAATTGTTAAATTAGATATCATCACTAATACACAGGGATAATATTCCAGTTAATTGTTAAATTAGATGTCATCACGAATACACAGGTGATAATATTCCAGTTAATTGTTAAATTAGATTTCATCACTAATACACAGGTGATAATATTCCAGTTAATTTTTCAATTAGATGTCATCACTAATACACAGGTGATAATATTCCAGTTAATTGTTAAATTAGATGTCATCACTAATACACAGGTGATAATATTCCAGTTAATTATTAAATTAGATATCATCACTAATACACAGGTGATAATATTCCACTTAATTGTTAAATTAGATATCATCACTAATACACAGGTGATAATATTCCAGTTAATTGTTAAATTAGATATCATCACTAATACACAGGTGATAATATTCCAGTTAATTGTTAAATTAGATATCATCAATGATACAAAGGTGATAATATTTCAGTTAATTGTTAAATTTGATGTCATCACTAATACACAGGGGATAATATTCCAGTTAATTGTTAAATTAGATATCATCACTAATACACAGGTGATAATATTCCAGTTAATTGTCAAATTAGATGTCATCACTAATAAACAGGGGATAATATTCCAGTTAATTGTTAAATTAGATATCATCACTAATACACAGGTGATAATAATCCAGTTAATTGTTAAATTAGATGTCATCACTAATACACAGGTGATGATATTCCAGTTAATTTTTCAATTAGATGTCATCACTAATACACAGGTGATAATATTCCAGTTAATTGTTAAATTAGATATCATCACTAATACACAGGTGATAATATTCCAGTTAATTGATAAATTAGATATCATCACTAATACACAGGTGATAATATTCCAGTTAATTGTTAAATTAGATGTCATCACTAATACACAGGTGATAATATTCCAGTTAATTGTTTAATTGTAGATGACATCCACGAACGGCCCCCCCGGCCGCAACTTCAAAGCGCCCGCGGGAGATGGCTCGGAGAGCATCTGCAGCGCACTGTCGGCAATGCTGCATGCCTTTATTTAAACCACTGCAAAAAAAAAACCCTTAGCAAATGTAATCACCTCTAAGTCTGCCAAATGATGCTTCACCTCCCGAAGGACGTGGATGAGCTTTCCGGACGTCGATGGTGGGCACTGAGGAAATGGCTTATTACCTGCACCAGATTCCACCCCCCCCTCCCCCCCCTTTTACCCCCCTTCCACCCCCCCACCCCCGTCCCCTTCCCTGCTCCACCCTCTCAGCTCACCCCCTCACAACCCCGTCCCAGCCCGCCCCCCCCCTCGCACCATCTTCACCCCGCACCCCCTTCCCCTGCACCCCCCCCACCCCCTCCCTCTACCCCTCCCCCTTGCATCCCCTCCTCCCACCGGCACCATCCTACACCTGTGTAGGGGCCCCAACAACCCCACTGCCTTGTGGGCGTCTCGGGAGAGTCCAAGGCTAAGGGAGTAAACCCTAACAGAAAATCCGGAGCGGAACCCCGTAGGCGGTCATGTGTCACCTTTGGCATGTTTCCGGCAGTTCCTGCAGCCATACTGGTGCCAAACGTCGTGTCCTGCACTCCTTTGGACCCCACCAGAAAGGCCGAGAGGGGGGTTTTGACGACTGGGCAACTCTCAACCTCCATAAATTTGCCCAGGCATGCGCCATGGAGAGGTCACTCCATAGTTGCCTCACAGCGACTGAAACAACACGGAAGGCAGCAGTTACGGGTTATAAGTCCAGATAAATTGGCGTAGAAACTGGGCGCCACGGGTTGCCTTTGTCGGTGGGAGAGGTCATTGCACCTCACTGGACAGCTACCGCCCGCCTCAAACCGGGCAGCCCCCGGTCAATAAGGTTCTGTCCCGCCACAGTCTGCCTGCTTCAATGGGTGCTTGGAGCTCAGGGTCATTGCCCGAAAGGTGGACTGATACACCGCACCAAACAACATGAAAAAAGGAAAGAAGGTACCAGCCCTTCGCTTTGCAAGCTGGAACGTCAGAACTATGTGTCCTGGCCTGTCGGAAGACCTTACACAAATCAACGATTCTCGGAAGACCGCCATCATTAACAACGAGCTCAGTAGACTCAATGTGGACATTGCAGCACTTCAGGAGACTCGCCTCCCCGCGAGTGGCTCTCTAGCAGAGCAAGACTACACCTTCTTCTGGCAGGGCAGGGATCCTGAAGAACCAAGACAGCATGGAGTGGGCTTCGCCATCAGAAACTCCTTGCTCAGCATGATAGAGCCTCCCTCAAATGGCTCGGAACGCATACTGTCCATCCGACTGCTCACCACCTCTGGTCCAGTACACCTACTCAGCATCTATGCTCCAACACTCTGTTCCGCACCTGAAGCTAAAGACCAGTTCTATGAACAACTCCATAACATCATTAGCAGCATCCCCAACACCGAACACCTATTCCTGCTGGGGGACTTTAATGCCAGGGTTGGGGCCGACCATGACTCATGGCCCTCCTGCCTTGGGCGCTATGGCGTTGGAAGGATGAATGTGAACGGGCAGAGACTGCTTGAGTTGTGTACCTATCATAACCTCTGCATCACCAACTCGTTCTTTCACACTAAACCCTGTCACCAGGTTTCATGGAGGCACCCAAGATCACGTCGTTGGCACCAGCTAGACCTCATTGTCACAAGGCGAGCCGCCTTAAACAGTGTTCAAATCACACGCAGCTTCCACAGTGCGGACTGCGACACCGACCACTCCCTGGTGTGCAGCAAGGTTAGACTCAGACCAAAGAAGTTGCATCATTCCAAGCAGAAGGGCCACCCGCGCATCAACACGAGCAGAATTTCTCACCCACAGCGGTTACAAAAATTTCTAAATTCACTTGTAACAGCCCTTCAAAACACTCCCACAGGGGATGCTGAGACCAAGTGGGCCCACATCAGAGACGCCATCTATGAGTCAGCTTTGACCACCTACGGCAAAAGTGCGAAGAGAAATGCAGACTGGTTTCAATCTCATAATGAAGAGCTGGAACCTGTCATAGCCGCTAAGCGCATTGCACTTTTGAACTACAAGAAAGCCCCCAGCGATTTAACATCCGCAGCACTTAAAGCAGCCAGAAGTACTGCACAAAGAACAGCTAGGCGTTGCGCAAACGACTACTGGCAACACCTATGCAGTCATATTCAGCTGGCCTCAGACACCGGAAACATCAGAGGAATGTATGATGGCATGAAGAGAGCTCTTGGGCCAACCATCAAGAAGATCACCCCCCTCAAATCTAAATCGGGGGACATAATCACTGACAAACGCAAACAGATGGACCGCTGGGTTGAGCACTACCTAGAACTGTACTCCAGGGAGAATGCTGTCACTGAGACTGCCCTCAATGCAGCCCAGCCTCTACCAGTCATGGATGAGCTGGACATACAGCCAACCAAATCGGAACTCAGTGATGCCATTGATTCCCTAGCCAGCGGAAAAGCCCCTGGGAAGGACAGCATTACCCCTGAAATAATCAAGAGTGCCAAGCCTGCTATACTCTCAGCACTACATGAACTGCTATGCCTGTGCTGGGACGAGGGAGCAGTACCCCAGGACATGCGCGATGCCAACATCATCACCCTCTATAAAAACAAAGGTGACCGCGGTGACTGCAACAACTACCGTGGAATCTCCCTGCTCAGCATAGTGGGGAAAGTCTTTGCTCGAGTCGCTCTGAACAGGCTCCAGAAGCTGGCCGAGCGCGTCTACCCTGAGGCACAGTGTGGCTTTCGTGCAGAGAGATCGACTATTGACATGCTGTTCTCCCTTCGTCAGATACAGGAGAAATGCCGTGAACAACAGATGCCCCTCTACATTGCTTTCATTGATCTCACCAAAGCCTTTGACCTCGTCAGCAGACGTGGTCTCTTCAGACTACTAGAAAAGATCGGATGTCCACCAAAGCTACTAAGTATCATCACCTCATTCCATGACAATATGAAAGGCACAATTCAACATGGTGGCTCCTCATCAGAGCCCTTTCCTATCCTGAGTGGTGTGAAACAGGGCTGTGTTCTCGCACCCACACTTTTTGGGATTTTCTTCTCCCTGCTGCTTTCACATGCGTTCAAATCCTCTGAAGAAGGAATTTTCCTCCACACAAGATCAGGGGGCAGGTTGTTCAACCTTGCCCGTCTAAGAGCGAAGTCCAAAGTACGGAAAGTCCTCATCAGAGAACTCCTCTTTGCTGACGATGCTGCTTTAACATCTCACACTGAAGAATGCCTGCAGAGTCTCATCGACAGGTTTGCGTCTGCCTGCAATGAATTTGGCCTAACCATCAGCCTCAAGAAAACGAACATCATGGGGCAGGATGTCAGAAATGCTCCATCCATCAATATTGGCGACCACGCTCTGGAAGTGGTTCAAGAGTTCACCTACCTAGGCTCAACTATCACCAGTAACCTGTCTCTAGATGCAGAAATCAACAAGCGCATGGGTAAGGCTTCCACTGCTATGTTCAGACTGGCCAAGAGAGTGTGGGAAAATGGCGCACTGACACGGAACACAAAAGTCCGAGTGTATCAGGCCTGTGTCCTCAGTACCTTGCTCTACGGCAGCGAGGCCTGGACAACGTATGCCAGCCAAGAGCGACGTCTCAATTCATTCCATCTTCGCTGCCTTCGGAGAATACTTGGCATCAGGTGGCAGGACTATATCTCCAACACAGAAGTCCTTGAAGCGGCCAACATCCCCAGCTTATACACACTACTGAGTCAGCGGCGCTTGAGATGGCTTGGCCATGTGAGCCGCATGGAAGATGGCAGGATCCCCAAAGACACATTGTACAGCGAGCTCGCCACTGGTATCAGACCCACCGGCCGTCCATGTCTCCGTTATAAAGACGTCTGCAAACGCGACATGAAATCGTGTGACATTGATCACAAGTCGTGGGAGTCAGTTGCCAGCATTCGCCAGAGCTGGCGGGCAGCCATAAAGACAGGGCTAAATTGTGGCGAGTCGAAGAGACTTAGTAGTTGGCAGGAAAAAAGACAGAGGCGCAAGGGGAGAGCCAACTGTGCAACAGCCCCAACAAACAAATTTCTCTGCAGCACCTGTGGAAGAGCCTGTCACTCCAGAATTGGCCTTTATAGCCACTCCAGGCGCTGCTTCACAAACCACTGACCACCTCCAGGCGCGTATCCATTGTCTCTCGAGATAAGGAGGCCCAAAAGAATTGTTAAATTAGATATCATCACTAATACACAGTGATAATATTCCAGTTAATTGTTAAATTAGATGTCATCACTAATACACAGGTGATAATATTCCAGTTAATTGTTAAATTAGATGTCATCACTAATACACAGGTGATAATATTCCAGTTAATTGTTAAATTAGATATCATCACTAATACACAGGTGATAATATTCCAGTTAATTGTTAAATTAGATATCATCACTAATACACAGGTGATAATATTCCAGTTAATTGTTAAATTAGATGTCATCACTAATACACAGGGGATAATATTCCAGTTAATTGTTAAATTAGATGTCATCACTAATACACAGGGGATAATATTCCAGTTAATTGTTAAATTAGATATCATCACTAATACACAGGTGATAATATTCCAGTTAATTGTTAAATTAGATGTCATCACTAATACACAGGTGATAGTATTCCAGTTAATTGTTAAATTAGATATCATCACTAATATACAGGTGATAATATTCCAGTTAATTGTTAAATTAGATGTCATCACTAATACACAGGTGATAATATTCCAGTTAATTGTTAAATTAGATGTCATCACTAATACACAGGTGATAGTATTCCAGTTAATTGTTAAATTAGATATCATCACTAATATACAGGTGATAATATTCCAGTTAATTGTTAAATTAGATGTCATCACTAATACACAGGTGATAATATTCCAGTTAATTGTTAAATTAGATATCATCACTAATACACAGGTGATAATATTCCAGTTAATTGTTAAATTAGATGTCATCACTAATACACAGGGGATAATATTCCAGTTAATTGTTAAATTAGATGTCATCACTAATACACAGGGGATAATATTCCAGTTAATTGTTAAATTAGATATCATCACTAATACACAGGTGATAATATTCCAGTTAATTGTTAAATTAGATGTCATCACTAATACACAGGTGATAGTATTCCAGTTAATTGTTAAATTAGATATCATCACTAATATACAGGTGATAATATTCCAGTTAATTGTTAAATTAGATATCATCACTAATACACAGGGGATAATATTCCAGTTAATTGTTAAATTAGATGTCATCACTAATACACAGGGGATAATATTCCAGTTAATTGTTAAATTAGATATCATCACTAATACACAGGTGATAATATTCCAGTTAATTGTTAAATTAGATGTCATCACTAATACACAGGGGATAATATTCCAGTTAATTGTTAAATTAGATGTCATCACTAATACACAGGTGATAATATTCCAGTTAATTGTTAAATTAGATATCATCACGAATACACAGGTGATAATATTCAAGTTAATTGTTAAATTAGATATCATCACTAATACACAGGGGATAATATTCCAGTTAATTGTTAAATTAGATGTCATCACTAATACACAGGTGATAATATTCCAGTTAATTGTTAAATTAGATGTCATCACTAATACACAGGTGATAATATTCCAGTTAATTGTTAAATTAGATGTCATCACTAATACACAGGTGATAATATTCCAGTTAATTGTTAAATTAGATATCATCACCAATACACAGGGGATAATATTCCAGTTAATTGTTAAATTAGATGTCATCACCAATACACAGGTGATAATATTCCAGTTAATTGTTAAATTAGATGTCATCACTAATACACAGGTGATAATATTCCAGTTAATTGTTAAGTTAGATGTCATCACTAATACACAGGTGATAATATTCCAGTTAATTGTTAAATTAGATATCATCACTAATACACAGGGGATAATATTCCAGTTAATTGTTAAATTAGATGTCATCACTAATACACAGGGGATAATATTCCAGTTAATTGTTAAATTAGATGTCATCACTAATACACAGGTGATAATATTCCAGTTAATTGTTAAATTAGATGTCATCACTAATACACAGGTGATAATATTCCAGTTAATTGTTAAATTAGATGTCATCACTAATACACAGGGGATAATATTCCAGTTACTTGTTAAATTAGATGTCATCACTAATACACAGGTGATAATATTCCAGTTAATTGTTAAATTAGATGTCATCACTAATACACAGGTGATAATATTCCAGTTAATTGTTAAATTAGATGTCATCACTAATACACAGTTGATAATATTCCAGTTAATTGTTAAATTAGATATCATCACTAATACACAGGTGATAATATTCCAGTTAATTGTTCAATTAGATATCATCACTAATACACAGGTGATAATATTCCAGTTAATTGTTAAATTAGATGTCATCACTAATACACAGGTGATAATATTCCAGTTAATTGTTAAATTAGATGTCATCACTAATACACTGGGGATAATATTCCAGTTAATTGTTAAATTAGATGTCATCACTAATACACAGGTGATAATATTCCAGTTAATTGTTAAATTAGATGTCATCACTAATACACAGGTGATAATATTCCAGTTAATTGTTAAATTAGATATCATCACTAATACACAGGTGATAATATTCCAGTTAATTGTTAAATTAGATATCATCACTGATACACAGGTGATAATATTCCAGTTAATTGTTAAATTAGATATCATCACTGATACACAGGGGATAATATTCCAGTTAATTGTTAAATTAGATATCATCACTGATACACAGGGGACAATATTCCAGTTAATTGTTAAATTAGATATCATCACTAATACACAGGGGATAATATTCCAGTTAATTGTTAAATTAGATATCATCACTAATACACAGGTGATAATATTCCAGTTAATTGTTAAATTAGATATCATCACTAATACACAGGGGATAATATTCCAGTTAATTGTTAAATTAGATGTCATCACTAATACACAGGTGATAATATTCCAGTTAATTGTTAAATTAGATATCATCACTAATACACAGGTGATAATATTCCAGTTAATTGTTAAATTAGGTATCATCACTAATTCACAGGTGATAATATTCCAGTTAATTGTTAAATTAGATATCATCACTAATACACAGGTGATAATATTCCAGTTAATTGTTAAATTAGAAATCATCACTAATACACAGGTGATAATATTCCAGTTAATTGTTAAATTAGATATCATCACTAATACACAGGTGATAATATTCCAGTTAATTGTTAAATTAGATATCATCACTAATACACAGGTGATAATATTCCAGTTAATTGTTAAATTAGATATCATCACTAATACACAGGTGATAATATTCCAATTAATTGTTAAATTAGATGTCATCACTAATACACAGGTGATAATATTCCAGTTAATTGTTAAATTAGATGTCATCACTAATACACAGGTGATAATATTCCAGTTAATTGTTAAATTAGATGTCATCACTAATACACAGGGGATAATATTCCAGTTAATTGTTAAATTAGATATCATCACTGATACACAGGTGATAATATTCCAGTTAATTGTTAAATTAGATATCATCACTAATACACAGGTGATAATATTCCAGTTAATTGTTAAATTAGATGTCATCACTAATACACAGGTGATAATATTCCAGTTAATTGTTAAATTAGATATCATCACTAATACACAGGGGATAATATTCCAGTTAATTGTTAAATTAGATGTCATCACTAATACACAGGTGATAATATTCCAGTTAATTGTTAAATTAGATATCATCACTAATACACAGGTGATAATATTCCAGTTAATTGTTAAATTAGATATCATCACTGATACACAGGTGATAATATTCCAGTTAATTGTTAAATTAGATATCATCACTGATACACAGGGGATAATATTCCAGTTAATTGTTAAATTAGATATCATCACTGATACACAGGGGATAATATTCCAGTTAATTGTTAAATTAGATATCATCACTAATACACAGGGGATAATATTCCAGTTAATTGTTAAATTAGATATCATCACTGATACACAGGTGATAATATTCCAGTTAATTGTTCAATTAGATATCATCACTGATACACAGGGGATAATATTCCAGTTAATTGTTAAATTAGATATCATCACTGATACACAGGGGATAATATTCCAGTTAATTGTTAAATTAGATATCATCACTAATACACAGGGGATAATATTCCAGTTAATTGTTAAATTAGATATCATCACTAATACACAGGTGATAATATTCCAGTTAATTGTTAAATTAGATATCATCACTAATACACAGGGGATAATATTCCAGTTAATTGTTAAATTAGATGTCATCACTAATACACAGGTGATAATATTCCAGTTAATTGTTAAATTAGATATCATCACTAATACACAGGTGATAATATTCCAGTTAATTGTTAAATTAGGTATCATCACTAATTCACAGGTGATAATATTCCAGTTAATTGTTAAATTAGATATCATCACTAATACACAGATGATAATATTCCAGTTAATTGTTAAATTAGAAATCATCACTAATACACAGGTGATAATATTCCAGTTAATTGTTAAATTAGATATCATCACTAATACACAGGTGATAATATTCCAGTTAATTGTTAAATTAGATATCATCACTAATACACAGGTGATAATATTCCAGTTAATTGTTAAATTAGATATCATCACTAATACACAGGTGATAATATTCCAGTTAATTGTTAAATTAGATGTCATCACTAATACACAGGTGATAATATTCCAGTTAATTGTTAAATTAGATGTCATCACTAATACACAGGTGATAATATTCCAGTTAATTGTTAAATTAGATGTCATCACTAATACACAGGGGATAATATTCCAGTTAATTGTTAAATTAGATATCATCACTGATACACAGGTGATAATATTCCAGTTAATTGTTAAATTAGATATCATCACTAATACACAGGTGATAATATTCCAGTTAATTGCTAAATTAGATGTCATCACTAATACACAGGTGATAATATTCCAGTTAATTGTTAAATTAGATATCATCACTAATACACAGGGGATAATATTCCAGTTAATTGTTAAATTAGATGTCATCACTAATACACAGGTGATAATATTCCAGTTAATTGTTAAATTAGATATCATCACTAATACACAGGTGATAATATTCCAGTTAATTGTTAAATTAGATATCATCACTGATACACAGGTGATAATATTCCAGTTAATTGTTAAATTAGATATCATCACTGATACACAGGGGATAATATTCCAGTTAATTGTTAAATTAGATATCATCACTGATACACAGGGGATAATATTCCAGTTAATTGTTAAATTAGATATCATCACTAATACACAGGGGATAATATTCCAGTTAATTGTTAAATTAGATATCATCACTAATACACAGGTGATAATATTCCAGTTAATTGTTAAATTGGATATCATCACTAATACACATGGGATAATATTCCAGTTAATTGTTAAATTAGATGTCATCACTAATACACAGGTGATAATATTCCAGTTAATTGTTAAATTAGATATCATCACTAATACACAGGTGATAATATTCCAGTTAATTGTTAAATTAGGTATCATCACTAATTCACAGGTGATAATATTCCAGTTAATTGTTAAATTAGATATCATCACTAATACACAGGTGATAATATTCCAGTTAATTGTTAAATTAGAAATCATCACTAATACACAGGTGATAATATTCCAGTTAATTGTTAAATTAGATATCATCACTAATACACAGGTGATAATATTCCAGTTAATTGTTAAATTAGATATCATCACTAATACACAGGTGATAATATTCCAGTTAATTGTTAAATTAGATATCATCACTAATACACAGGTGATAATATTCCAGTTAATTGTTAAATTAGATGTCATCACTAATACACAGGGGATAATATTCCAGTTAATTGTTAAATTAGATATCATCACTGATACACAGGTGATAATATTCCAGTTAATTGTTAAATTAGATATCATCACTAATACACAGGTGATAATATTCCAGTTAATTGTTAAATTAGATGTCATCACTAATACACAGGTGATAATATTCCAGTTAATTGTTAAATTAGATATCATCACTAATGCACAGGTGATAATATTCCAGTTAATTGTGAAATTAGATATCATCGCTAATACACAGGTGATAATATTCCAGTTAATTGTTAAATTAGATATCATCACTAATACACAGATGATAATATTCCAGTTAATTGTTAAATTAGATATCATCACTAATACACAGGTGATAATATTCCAGTTAATTGTTAAATTAGATGTCATCACTAATACACAGGTTATAATATTCCAGTTCATTGTTAAATTAGATGTCATCACTAATACACAGGTGATAATATTCCAGTTAATTGTTAAATTAGATATCATCACTAATACACAGGTGATAATATTCCAGTTAATTGTTAAATTAGATATCATCACTAATACACAGGTGATAATATTCCAGTTAATTGTTAAATTAGATATCATCACTAATACACAGGTGATAATATTCCAGTTAATTGTTAAATTAGATGTCATCACTAATACACAGGTGATAATATTCCAGTTAATTGTTAAATTAGATATCATCACTAATACACAGGTGATAATATTCCAGTTAATTGTTAAATTAGATATCATCACTAACACAGGTGATAATATTCCAGTTTATTGTTAAATTAGATGTCATCACTAATACACAGGTGATAATATTCCAGTTAATTGTTAAATTAGATGTCATCACTAATACACAGGTGATAATATTCCAGTTAATTATTAAATTAGATATCATCACTAATACACAGGTGATAATATTCCAGTTAATTGTTAAATTAGATATCATCATCAATACACAGGTGATAATATTCCAGTTAATTGTTAAATTAGATATCATCACGAATACACAGGTGATAATATTCCAGTTAATTGTTAAATTAGATATCATCACTAATACACAGGGGATAATATTCCAGTTAATTGTTAAATTAGATATCATCACTAATACACAGGTGATAATATTCCAGTTAATTGTTAAATTAGATATCATCACTAATACACAGGGGATAATATTCCAGTTAATTGTTAAATTAGATGTCATCACTAATACACAGGTGATAATATTCCAGTTAATTGTTAAATTAGATATCATCACTAATACACAGGTGATAATATTCCAGTTAATTGTTAAATTAGGTATCATCACTAATTCACAGGTGATAATATTCCAGTTAATTGTTAAATTAGATATCATCACTAATACACAGGTGATCATATTCCAGTTAATTGTTAAATTAGAAATCATCACTAATACACAGGTGATAATATTCCAGTTAATTGTTAAATTAGATATCATCACTAATACACAGGTGATAATATTCCAGTTAATTGTTAAATTAGATATCATCACTAATACACAGGTGATAATATTCCAGTTAGTTGTTAAATTAGATATCATCACTAATACACAGGTGATAATATTCCAGTTAATTGTTAAATTAGATGTCATCACTAATACACAGGTGATAATATTCCAGTTAATTGTTAAATTAGATGTCATCACTAATACACAGTTGATAATATTCCAGTTAATTGTTAAATTAGATATCATCACTAATACACAGGTGATAATATTCCAGTTAATTGTTCAATTAGATATCATCACTAATACACAGGTGATAATATTCCAGTTAATTGTTAAATTAGATGTCATCACTAATACACAGGTGATAATATTCCAGTTAATTGTTAAATTAGATGTCATCACTAATACACTGGGGATAATATTCCAGTTAATTGTTAAATTAGATGTCATCACTAATACACAGGTGATAATATTCCAGTTAATTGTTAAATTAGATGTCATCACTAATACACAGGTGATAATATTCCAGTTAATTGTTAAATTAGATATCATCACTAATACACAGGTGATAATATTCCAGTTAATTGTTAAATTAGATATCATCACTGATACACAGGTGATAATATTCCAGTTAATTGTTAAATTAGATATCATCACTGATACACAGGGGATAATATTCCAGTTAATTGTTAAATTAGATATCATCACTGATACACAGGGGATAATATTCCAGTTAATTGTTAAATTAGATATCATCACTAATACACAGGGGATAATATTCCAGTTAATTGTTAAATTAGATATCATCACTAATACACAGGTGATAATATTCCAGTTAATTGTTAAATTAGATATCATCACTAATACACAGGGGATAATATTCCAGTTAATTGTTAAATTAGATGTCATCACTAATACACAGGTGATAATATTCCAGTTAATTGTTAAATTAGATATCATCACTAATACACAGGTGATAATATTCCAGTTAATTGTTAAATTAGGTATCATCACTAATTCACAGGTGATAATATTCCAGTTAATTGTTAAATTAGATATCATCACTGATACACAGGGGATAATATTCCAGTTAATTGTTAAATTAGATATCATCACTGATACACAGGGGATAATATTCCAGTTAATTGTTAAATTAGATATCATCACTAATACACAGGGGATAATATTCCAGTTAATTGTTAAATTAGATATCATCACTAATACACAGGTGATAATATTCCAGTTAATTGTTAAATTGGATATCATCACTAATACACATGGGATAATATTCCAGTTAATTGTTAAATTAGATGTCATCACTAATACACAGGTGATAATATTCCAGTTAATTGTTAAATTAGATATCATCACTAATACACAGGTGATAATATTCCAGTTAATTGTTAAATTAGGTATCATCACTAATTCACAGGTGATAATATTCCAGTTAATTGTTAAATTAGATATCATCACTAATACACAGGTGATAATATTCCAGTTAATTGTTAAATTAGAAATCATCACTAATACACAGGTGATAATATTCCAGTTAATTGTTAAATTAGATATCATCACTAATACACAGGTGATAATATTCCAGTTAATTGTTAAATTAGATATCATCACTAATACACAGGTGATAATATTCCAGTTAATTGTTAAATTAGATATCATCACTAATACACAGGTGATAATATTCCAGTTAATTGTTAAATTAGATGTCATCACTAATACACAGGGGATAATATTCCAGTTAATTGTTAAATTAGATATCATCACTGATACACAGGTGATAATATTCCAGTTAATTGTTAAATTAGATATCATCACTAATACACAGGTGATAATATTCCAGTTAATTGTTAAATTAGATGTCATCACTAATACACAGGTGATAATATTCCAGTTAATTGTTAAATTAGATATCATCACTAATGCACAGGTGATAATATTCCAGTTAATTGTGAAATTAGATATCATCGCTAATACACAGGTGATAATATTCCAGTTAATTGTTAAATTAGATATCATCACTAATACACAGATGATAATATTCCAGTTAATTGTTAAATTAGATATCATCACTAATACACAGGTGATAATATTCCAGTTAATTGTTAAATTAGATGTCATCACTAATACACAGGTTATAATATTCCAGTTCATTGTTAAATTAGATGTCATCACTAATACACAGGTGATAATATTCCAGTTAATTGTTAAATTAGATATCATCACTAATACACAGGTGATAATATTCCAGTTAATTGTTAAATTAGATATCATCACTAATACACAGGTGATAATATTCCAGTTAATTGTTAAATTAGATATCATCACTAATACACAGGTGATAATATTCCAGTTAATTGTTAAATTAGATGTCATCACTAATACACAGGTGATAATATTCCAGTTAATTGTTAAATTAGATATCATCACTAATACACAGGTGATAATATTCCAGTTAATTGTTAAATTAGATATCATCACTAACACAGGTGATAATATTCCAGTTTATTGTTAAATTAGATGTCATCACTAATACACAGGTGATAATATTCCAGTTAATTGTTAAATTAGATGTCATCACTAATACACAGGTGATAATATTCCAGTTAATTATTAAATTAGATATCATCACTAATACACAGGTGATAATATTCCAGTTAATTGTTAAATTAGATATCATCATCAATACACAGGTGATAATATTCCAGTTAATTGTTAAATTAGATATCATCACGAATACACAGGTGATAATATTCCAGTTAATTGTTAAATTAGATATCATCACTAATACACAGGGGATAATATTCCAGTTAATTGTTAAATTAGATATCATCACTAATACACAGGTGATAATATTCCAGTTAATTGTTAAATTAGATATCATCACTAATACACAGGGGATAATATTCCAGTTAATTGTTAAATTAGATGTCATCACTAATACACAGGTGATAATATTCCAGTTAATTGTTAAATTAGATATCATCACTAATACACAGGTGATAATATTCCAGTTAATTGTTAAATTAGGTATCATCACTAATTCACAGGTGATAATATTCCAGTTAATTGTTAAATTAGATATCATCACTAATACACAGGTGATCATATTCCAGTTAATTGTTAAATTAGAAATCATCACTAATACACAGGTGATAATATTCCAGTTAATTGTTAAATTAGATATCATCACTAATACACAGGTGATAATATTCCAGTTAATTGTTAAATTAGATATCATCACTAATACACAGGTGATAATATTCCAGTTAGTTGTTAAATTAGATATCATCACTAATACACAGGTGATAATATTCCAGTTAATTGTTAAATTAGATGTCATCACTAATACACAGGTGATAATATTCCAGTTAATTGTTAAATTAGATGTCATCACTAATACACAGTTGATAATATTCCAGTTAATTGTTAAATTAGATATCATCACTAATACACAGGTGATAATATTCCAGTTAATTGTTCAATTAGATATCATCACTAATACACAGGTGATAATATTCCAGTTAATTGTTAAATTAGATGTCATCACTAATACACAGGTGATAATATTCCAGTTAATTGTTAAATTAGATGTCATCACTAATACACTGGGGATAATATTCCAGTTAATTGTTAAATTAGATGTCATCACTAATACACAGGTGATAATATTCCAGTTAATTGTTAAATTAGATGTCATCACTAATACACAGGTGATAATATTCCAGTTAATTGTTAAATTAGATATCATCACTAATACACAGGTGATAATATTCCAGTTAATTGTTAAATTAGATATCATCACTGATACACAGGTGATAATATTCCAGTTAATTGTTAAATTAGATATCATCACTGATACACAGGGGATAATATTCCAGTTAATTGTTAAATTAGATATCATCACTGATACACAGGGGATAATATTCCAGTTAATTGTTAAATTAGATATCATCACTAATACACAGGGGATAATATTCCAGTTAATTGTTAAATTAGATATCATCACTAATACACAGGTGATAATATTCCAGTTAATTGTTAAATTAGATATCATCACTAATACACAGGGGATAATATTCCAGTTAATTGTTAAATTAGATGTCATCACTAATACACAGGTGATAATATTCCAGTTAATTGTTAAATTAGATATCATCACTAATACACAGGTGATAATATTCCAGTTAATTGTTAAATTAGGTATCATCACTAATTCACAGGTGATAATATTCCAGTTAATTGTTAAATTAGATATCATCACTAATACACAGGTGATAATATTCCAGTTAATTGTTAAATTAGAAATCATCACTAATACACAGGTGATAATATTCCAGTTAATTGTTAAATTAGATATCATCACTAATACACAGGTGATAATATTCCAGTTAATTGTTAAATTAGATATCATCACTAATACACAGGTGATAATATTCCAGTTAATTGTTAAATTAGATATCATCACTAATACACAGGTGATAATATTCCAGTTAATTGTTAAATTAGATGTCATCACTAATACACAGGTGATAATATTCCAGTTAATTGTTAAATTAGATGTCATCACTAATACACAGGTGATAATATTCCAGTTAATTGTTAAATTAGATGTCATCACTAATACACAGGGGATAATATTCCAGTTAATTGTTAAATTAGATATCATCACTGATACACAGGTGATAATATTCCAGTTAATTGTTAAATTAGATATCATCACTAATACACAGGTGATAATATTCCAGTTAATTGTTAAATTAGATGTCATCACTAATACACAGGTGATAATATTCCAGTTAATTGTTAAATTAGATATCATCACTAATACACAGGGGATAATATTCCAGTTAATTGTTAAATTAGATGTCATCACTAATACACAGGTGATAATATTCCAGTTAATTGTTAAATTAGATATCATCACTAATACACAGGTGATAATATTCCAGTTAATTGTTAAATTAGATATCATCACTGATACACAGGTGATAATATTCCAGTTAATTGTTAAATTAGATATCATCACTGATACACAGGGGATAATATTCCAGTTAATTGTTAAATTAGATATCATCACTGATACACAGGGGATAATATTCCAGTTAATTGTTAAATTAGATATCATCACTAATACACAGGGGATAATATTCCAGTTAATTGTTAAATTAGATATCATCACTAATACACAGGTGATAATATTCCAGTTAATTGTTAAATTAGATATCATCACTAATACACAGGGGATAATATTCCAGTTAATTGTTAATTAGATGTCATCACTAATACACAGGTGATAATATTCCAGTTAATTGTTAAATTAGATATCATCACTAATACACAGGTGATAATATTCAGTTAATTGTTAAATTAGGTATCATCACTAATTCACAGGTGATAATATTCCAGTTAATTGTTAAATTAGATATCATCACTAATACACAGGTGATAATATTCCAGTTAATTGTTAAATTAGAAATCATCACTAATACACAGGTGATAATATTCCAGTTAATTGTTAAATTAGATATCATCACTAATACACAGGTGATAATATTCCAGTTAATTGTTAAATTAGATATCATCACTAATACACAGGTGATAATATTCCAGTTAATTGTTAAATTAGATATCATCACTAATACACAGGTGATAATATTCCAGTTAATTGTTAAATTAGATGTCATCACTAATACACAGGGGATAATATTCCAGTTAATTGTTAAATTAGATATCATCACTGATACACAGGTGATAATATTCCAGTTAATTGTTAAATTAGATATCATCACTAATACACAGGTGATAATATTCCAGTTAATTGTTAAATTAGATGTCATCACTAATACACAGGTGATAATATTCCAGTTAATTGTTAAATTAGATATCATCACTAATGCACAGGTGATAATATTCCAGTTAATTGTGAAATTAGATATCATCGCTAATACACAGGTGATAATATTCCAGTTAATTGTTAAATTAGATATCATCACTAATACACAGATGATAATATTCCAGTTAATTGTTAAATTAGATATCATCACTAATACACAGGTGATAATATTCCAGTTCATTGTTAAATTAGATGTCATCACTAATACACAGGTGATAATATTCCAGTTAATTGTTAAATTAGATATCATCACTAATACACAGGTGATAATATTCCAGTTAATTGTTAAATTAGATATCATCACTAATACACAGGTGATAATATTCCAGTTAATTGTTAAATTAGATATCATCACTAATACACAGGTGATAATATTCCAGTTAATTGTTAAATTAGATGTCATCACTAATACACAGGTGATAATATTCCAGTTAATTGTTAAATTAGATATCATCACTAATACACAGGTGATAATATTCCAGTTAATTGTTAAATTAGATATCATCACTAATACACAGATGATAATATTCCAGTTAATTGTTAAATTAGATATCATCACTAATACACAGGTGATAATATTCCAGTTAATTGTTAAATTAGATGTCATCACTAATACACAGGTTATAATATTCCAGTTCATTGTTAAATTAGATGTCATCACTACTACACAGGTGATAATATTCCAGTTAATTGTTAAATTAGATATCATCACTAATACACAGGTGATAATATTCAGTTAATTGTTAAATTAGATATCATCACTAATACACAGGTGATAATATTCCAGTTAATTGTTAAATTAGATATCATCACTAATACACAGGTGATAATATTCCAGTTAATTGTTAAATTAGATGTCATCACTAATACACAGGTGATAATATTCCAGTTAATTGTTAAATTAGATATCATCACTAATACACAGGTGATAATATTCCAGTTAATTGTTAAATTAGATATCATCACTAACACAGGTGATAATATTCCAGTTAATTGTTAAATTAGATGTCATCACTAATACACAGGTGATAATATTCCAGTTAATTGTTAAATTAGATGTCATCACTAATACACAGGTGATAATATTCCAGTTAATTATTAAATTAGATATCATCACTAATACACAGGTGATAATATTCCAGTTAATTGTTAAATTAGATATCATCACGAATACACAGGTGATAATATTCCAGTTAATTGTTAAATTAGATATCATCACTAATACACAGGGGATAATATTCCAGTTAATTGTTAAATTAGATATCATCACTAATACACAGGTGATAATATTCCAGTTAATTGTTAAATTAGATATCATCACTAATACACAGGGGATAATATTCCAGTTAATTGTTAATTTAGATGTCATCACTAATACACAGGTGATAATATTCCAGTTAATTGTTAAATTAGATATCATCACTAATACACAGGTGATAATATTCCAGTTAATTGTTAAATTAGGTATCATCACTAATTCACAGGTGATAATATTCCAGTTAATTGTTAAATTAGATATCATCACTAATACACAGGTGATAATATTCCAGTTAATTGTTAAATGAGAAATCATCACTAATACACAGGTGATAATATTCCAGTTAATTGTTAAATTAGATATCATCACTAATACACAGGTGATAATATTCCAGTTAATTGTTAAATTAGATATCATCACTAATACACAGGTGATAATATTCCAGTTAGTTGTTAAATTAGATATCATCACTAATACACAGGTGATAATATTCCAGTTAATTGTTAAATTAGATGTCATCACTAATACACAGGTGATAATATTCCAGTTAATTGTTAAATTAGATATCATCACTAATACACAGGTGATAATATTCCAGTTAATTGTTAAATTAGATATCATCACTAATACACAGGTGATAATATTCCAGTTAATTGTTAAATTAGATATCATCACTAATACACAGGTGATAATATTCCAGTTAATTGTTAAATTAGATGTCATCACTAATACACAGGTGATAATATTCCAGTTAATTGTTAAATTAGATATCATCACTAATACACAGGTGATAATATTCCAGTTAATTGTTAAATTAGATATCATCACTAATACACAGATGATAATATTCCAGTTAATTGTTAAATTAGATATCATCACTAATACACAGGTGATAATATTCCAGTTAATTGTTAAATTAGATGTCATCACTAATACACAGGTTATAATATTCCAGTTCATTGTTAAATTAGATGTCATCACTACTACACAGGTGATAATATTCCAGTTAATTGTTAAATTAGATATCATCACTAATACACAGGTGATAATATTCCAGTTAATTGTTAAATTAGATATCATCACTAATACACAGGTGATAATATTCCAGTTAATTGTTAAATTAGATATCATCACTAATACACAGGTGATAATATTCCAGTTAATTGTTAAATTAGATGTCATCACTAATACACAGGTGATAATATTCCAGTTAATTGTTAAATTAGATATCATCACTAATACACAGGTGATAATATTCCAGTTAATTGTTAAATTAGATATCATCACTAACACAGGTGATAATATTCCAGTTAATTGTTAAATTAGATGTCATCACTAATACACAGGTGATAATATTCCAGTTAATTGTTAAATTAGATGTCATCACTAATACACAGGTGATAATATTCCAGTTAATTATTAAATTAGATATCATCACTAATACACAGGTGATAATATTCCAGTTAATTGTTAAATTAGATATCATCACGAATACACAGGTGATAATATTCCAGTTAATTGTTAAATTAGATATCATCACTAATACACAGGGGATAATATTCCAGTTAATTGTTAAATTAGATATCATCACTAATACACAGGTGATAATATTCCAGTTAATTGTTAAATTAGATATCATCACTAATACACAGGGGATAATATTCCAGTTAATTGTTAATTTAGATGTCATCACTAATACACAGGTGATAATATTCCAGTTAATTGTTAAATTAGATATCATCACTAATACACAGGTGATAATATTCCAGTTAATTGTTAAATTAGGTATCATCACTAATTCACAGGTGATAATATTCCAGTTAATTGTTAAATTAGATATCATCACTAATACACAGGTGATAATATTCCAGTTAATTGTTAAATGAGAAATCATCACTAATACACAGGTGATAATATTCCAGTTAATTGTTAAATTAGATATCATCACTAATACACAGGTGATAATATTCCAGTTAATTGTTAAATTAGATATCATCACTAATACACAGGTGATAATATTCCAGTTAGTTGTTAAATTAGATATCATCACTAATACACAGGTGATAATATTCCAGTTAATTGTTAAATTAGATGTCATCACTAATACACAGGTGATAATATTCCAGTTAATTGTTAAATTAGATGTCATCACTAATACACAGGTGATAATATTCCAGTTAATTGTTAAATTAGATATCATCACTAATGCACAGGTGATAATATTCCAGTTAATTGTGAAATTAGATATCATCGCTAATACACAGGTGATAATATTCCAGTTAATTGTTAAATTAGATATCATCACTAATACACAGATGATAATATTCCAGTTAATTGTTAAATTAGATATCATCACTAATACACAGGTGATAATATTCCAGTTAATTGTTAAATTAGATGTCATCACTAATACACAGGTTATAATATTCCAGTTCATTGTTAAATTAGATGTCATCACTAATACACAGGTGATAATATTCCAGTTAATTGTTAAATTAGATATCATCACTAATACACAGGTGATAATATTCCAGTTAATTGTTAAATTAGATATCATCACTAATACACAGGTGATAATATTCCAGTTAATTGTTAAATTAGATATCATCACTAATACACAGGTGATAATATTCCAGTTAATTGTTAAATTAGATGTCATCACTAATACACAGGTGATAATATTCCAGTTAATTGTTAAATTAGATATCATCACTAATACACAGGTGATAATATTCCAGTTAATTGTTAAATTAGATATCATCACTAACACAGGTGATAATATTCCAGTTAATTGTTAAATTAGATGTCATCACTAATACACAGGTGATAATATTCCAGTTAATTGTTAAATTAGATGTCATCACTAATACACAGGTGATAATATTCCAGTTAATTATTAAATTAGATATCATCACTAATACACAGGTGATAATATTCCAGTTAATTGTTAAATTAGATATCATCATCAATACACAGGTGATAATATTCCAGTTAATTGTTAAATTAGATATCATCACGAATACACAGGTGATAATATTCCAGTTAATTGTTAAATTAGATATCATCACTAATACACAGGGGATAATATTCCAGTTAATTGTTAAATTAGATATCATCACTAATACACAGCTGATAATATTCCAGTTAATTGTTAAATTAGATATCATCACTAATACACAGGGGATAATATTCCAGTTAATTGTTAAATTAGATGTCATCACTAATACACAGGTGATAATATTCCAGTTAATTGTTAAATTAGATATCATCACTAATACACAGGTGATAATATTCCAGTTAATTGTTAAATTAGGTATCATCACTAATTCACAGGTGATAATATTCCAGTTAATTGTTAAATTAGATATCATCACTAATACACAGGTGATAATATTCCAGTTAATTGTTAAATTAGAAATCATCACTAATACACAGGTGATAATATTCCAGTTAATTGTTAAATTAGATATCATCACTAATACACAGGTGATAATATTCCAGTTAATTGTTAAATTAGATATCATCACTAATACACAGGTGATAATATTCCAGTTAGTTGTTAAATTAGATATCATCACTAATACACAGGTGATAATATTCCAGTTAATTGTTAAATTAGATGTCATCACTAATACACAGGTGATAATATTCCAGTTAATTGTTAAATTAGATGTCATCACTAATACACAGGTGATAATATTCCAGTTAATTGTTAAATTAGATGTCATCACTAATACACAGGGGATAATATTCCAGTTAATTGTTAAATTAGATATCATCACTGATACACAGGTGATAATATTCCAGTTAATTGTTAAATTAGATATCATCACTAATACACAGGTGATAATATTCCAGTTAATTGTTAAATTAGATGTCATCACTAATACACAGGTGATAATATTCCAGTTAATTGTTAAATTAGATGTCATCACTAATACACAGGTGATAATATTCCAGTTAATTGTTAAATTAGATATCATCACTAATACACAGGTGATAATATTCCAGTTAATTGTTAAATTAGATGTCATCACTAATACACAGGGGATAATATTCCAGTTAATTGTTAAATTAGATATCATCACTGATACACAGGTGATAATATTCCAGTTAATTGTTAAATTAGATATCATCACTAATACACAGGTGATAATATTCCAGTTAATTGTTAAATTAGATGTCATCACTAATACACAGGTGATAATATTCCAGTTAATTGTTAAATTAGATATCATCACTAATACACAGGGGATAATATTCCAGTTAATTGTTAAATTAGATGTCATCACTAATACACAGGTGATAATATTCCAGTTAATTGTTAAATTAGATATCATCACTAATACACAGGTGATAATATTCCAGTTAATTGTTAAATTAGATATCATCACTGATACACAGGTGATAATATTCCAGTTAATTGTTAAATTAGATATCATCACTGATACACAGGGGATAATATTCCAGTTAATTGTTAAATTAGATATCATCACTGATACACAGGGGATAATATTCCAGTTAATTGTTAAATTAGATATCATCACTAATACACAGGGGATAATATTCCAGTTAATTGTTAAATTAGATATCATCACTAATACACAGGTGATAATATTCCAGTTAATTGTTAAATTAGATATCATCACTAATACACAGGGGATAATATTCCAGTTAATTGTTAAATTAGATGTCATCACTAATACACAGGTGATAATATTCCAGTTAATTGTTAAATTAGATATCATCACTAATACACAGGTGATAATATTCCAGTTAATTGTTAAATTAGGTATCATCACTAATTCACAGGTGATAATATTCCAGTTAATTGTTAAATTAGATATCATCACTAATACACAGGTGATAATATTCCAGTTAATTGTTAAATTAGAAATCATCACTAATACACAGGTGATAATATTCCAGTTAATTGTTAAATTAGATATCATCACTAATACACAGGTGATAATATTCCAGTTAATTGTTAAATTAGATATCATCACTAATACACAGGTGATAATATTCCAGTTAATTGTTAAATTAGATATCATCACTAATACACAGGTGATAATATTCCAGTTAATTGTTAAATTAGATGTCATCACTAATACACAGGGGATAATATTCCAGTTAATTGTTAAATTAGATATCATCACTGATACACAGGTGATAATATTCCAGTTAATTGTTAAATTAGATATCATCACTAATACACAGGTGATAATATTCCAGTTAATTGTTAAATTAGATGTCATCACTAATACACAGGTGATAATATTCCAGTTAATTGTTAAATTAGATATCATCACTAATGCACAGGTGATAATATTCCAGTTAATTGTGAAATTAGATATCATCGCTAATACACAGGTGATAATATTCCAGTTAATTGTTAAATTAGATATCATCACTAATACACAGATGATAATATTCCAGTTAATTGTTAAATTAGATATCATCACTAATACACAGGTGATAATATTCCAGTTCATTGTTAAATTAGATGTCATCACTAATACACAGGTGATAATATTCCAGTTAATTGTTAAATTAGATATCATCACTAATACACAGGTGATAATATTCCAGTTAATTGTTAAATTAGATATCATCACTAATACACAGGTGATAATATTCCAGTTAATTGTTAAATTAGATATCATCACTAATACACAGGTGATAATATTCCAGTTAATTGTTAAATTAGATGTCATCACTAATACACAGGTGATAATATTCCAGTTAATTGTTAAATTAGATATCATCACTAATACACAGGTGATAATATTCCAGTTAATTGTTAAATTAGATATCATCACTAATACACAGATGATAATATTCCAGTTAATTGTTAAATTAGATATCATCACTAATACACAGGTGATAATATTCCAGTTAATTGTTAAATTAGATGTCATCACTAATACACAGGTTATAATATTCCAGTTCATTGTTAAATTAGATGTCATCACTACTACACAGGTGATAATATTCCAGTTAATTGTTAAATTAGATATCATCACTAATACACAGGTGATAATATTCCAGTTAATTGTTAAATTAGATATCATCACTAATACACAGGTGATAATATTCCAGTTAATTGTTAAATTAGATATCATCACTAATACACAGGTGATAATATTCCAGTTAATTGTTAAATTAGATGTCATCACTAATACACAGGTGATAATATTCCAGTTAATTGTTAAATTAGATATCATCACTAATACACAGGTGATAATATTCCAGTTAATTGTTAAATTAGATATCATCACTAACACAGGTGATAATATTCCAGTTAATTGTTAAATTAGATGTCATCACTAATACACAGGTGATAATATTCCAGTTAATTGTTAAATTAGATGTCATCACTAATACACAGGTGATAATATTCCAGTTAATTATTAAATTAGATATCATCACTAATACACAGGTGATAATATTCCAGTTAATTGTTAAATTAGATATCATCACGAATACACAGGTGATAATATTCCAGTTAATTGTTAAATTAGATATCATCACTAATACACAGGGGATAATATTCCAGTTAATTGTTAAATTAGATATCATCACTAATACACAGGTGATAATATTCCAGTTAATTGTTAAATTAGATATCATCACTAATACACAGGGGATAATATTCCAGTTAATTGTTAATTTAGATGTCATCACTAATACACAGGTGATAATATTCCAGTTAATTGTTAAATTAGATATCATCACTAATACACAGGTGATAATATTCCAGTTAATTGTTAAATTAGGTATCATCACTAATTCACAGGTGATAATATTCCAGTTAATTGTTAAATTAGATATCATCACTAATACACAGGTGATAATATTCCAGTTAATTGTTAAATGAGAAATCATCACTAATACACAGGTGATAATATTCCAGTTAATTGTTAAATTAGATATCATCACTAATACACAGGTGATAATATTCCAGTTAATTGTTAAATTAGATATCATCACTAATACACAGGTGATAATATTCCAGTTAGTTGTTAAATTAGATATCATCACTAATACACAGGTGATAATATTCCAGTTAATTGTTAAATTAGATGTCATCACTAATACACAGGTGATAATATTCCAGTTAATTGTTAAATTAGATATCATCACTAATACACAGGTGATAATATTCCAGTTAATTGTTAAATTAGATATCATCACTAATACACAGGTGATAATATTCCAGTTAATTGTTAAATTAGATATCATCACTAATACACAGGTGATAATATTCCAGTTAATTGTTAAATTAGATGTCATCACTAATACACAGGTGATAATATTCCAGTTAATTGTTAAATTAGATATCATCACTAATACACAGGTGATAATATTCCAGTTAATTGTTAAATTAGATATCATCACTAATACACAGATGATAATATTCCAGTTAATTGTTAAATTAGATATCATCACTAATACACAGGTGATAATATTCCAGTTAATTGTTAAATTAGATGTCATCACTAATACACAGGTTATAATATTCCAGTTCATTGTTAAATTAGATGTCATCACTACTACACAGGTGATAATATTCCAGTTAATTGTTAAATTAGATATCATCACTAATACACAGGTGATAATATTCCAGTTAATTGTTAAATTAGATATCATCACTAATACACAGGTGATAATATTCCAGTTAATTGTTAAATTAGATATCATCACTAATACACAGGTGATAATATTCCAGTTAATTGTTAAATTAGATGTCATCACTAATACACAGGTGATAATATTCCAGTTAATTGTTAAATTAGATATCATCACTAATACACAGGTGATAATATTCCAGTTAATTGTTAAATTAGATATCATCACTAACACAGGTGATAATATTCCAGTTAATTGTTAAATTAGATGTCATCACTAATACACAGGTGATAATATTCCAGTTAATTGTTAAATTAGATGTCATCACTAATACACAGGTGATAATATTCCAGTTAATTATTAAATTAGATATCATCACTAATACACAGGTGATAATATTCCAGTTAATTGTTAAATTAGATATCATCACGAATACACAGGTGATAATATTCCAGTTAATTGTTAAATTAGATATCATCACTAATACACAGGGGATAATATTCCAGTTAATTGTTAAATTAGATATCATCACTAATACACAGGTGATAATATTCCAGTTAATTGTTAAATTAGATATCATCACTAATACACAGGGGATAATATTCCAGTTAATTGTTAATTTAGATGTCATCACTAATACACAGGTGATAATATTCCAGTTAATTGTTAAATTAGATATCATCACTAATACACAGGTGATAATATTCCAGTTAATTGTTAAATTAGGTATCATCACTAATTCACAGGTGATAATATTCCAGTTAATTGTTAAATTAGATATCATCACTAATACACAGGTGATAATATTCCAGTTAATTGTTAAATGAGAAATCATCACTAATACACAGGTGATAATATTCCAGTTAATTGTTAAATTAGATATCATCACTAATACACAGGTGATAATATTCCAGTTAATTGTTAAATTAGATATCATCACTAATACACAGGTGATAATATTCCAGTTAGTTGTTAAATTAGATATCATCACTAATACACAGGTGATAATATTCCAGTTAATTGTTAAATTAGATGTCATCACTAATACACAGGTGATAATATTCCAGTTAATTGTTAAATTAGATGTCATCACTAATACACAGGTGATAATATTCCAGTTAATTGTTAAATTAGATATCATCACTAATGCACAGGTGATAATATTCCAGTTAATTGTGAAATTAGATATCATCGCTAATACACAGGTGATAATATTCCAGTTAATTGTTAAATTAGATATCATCACTAATACACAGATGATAATATTCCAGTTAATTGTTAAATTAGATATCATCACTAATACACAGGTGATAATATTCCAGTTAATTGTTAAATTAGATGTCATCACTAATACACAGGTTATAATATTCCAGTTCATTGTTAAATTAGATGTCATCACTAATACACAGGTGATAATATTCCAGTTAATTGTTAAATTAGATATCATCACTAATACACAGGTGATAATATTCCAGTTAATTGTTAAATTAGATATCATCACTAATACACAGGTGATAATATTCCAGTTAATTGTTAAATTAGATATCATCACTAATACACAGGTGATAATATTCCAGTTAATTGTTAAATTAGATGTCATCACTAATACACAGGTGATAATATTCCAGTTAATTGTTAAATTAGATATCATCACTAATACACAGGTGATAATATTCCAGTTAATTGTTAAATTAGATATCATCACTAACACAGGTGATAATATTCCAGTTAATTGTTAAATTAGATGTCATCACTAATACACAGGTGATAATATTCCAGTTAATTGTTAAATTAGATGTCATCACTAATACACAGGTGATAATATTCCAGTTAATTATTAAATTAGATATCATCACTAATACACAGGTGATAATATTCCAGTTAATTGTTAAATTAGATATCATCATCAATACACAGGTGATAATATTCCAGTTAATTGTTAAATTAGATATCATCACGAATACACAGGTGATAATATTCCAGTTAATTGTTAAATTAGATATCATCACTAATACACAGGGGATAATATTCCAGTTAATTGTTAAATTAGATATCATCACTAATACACAGCTGATAATATTCCAGTTAATTGTTAAATTAGATATCATCACTAATACACAGGGGATAATATTCCAGTTAATTGTTAAATTAGATGTCATCACTAATACACAGGTGATAATATTCCAGTTAATTGTTAAATTAGATATCATCACTAATACACAGGTGATAATATTCCAGTTAATTGTTAAATTAGGTATCATCACTAATTCACAGGTGATAATATTCCAGTTAATTGTTAAATTAGATATCATCACTAATACACAGGTGATAATATTCCAGTTAATTGTTAAATTAGAAATCATCACTAATACACAGGTGATAATATTCCAGTTAATTGTTAAATTAGATATCATCACTAATACACAGGTGATAATATTCCAGTTAATTGTTAAATTAGATATCATCACTAATACACAGGTGATAATATTCCAGTTAGTTGTTAAATTAGATATCATCACTAATACACAGGTGATAATATTCCAGTTAATTGTTAAATTAGATGTCATCACTAATACACAGGTGATAATATTCCAGTTAATTGTTAAATTAGATGTCATCACTAATACACAGGTGATAATATTCCAGTTAATTGTTAAATTAGATGTCATCACTAATACACAGGGGATAATATTCCAGTTAATTGTTAAATTAGATATCATCACTGATACACAGGTGATAATATTCCAGTTAATTGTTAAATTAGATATCATCACTAATACACAGGTGATAATATTCCAGTTAATTGTTAAATTAGATGTCATCACTAATACACAGGTGATAATATTCCAGTTAATTGTTAAATTAGATGTCATCACTAATACACAGGTGATAATATTCCAGTTAATTGTTAAATTAGATATCATCACTAATACACAGGTGATAATATTCCAGTTAATTGTTAAATTAGATATCATCACTAATACACAGGTGATAATATTCCAGTTAATTGTTAAATTAGATATCATCACTAACACAGGTGATAATATTCCAGTTAATTGTTAAATTAGATGTCATCACTAATACACAGGTGATAATATTCCAGTTAATTGTTAAATTAGATGTCATCACTAATACACAGGTGATAATATTCCAGTTAATTATTAAATTAGATATCATCACTAATACACAGGTGATAATATTCCAGTTAATTGTTAAATTAGATGTCATCACTAATACACAGGTGATAATATTCCAGTTAATTGTTAAATTAGATATCATCACTAATACACAGGTGATAATATTCCAGTTAATTGTTAAATTAGATATCATCACTAATACACAGGTGATAATATTCCAGTTAATTGTTAAATTAGATATCATCACTAATACACAGGTGATAATATTCCAGTTAATTGTTAAATTAGATATCATCACTAACACAGGTGATAATATTCCAGTTAATTGTTAAATTAGATGTCATCACTAATACACAGGTGATAATATTCCAGTTAATTGTTAAATTAGATGTCATCACTAATACACAGGTGATAATATTCCAGTTAATTATTAAATTAGATATCATCACTAATACACAGGTGATAATATTCCAGTTAATTGTTAAATTAGATATCATCATCAATACACAGGTGATAATATTCCAGTTAATTGTTAAATTAGGTATCATCACTAATTCACAGGTGATAATATTCCAGTTAATTGTTAAATTAGATATCATCACTAATACACAGGTGATAATATTCCAGTTAATTGTTAAATGAGAAATCATCACTAATACACAGGTGATAATATTCCAGTTAATTGTTAAATTAGATATCATCACTAATACACAGGTGATAATATTCCAGTTAATTGTTAAATTAGATATCATCACTAATACACAGGTGATAATACTCCAGTTAGTTGTTAAATTAGATATCATCACTAATACACAGGTGATAATATTCCAGTTAATTGTTAAATTAGATGTCATCACTAATACACAGGTGATAATATTCCAGTTAATTGTTAAATTAGATGTCATCACTAATACACAGGTGATAATATTCCAGTTAATTGTTAAATTAGATATCATCACTAATGCACAGGTGATAATATTCCAGTTAATTGTGAAATTAGATATCATCGCTAATACACAGGTGATAATATTCCAGTTAATTGTTAAATTAGATATCATCACTAATACACAGATGATAATATTCCAGTTAATTGTTAAATTAGATATCATCACTAATACACAGGTGATAATATTCCAGTTAATTGTTAAATTAGATGTCATCACTAATACACAGGTTATAATATTCCAGTTCATTGTTAAATTAGATGTCATCACTAATACACAGGTGATAATATTCCAGTTAATTGTTAAATTAGATATCATCACTAATACACAGGTGATAATATTCCAGTTAATTGTTAAATTAGATATCATCACTAATACACAGGTGATAATATTCCAGTTAATTGTTAAATTAGATATCATCACTAATACACAGGTGATAATATTCCAGTTAATTGTTAAATTAGATGTCATCACTAATACACAGGTGATAATATTCCAGTTAATTGTTAAATTAGATATCATCACTAATACACAGGTGATAATATTCCAGTTAATTGTTAAATTAGATATCATCACTAACACAGGTGATAATATTCCAGTTAATTGTTAAATTAGATGTCATCACTAATACACAGGTGATAATATTCCAGTTAATTGTTAAATTAGATGTCATCACTAATACACAGGTGATAATATTCCAGTTAATTATTAAATTAGATATCATCACTAATACACAGGTGATAATATTCCAGTTAATTGTTAAATTAGATATCATCATCAATACACAGGTGATAATATTCCAGTTAATTGTTAAATTAGATATCATCACGAATACACAGGTGATAATATTCCAGTTAATTGTTAAATTAGATATCATCACTAATACACAGGTGATAATATTCCAGTTAATTGTTAAATTAGATATCATCACTAATACACAGCTGATAATATTCCAGTTAATTGTTAAATTAGATATCATCACTAATACACAGGGGATAATATTCCAGTTAATTGTTAAATTAGATGTCATCACTAATACACAGGTGATAATATTCCAGTTAATTGTTAAATTAGATATCATCAATAATACACAGGTGATAATATTCCAGTTAATTGTTAAATTAGGTATCATCACTAATTCACAGGTGATAATATTCCAGTTAATTGTTAAATTAGATATCATCACTAATACACAGGTGATAATATTCCAGTTAATTGTTAAATTAGAAATTATCACTAATACACAGGTGATAATATTCCAGTTAATTGTTAAATTAGATATCATCACTAATACACAGGTGATAATATTCCAGTTAATTGTTAAATTAGATATCATCACTAATACACAGGTGATAATATTCCAGTTAGTTGTTAAATTAGATATCATCACTAATACACAGGTGATAATATTCCAGTTAATTGTTAAATTAGATGTCATCACTAATACACAGGTGATAATATTCCAGTTAATTGTTAAATTAGATGTCATCACTAATACACAGGTGATAATATTCCAGTTAATTGTTAAATTAGATGTCATCACTAATACACAGGGGATAATATTCCAGTTAATTGTTAAATTAGATATCATCACTGATACACAGGTGATAATATTCCAGTTAATTGTTAAATTAGATATCATCACTAATACACAGGTGATAATATTCCAGTTAATTGTTAAATTAGATGTCATCACTAATACACAGGTGATAATATTCCAGTTAATTGTTAAATTAGATATCATCACTAATGCACAGGTGATAATATTTCAGTTAATTGTGAAATTAGATATCATCGCTAATACACAGGTGATAATATTCCAGTTAATTGTTAAATTAGATATCATCACTAATACACAGATGATAATATTCCAGTTAATTGTTAAATTAGATATCATCACTAATACACAGGTGATAATATTCCAGTTAATTGTTAAATTAGATGTCATCACTAATACACAGGTTATAATATTCCAGTTCATTGTTAAATTAGATGTCATCACTAATACACAGGTGATAATATTCCAGTTAATTGTTAAATTAGATATCATCACTAATACACAGGTGATAATATTCCAGTTAATTGTTAAATTAGATATCATCACTAATACACAGGTGATAATATTCCAGTTAATTGTTAAATTAGATATCATCACTAATACACAGGTGATAATATTCCAGTTAATTGTTAAATTAGATGTCATCACTAATACACAGGTGATAATATTCCAGTTAATTGTTAAATTAGATATCATCACTAATACACAGGTGATAATATTCCAGTTAATTGTTAAATTAGATATCATCACTAATACACAGGTGATAATATTCCAGTTAATTGTTAAATTAGATGTCATCACTAATACACAGGTGATAATATTCCAGTTAATTGTTAAATTAGATGTCATCACTAATACACAGGTGATAATATTCCAGTTAATTATTAAATTAGATATCATCACTAATACACAGGTGATAATATTCCAGTTAATTGTTAAATTAGATATCATCATCAATACACAGGTGATAATATTCCAGTTAATTGTTAAATTAGATATCATCACTAATACACAGGTGATAATATTCCAGTTAATTGTTAAATTAGAATTCATCACTAATACACAGGTGATAATATTCCAGTTAATTGTTAAATTAGAAGTCATCACTAATACACAGGTGATAATATTCCAGTTAATTATTAAATTAGATATCATCACTAATACACAGGTGATAATATTCCAGTTAATTGTTAAATTAGATATCATCACTAATACACAGGTGATAATATTCCAGTTAATTGTTAAATTAGATATCATCACTAATGCACAGGTGATAATATTCCAGTTAATTGTTAAATTAGATATCATCACTAATACACAGGGGATAATATTCCATTTAATTGTTAAATTAGATATCATCACTAATACACAGGTGATAATATTCCAGTTAATTGTTAAATTAGATGTCATCACTAATACACAGGTGATAATATTCCAGTTAATTGTTAAATTAGATATCATCACTAATGCACAGGTGATAATATTCCAGTTAATTGTGAAATTAGATATCATCGCTAATACACAGGTGATAATATTCCAGTTAATTGTTAAATTAGATATCATCACTAATACACAGATGATAATATTCCAGTTAATTGTTAAATTAGATATCATCACTAATACACAGGTGATAATATTCCAGTTAATTGTTAAATTAGATGTCATCACTAATACACAGGTTATAATATTCCAGTTCATTGTTAAATTAGATGTCATCACTAATACACAGGTGATAATATTCCAGTTAATTGTTAAATTAGATATCATCACTAATACACAGGTGATAATATTCCAGTTAATTGTTAAATTAGATATCATCACTAATACACAGGTGATAATATTCCAGTTAATTGTTAAATTAGATATCATCACTAATACACAGGTGATAATATTCCAGTTAATTGTTAAATTAGATGTCATCACTAATACACAGGTGATAATATTCCAGTTAATTGTTAAATTAGATATCATCACTAATACACAGGTGATAATATTCCAGTTAATTGTTAAATTAGATATCATCACTAATACACAGGTGATAATATTCCAGTTAATTGTTAAATTAGATGTCATCACTAATACACAGGTGATAATATTCCAGTTAATTGTTAAATTAGATGTCATCACTAATACACAGGTGATAATATTCCAGTTAATTATTAAATTAGATATCATCACTAATACACAGGTGATAATATTCCAGTTAATTGTTAAATTAGATATCATCATCAATACACAGGTGATAATATTCCAGTTAATTGTTAAATTAGATATCATCACTAATACACAGGTGATAATATTCCAGTTAATTGTTAAATTAGAATTCATCACTAATACACAGGTGATAATATTCCAGTTAATTGTTAAATTAGATGTCATCACTAATACACAGGTGATAATATTCCAGTTAATTATTAAATTAGATATCATCACTAATACACAGGTGATAATATTCCAGTTAATTGTTAAATTAGATATCATCACTAATACACAGGTGATAATATTCCAGTTAATTGTTAAATTAGATATCATCACTAATGCACAGGTGATAATATTCCAGTTAATTGTTAAATTAGATATCATCACTAATACACAGGGGATAATATTCCATTTAATTGTTAAATTAGATATCATCACTAATACACAGGTGATAATATTCCATCTATGAGTCAGCTTTGACCACCTACGGCAAAAGTGCGAAGAGAAATGCAGACTGGTTTCAATCTCATAATGAAGAGCTGGAACCTGTCATAGCCGCTAAGCGCATTGCACTTTTGAACTACAAGAAAGCCCCCAGCGATTTAACATCCGCAGCACTTAAAGCAGCCAGAAGTACTGCACAAAGAACAGCTAGGCGTTGCGCAAACGACTACTGGCAACACCTATGCAGTCATATTCAGCTGGCCTCAGACACCGGAAACATCAGAGGAATGTATGATGGCATGAAGAGAGCTCTTGGGTCAACCATCAAGAAGATCACCCCCCTCAAATCTAAATCGGGGGACATAATCACTGACCAACGCAAACAGATGGACCGCTGGGTTGAGCACTACCTAGAACTGTACTCCAGGGAGAATGCTGTCACTGAGACTGCCCTCAATGCAGCCCAGCCTCTACCAGTCATGGATGAGCTGGACATACAGCCAACCAAATCGGAACTCAGTGATGCCATTGATTCCCTAGCCAGCGGAAAAGCCCCTGGGAAGGACAGCATTACCCCTGAAATAATCAAGAGTGCCAAGCCTGCTATACTCTCAGCACTACATGAACTGCTATGCCTGTGCTGGGACGAGGGAGCAGTACCCCAGGACATGCGCGATGCCAACATCATCACCCTCTATAAAAACAAAGGTGACCGCGGTGACTGCAACAACTACCGTGGAATCTCCCTGCTCAGCATAGTGGGGAAAGTCTTTGCTCGAGTCGCTCTGAACAGGCTCCAGAAGCTGGCCGAGCGCGTCTACCCTGAGGCACAGTGTGGCTTTCGTGCAGAGAGATCGACTATTGACATGCTGTTCTCCCTTCGTCAGATACAGGAGAAATGCCTTGAACAACAGATGCCCCTCTACATTGCTTTCATTGATCTCACCAAAGCCTTTGACCTCGTCAGCAGACGTGGTCTCTTCAGACTACTAGAAAAGATCGGATGTCCACCAAAGCTACTAAGTATCATCACCTCATTCCATGACAATATGAAAGGCACAATTCAACATGGTGGCTCCTCATCAGAGCCCTTTCCTATCCTGAGTGGTGTGAAACAGGGCTGTGTTCTCGCACCCACACTTTTTGGGATTTTCTTCTCCCTGCTGCTTTCACATGCGTTCAAATCCTCTGAAGAAGGAATTTTCCTCCACACAAGATCAGGGGGCAGGTTGTTCAACCTTGCCCGTCTAAGAGCGAAGTCCAAAGTACGGAAAGTCCTCATCAGAGAACTCCTCTTTGCTGACGATGCTGCTTTAACATCTCACACTGAAGAATGCCTGCAGAGTCTCATCGACAGGTTTGCGTCTGCCTGCAATGAATTTGGCCTAACCATCAGCCTCAAGAAAACGAACATCATGGGGCAGGATGTCAGAAATGCTCCATCCATCAATATTGGCGACCACGCTCTGGAAGTGGTTCAAGAGTTCACCTACCTAGGCTCAACTATCACCAGTAACCTGTCTCTAGATGCAGAAATCAACAAGCGCATGGGTAAGGCTTCCACTGCTATGTTCAGACTGGCCAAGAGAGTGTGGGAAAATGGCGCACTGACACGGAACACAAAAGTCCGAGTGTATCAGGCCTATGTCCTCAGTACCTTGCTCTACGGCAGCGAGGCCTGGACAACGTATGCCAGCCAAGAGCGACGTCTCAATTCATTCCATCTTCACTGCCTTCGGAGAATACTTGGCATCAGGTGGCACGACTATATCTCCAACACAGAAGTCCTTGAAGCGGCCAACATCCCCAGCTTATACACACTACTGAGTCAGCGGCGCTTGAGATGGCTTGGCCATGTGAGCCGCATGGAAGATGGCAGGATCCCCAAAGACACATTGTACAGCGAGCTCGCCACTGGTATCAGACCCACCGGCCGTCCATGTCTCCGTTATAAAGACGTCTGCAAACGCGACATGAAATCGTGTGACATTGATCACAAGTCGTGGGAGTCAGTTGCCAGCATTCGCCAGAGCTGGCGGGCAGCCATAAAGACAGGGCTAAATTGTGGCGAGTCGAAGAGACTTAGTAGTTGGCAGGAAAAAAGACAGAGGCGCAAGGGGAGAGCCAACTGTGCAACAGCCCCAACAAACAAATTTCTCTGCAGCACCTGTGGAAGAGCCTGTCACTCCAGAATTGGCCTTTATAGCCACTCCAGGCGCTGCTTCACAAACCACTGACCACCTCCAGGCGCGTATCCATTGTCTCTCGAGATAAGGAGGCCCAAAAGAAAAGGGAATATTCCAGTTAATTGTTAAATTAGATATCATCACTAATGCACAGGGGATAATATTCCAGTTAATTGTTAAATTAGATATCATCACTAATGCACAGGGGATAATAGTCCAGTTAATTGTTAAATTAGATGTCATCACTAATACACAGTTGATAATATTCCAGTTAATTGTTAAATTAGATATCATCACTAATACACAGGTGATAATATTCCAGTTAATTGTTCAATTAGATATCATCACTAATACACAGGTGATAGTATTCCAGTTAATTGTTAAATTAGATGTCATCACTAATACACAGGTGATAATATTCCAGTTAATTGTTAAATTAGATGTCATCACTAATACACAGGGGATAATATTCCAGTTAATTGTTAAATTAGATGTCATCACTAATACACAGGTGATAATATTCCAGTTAATTGTTAAATTAGATGTCATCACTAATACACAGGTGATAATATTCCAGTTAATTGTTAAATTAGATGTCATCACTAATACACAGTTGATAATATTCCAGTTAATTGTTAAATTAGATATCATCACTAATACACAGGTGATAATATTCCAGTTAATTGTTCAATTAGATATCATCATTAATACACAGGTGATAATATTCCAGTTAATTGTTAAATTAGATGTCATCACTAATACACAGGTGATAATATTCCAGTTAATTGTTAAATCAGATGTCATCACTAATACACAGGGGATAATATTCCAGTTAATTGTTAAATTAGATATCATCACTAATACACAGGTGATAATATTCCAGTTAATTGTTAAATTAGATGTCATCACTAATACACAGGTGATAATATTCCAGTTAATTGTTAAATTAGATATCATCACTAATACACAGGGATAATATTCCAGTTAATTGTTAAATTAGATGTCATCACGAATACACAGGTGATAATATTCCAGTTAATTGTTAAATTAGATGTCATCACTAATACACAGGTGATATTATTCCAGTTAATTGTTAAATTAGATGTCATCACTAATACACAGGTGATAATATTCCAGTTAATTGTTAAATTAGATATCATCACTAATACACAGGTGATAATATTCCAGTTAATTGTTAAATTAGATATCATCACTAATACACAGGTGATAATATTCCAGTTAATTGTTAAATTAGATATCATCACTAATACACAGGTGATAATATTCCAGTTAATTGTTAAATTCGATATCATCACTAATACACAGGTGATAATATTCCAGTTAATTGTTAAATTAGATATCATCACTAATACACAGGTGATAATATTCCAGTTAATTGTTAAATTAGATGTCATCACTAATACACAGGTGATAATATTCCAGTTAATTGTTAAATTAGATGTCATCACTAATACACAGGTGATAATATTCCAGTTAATTGTTAAATTAGATGTCATCACTAATACACAGGGGATAATATTCCAGTTAATTGTTAAATTAGATATCATCACTGATACACAGGTGATAATATTCCAGTTAATTGTTAAATTAGATATCATCACTAATACACAGGTGATAATATTCCAGTTAATTGTTAAATTAGATGTCATCACTAATACACAGGTGATAATATTCCAGTTAATTGTTAAATTAGATATCATCACTAATACACAGGTGATAATATTCCATTTAATTGTGAAATTAGATATCATCGCTAATACACAGGTGATAATATTCCAGTTAATTGTTAAATTAGATATCATCACTAATACACAGATGATAATATTCCAGTTAATTGTTAAATTAGATGTCATGACTAATACACAGGTGATAATATTCCAGTTCATTGTTAAATTAGATGTCATCACTAATACACAGGTGATAATATTCCAGTTAATTGTTAAATTAGATATCATCACTAATACACAGGTGATAATATTCCAGTTAATTGTTAAATTAGATATCATCACTAATACACAGGTGATAATATTCCAGTTAATTGTTAAATTAGATATCATCACTAATACACAGGTGATAATATTCCAGTTAATTGTTAAATTAGATGTCATCACTAATACACAGGTGATAATATTCCAGTTAATTGTTAAATTAGATATCATCACTAATACACAGGTGATAATATTCCAGTTAATTGTTAAATTAGATATCATCACTAATACACAGGTGATAATATTCCAGTTAATTGTTAAATTAGATGTCATCACTAATACACAGGTGATAATATTCCAGTTAATTGTTAAATTAGATGTCATCACTAATACACAGGTGATAATATTCCAGTTAATTATTAAATTAGATATCATCACTAATACACAGGTGATAATATTCCAGTTAATTGTTAAATTAGATATCATCATCAATACACAGGTGATAATATTCCAGTTAATTGTTAAATTAGATATCATCACTAATACACAGGTGATAATATTCCAGTTAATTGTTAAATTAGATATCATCACTAATACACAGGTGATAATATTCCAGTTAATTGTTAAATTAGATGTCATCACTAATACACAGGTGATAATATTCCAGTTAATTATTAAATTAGATATCATCACTAATACACTGGTGATAATATTCCAGTTAATTGTTAAATTAGATATCATCACTAATACACAGGTGATAATATTCCAGTTAATTGTTAAATTAGATATCATCACTAATACACAGGTGATAATATTCCAGTTAATTGTTAAATTAGATATCATCACTAATACACAGGTGATAATATTCCAGTTAATTGTTAAATTAGATATCATCACTAATGCACAGGTGATAATATTCCAGTTAATTGTTAAATTAGATATCATCACTAATACACAGGGGATAATATTCCATTTAATTGTTAAATTAGATATCATCACTAATACACAGGTGATAATATTCCATCTATGAGTCAGCTTTGACCACCTACGGCAAAAGTGCGAAGAGAAATGCAGACTGGTTTCAATCTCATAATGAAGAGCTGGAACCTGTCATAGCCGCTAAGCGCATTGCACTTTTGAACTACAAGAAAGCCCCCAGCGATTTAACATCCGCAGCACTTAAAGCAGCCAGAAGTACTGCACAAAGAACAGCTAGGCGTTGCGCAAACGACTACTGGCAACACCTCTGCAGTCATATTCAGCTGGCCTCAGACACCGGAAACATCAGAGGAATGTATGATGGCATGAAGAGAGCTCTTGGGCCAACCATCAAGAAGATCACCCCCCTCAAATCTAAATCGGGGGACATAATCACTGACCAACGCAAACAGATGGACCGCTGGGTTGAGCACTACCTAGAACTGTACTCCAGGGAGAATGCTGTCACTGAGACTGCCCTCAATGCAGCCCAGCCTCTACCAGTCATGGATGAGCTGGACATACAGCCAACCAAATCGGAACTCAGTGATGCCATTGATTCCCTAGCCAGCGGAAAAGCCCCTGGGAAGGACAGCATTACCCCTGAAATAATCAAGAGTGCCAAGCCTGCTATACTCTCAGCACTACATGAACTGCTATGCCTGTGCTGGGACGAGGGAGCAGTACCCCAGGACATGCGCGATGCCAACATCATCACCCTCTATAAAAACAAAGGTGACCGCGGTGACTGCAACAACTACCGTGGAATCTCCCTGCTCAGCATAGTGGGGAAAGTCTTTGCTCGAGTCGCTCTGAACAGGCTCCAGAAGCTGGCCGAGCGCGTCTACCCTGAGGCACAGTGTGGCTTTCGTGCAGAGAGATCGACTATTGACATGCTGTTCTCCCTTCGTCAGATACAGGAGAAATGCCGTGAACAACAGATGCCCCTCTACATTGCTTTCATTGATCTCACCAAAGCCTTTGACCTCGTCAGCAGACGTGGTCTCTTCAGACTACTAGAAAAGATCGGATGTCCACCAAAGCTACTAAGTATCATCACCTCATTCCATGACAATATGAAAGGCACAATTCAACATGGTGGCTCCTCATCAGAGCCCTTTCCTATCCTGAGTGGTGTGAAACAGGGCTGTGTTCTCGCACCCACACTTTTTGGGATTTTCTTCTCCCTGCTGCTTTCACATGCGTTCAAATCCTCTGAAGAAGGAATTTTCCTCCACACAAGATCAGGGGGCAGGTTGTTCAACCTTGCCCGTCTAAGAGCGAAGTCCAAAGTACGGAAAGTCCTCATCAGAGAACTCCTCTTTGCTGACGATGCTGCTTTAACATCTCACACTGAAGAATGCCTGCAGAGTCTCATCGACAGGTTTGCGTCTGCCTGCAATGAATTTGGCCTAACCATCAGCCTCAAGAAAACGAACATCATGGGGCAGGATGTCAGAAATGCTCCATCCATCAATATTGGCGACCACGCTCTGGAAGTGGTTCAAGAGTTCACCTACCTAGGCTCAACTATCACCAGTAACCTGTCTCTAGATGCAGAAATCAACAAGCGCATGGGTAAGGCTTCCACTGCTATGTTCAGACTGGCCAAGAGAGTGTGGGAAAATGGCGCACTGACACGGAACACAAAAGTCCGAGTGTATCAGGCCTATGTCCTCAGTACCTTGCTCTACGGCAGCGAGGCCTGGACAACGTATGCCAGCCAAGAGCGACGTCTCAATTCATTCCATCTTCGCTGCCTTCGGAGAATACTTGGCATCAGGTGGCACGACTATATCTCCAACACAGAAGTCCTTGAAGCGGCCAACATCCCCAGCTTATACACACTACTGAGTCAGCGGCGCTTGAGATGGCTTGGCCATGTGAGCCGCATGGAAGATGGCAGGATCCCCAAAGACACATTGTACAGCGAGCTCGCCACTGGTATCAGACCCACCGGCCGTCCATGTCTCCGTTATAAAGACGTCTGCAAACGCGACATGAAATCGTGTGACATTGATCACAAGTCGTGGGAGTCAGTTGCCAGCATTCGCCAGAGCTGGCGGGCAGCCATAAAGACAGGGCTAAATTGTGGCGAGTCGAAGAGACTTAGTAGTTGGCAGGAAAAAAGACAGAGGCGCAAGGGGAGAGCCAACTGTGCAACAGCCCCAACAAACAAATTTCTCTGCAGCACCTGTGGAAGAGCCTGTCACTCCAGAATTGGCCTTTATAGCCACTCCAGGCGCTGCTTCACAAACCACTGACCACCTCCAGGCGCGTATCCATTGTCTCTCGAGATAAGGAGGCCCAAAAGAAAAGGGAATATTCCAGTTAATTGTTAAATTAGATATCATCACTAATGCACAGGGGATAATATTCCAGTTAATTGTTAAATTAGATATCATCACTAATGCACAGGGGATAATAGTCCAGTTAATTGTTAAATTAGATGTCATCACTAATACACAGTTGATAATATTCCAGTTAATTGTTAAATTAGATATCATCACTAATACACAGGTGATAATATTCCAGTTAATTGTTCAATTAGATATCATCACTAATACACAGGTGATAGTATTCCAGTTAATTGTTAAATTAGATGTCATCACTAATACACAGGTGATAATATTCCAGTTAATTGTTAAATTAGATGTCATCACTAATACACAGGGGATAATATTCCAGTTAATTGTTAAATTAGATGTCATCACTAATACACAGGTGATAATATTCCAGTTAATTGTTAAATTAGATGTCATCACTAATACACAGGTGATAATATTCCAGTTAATTGTTAAATTAGATGTCATCACTAATACACAGTTGATAATATTCCAGTTAATTGTTAAATTAGATATCATCACTAATACACAGGTGATAATATTCCAGTTAATTGTTCAATTAGATATCATCACTAATACACAGGTGATAATATTCCAGTTAATTGTTAAATTAGATGTCATCACTAATACACAGGTGATAATATTCCAGTTAATTGTTAAATCAGATGTCATCACTAATACACAGGGGATAATATTCCAGTTAATTGTTAAATTAGATATCATCACTAATACACAGGTGATAATATTCCAGTTAATTGTTAAATTAGATGTCATCACTAATACACAGGTGATAATATTCCAGTTAATTGTTAAATTAGATATCATCACTAATACACAGGGATAATATTCCAGTTAATTGTTAAATTAGATGTCATCACGAATACACAGGTGATAATATTCCAGTTAATTGTTAAATTAGATGTCATCACTAATACACAGGTGATATTATTCCAGTTAATTGTTAAATTAGATGTCATCACTAATACACAGGTGATAATATTCCAGTTAATTGTTAAATTAGATATCATCACTAATACACAGGTGATAATATTCCAGTTAATTGTTAAATTAGATATCATCACTAATACACAGGTGATAATATTCCAGTTAATTGTTAAATTAGATATCATCAATGATACACAGGTGATAATATTCCAGTTAATTGTTAAATTTGATGTCATTACTAATACACAGGGGATAATATTCCAGTTAATTGTTAAACTAGATATCATCACTAATACACAGGTGATAATATTCCAGTTAATTGTCAAATTAGATGTCATCACTAATACACAGGGGATAATATTCCAGTTAATTGTTAAATTAGATATCATCAGTGATACACAGGTGATAATATTCCAGTTAATTATTAAATTAGATATCATCACTAATACACAGGGGATAATATTCCAGTTAATTGTTAAACTAGATATCATCACTAATACACAGGTGATAATATTCCAGTTAATTGTTAAATTAGATATCATCACTAATACACAGGTGATAATATTCCAGTTAATTGTTAAATTAGATATCATCACTAATACACAGGTGATAATATTCCAGTTAATTGTTAAATTAGATATCATCACTAATACACAGGTGATAATATTCCAGTTAATTGTTAAATTAGATATCATCACTAATACACAGGTGATAATATTCCAGTTAATTGTTAAATTAGATATCATCACTAATACACAGGTGATAATATTCCAGTTAATTGTTAAATTAGATATCATCACTAATACACAGGTGATAATATTCCATTTAATTGTTAAATTAGATATCATCACTAATACACAGGTGATAATAATCCAGTTAATTGTTAAATTAGATATCATCACTAATACACAGGTGATAATATTCCAGTTAATTGTTAAATTAGATATCATCACTAATACACAGGTGATAATATTCCAGTTAATTGTTAAATTAGATATCATCACTAATACACAGGTGATAATATTCCAGTTAATTGTTAAATTAGATATCATCACTAATACACAGGTGATAATATTCCAGTTAATTGTTAAATTAGATATCATCACTAATACACAGGTGATAATATTCCAGTTAATTGTTAAATTAGATATCATCACTAATACACAGGTGATAATATTCCAGTTAATTGTTAAATTAGATATCATCACTAATACACAGGTGATAATATTCCAGTTAATTGTTAAATTAGATATCATCACTAATACACAGGTGATAATAATCCAGTTAATTGTTAAATTAGATATCATCACTAATACACAGGTGATAATATTCCAGTTAATTGTTAAATTAGATATCATCACTAATACACAGGTGATAATATTCGAGTTAATTGTTAAATTAGATATCATCACTAATACACAGGTGATAATAATCCAGTTAATTGTTAAATTAGATATCATCACTAATACACAGGTGATAATATTCCAGTTAATTGTTAAATTAGATGTCATCACTAATACACAGGTGATAATATTCCAGTTAATTGTTAAATTAGATATCATCACTAATACACAGGTGATAATATTCCAGTTAATTGTTAAATTAGATATCATCACTAATACACAGGTGATAATATTCCAGTTAATTGTTAAATTAGATATCATCACTAATACACAGGTGATAATATTCCAGTTAATTGTTAAATTAGATATCATCACTAATACACAGGTGATAATATTCCAGTTAATTGTTAAATTAGATATCATCACTAATACACAGGTGATAATAATCCAGTTAATTGTTAAATTAGATATCATCACTAATACACAGGTGATAATATTCCAGTTAATTGTTAAATTAGATGTCATCACTAATACACAGGTGATAATATTCCAGTTAATTTTTCAATTAGATGTCATCACTAATACACGGGTGATAATATTCCAGTTAATTGTTAAATTAGATATCATCACTAATACACGGGTGATAATATTCCAGTTAATTGATAAATTAGCTATCATCACTAATACACAGGTGATAATATTCCAGTTAATTGTTAAATTAGATGTCATCACTAATACACAGGTGATAATATTCCAGTTAATTGTTAAATTAGATATCATCACTAATACACAGTGATAATATTCCAGTTAATTGTTAAATTAGATGTCATCACTAATACACAGGTGATAATATTCCAGTTAATTGTTAAATTAGATGTCATCACTAATACACAGATGATAATATTCCAGTTAATTGTTAAATTAGATATCATCACTAATACACAGGTGATAATATTCCAGTTAATTGTTAAATTAGATATCATCACTAATACACAGGTGATAATATTCCAGTTAATTGTTAAATTAGATGTCATCACTAATACACAGGGGATAATATTCCAGTTAATTGTTAAATTAGATGTCATCACTAATACACAGGGGATAATATTCCAGTTAATTGTTAAATTAGATATCATCACTAATACACAGGTGATAATATTCCAGTTAATTGTTAAATTAGATGTCATCACTAATACACAGGGGATAATATTCCAGTTAATTGTTAAATTAGATGTCATCACTAATACACAGGTGATAATATTCCAGTTAATTGTTAAATTAGATATCATCACTAATACACAGGTGATAATATTCCAGTTAATTGTTAAATTAGATATCATCACTAATACACAGGTGATAATATTCCAGTTAATTGTTAAATTAGATGTCATCACTAATACACAGGTGATAATATTCCAGTTAATTGTTAAATTAGATGTCATCACTAATACACAGGTGATAATATTCCAGTTAATTGTTAAATTAGATGTCATCACTAATACACAGGTGATAATATTCCAGTTAATTGTTAAATTAGATATCATCACTAATACACAGGTGATAATATTCCAGTTAATTGTTAAATTAGATATCATCACTAATACACAGGTGATAATATTCCAGTTAATTGTTAAATTAGATGTCATCACTAATACACAGGTGATAATATTCCAGTTAATTGTTAAATTAGATGTCATCACTAATACACAGGTGATAATATTCCAGTTAATTGTTAAGTTAGATGTCATCACTAATACACAGGTGATAATATTCCAGTTAATTGTTAAATTAGATATCATCACCAATACACAGGGGATAATATTCCAGTTAATTGTTAAATTAGATGTCATCACCAATACACAGGTGATAATATTCCAGTTAATTGTTAAATTAGATGTCATCACTAATACACAGGTGATAATATTCCAGTTAATTGTTAAATTAGATGTCATCACTAATACACAGTTGATAATATTCCCGTTAATTGTTAAATTAGATATCATCACTAATACACAGGGGATAATATTCCAGTTAATTGTTAAATTAGATGTCATCACTAATACACAGGGGATAATATTCCAGTTAATTGTTAAATTAGATGTCATCACTAATACACAGGTGATAATATTCCAGTTAATTGTTAAATTAGATGTCATCACTAATACACAGGTGATAATATTCCAGTTAATTGTTAAATTAGATGTCATCACTAATACACAGGGGATAATATTCCAGTTAATTGTTAAATTAGATGTCATCACTAATACACAGGTGATAATATTCCAGTTAATTGTTAAATTAGATGTCATCACTAATACACAGGTGATAATATTCCAGTTAATTGTTAAATTAGATGTCATCACTAATACACAGTTGATAATATTCCAGTTAATTGTTAAATTAGATATCATCACTAATACACAGGTGATAATATTCCAGTTAATTGTTCAATTAGATATCATCACTAATACACAGGTGATAATATTCCAGTTAATTGTTAAATTAGATGTCATCACTAATACACAGGTGATAATATTCCAGTTAATTGTTAAATTAGATGTCATCACTAATACACTGGGGATAATATTCCAGTTAATTGTTAAATTAGATGTCATCACTAATACACAGGTGATAATATTCCAGTTAATTGTTAAATTAGATGTCATCACTAATACACAGGTGATAATATTCCAGTTAATTGTTAAATTAGATATCATCACTAATACACAGGTGATAATATTCCAGTTAATTGTTAAATTAGATATCATCACTGATACACAGGTGATAATATTCCAGTTAATTGTTAAATTAGATATCATCACTGATACACAGGGGATAATATTCCAGTTAATTGTTAAATTAGATATCATCACTGATACACAGGGGATAATATTCCAGTTAATTGTTAAATTAGATATCATCACTAATACACAGGTGATAATATTCCAGTTAATTGTTAAATTAGATATCATCACTAATACACAGGTGATAATATTCCAGTTAATTGTTAAATTAGATATCATCACTAATACACAGGTGATAATATTCCAGTTAATTGTTAAATTAGATATCATCACTAATACACAGGTGATAATATTCCAGTTAATTGTTAAATTAGATATCATCACTAATACACAGGTGATAATATTCCAGTTAATTGTTAAATTAGATATCATCACTAATACACAGGTGATAATATTCCAGTTAATTGTTAAATTAGATATCATCACTAATACACAGGTGATAATATTCCAGTTAATTGTTAAATTAGATATCATCACTAATACACAGGTGATAATAATCCAGTTAATTGTTAAATTAGATATCATCACTAATACACAGGTGATAATATTCCAGTTAATTGTTAAATTAGATATCATCACTAATACACAGGTGATAATATTCGAGTTAATTGTTAAATTAGATATCATCACTAATACACAGGTGATAATAATCCAGTTAATTGTTAAATTAGATATCATCACTAATACACAGGTGATAATATTCCAGTTAATTGTTAAATTAGATGTCATCACTAATACACAGGTGATAATATTCCAGTTAATTGTTAAATTAGATATCATCACTAATACACAGGTGATAATATTCCAGTTAATTGTTAAATTAGATATCATCACTAATACACAGGTGATAATATTCCAGTTAATTGTTAAATTAGATATCATCACTAATACACAGGTGATAATATTCCAGTTAATTGTTAAATTAGATATCATCACTAATACACAGGTGATAATATTCCAGTTAATTGTTAAATTAGATATCATCACTAATACACAGGTGATAATAATCCAGTTAATTGTTAAATTAGATATCATCACTAATACACAGGTGATAATATTCCAGTTAATTGTTAAATTAGATGTCATCACTAATACACAGGTGATAATATTCCAGTTAATTTTTCAATTAGATGTCATCACTAATACACGGGTGATAATATTCCAGTTAATTGTTAAATTAGATATCATCACTAATACACGGGTGATAATATTCCAGTTAATTGATAAATTAGCTATCATCACTAATACACAGGTGATAATATTCCAGTTAATTGTTAAATTAGATGTCATCACTAATACACAGGTGATAATATTCCAGTTAATTGTTAAATTAGATATCATCACTAATACACAGTGATAATATTCCAGTTAATTGTTAAATTAGATGTCATCACTAATACACAGGTGATAATATTCCAGTTAATTGTTAAATTAGATGTCATCACTAATACACAGATGATAATATTCCAGTTAATTGTTAAATTAGATATCATAACTAATACACAGGTGATAATATTCCAGTTAATTGTTAAATTAGATATCATCACTAATACACAGGTGATAATATTCCAGTTAATTGTTAAATTAGATGTCATCACTAATACACAGGGGATAATATTCCAGTTAATTGTTAAATTAGATGTCATCACTAATACACAGGGGATAATATTCCAGTTAATTGTTAAATTAGATATCATCACTAATACACAGGTGATAATATTCCAGTTAATTGTTAAATTAGATGTCATCACTAATACACAGGGGATAATATTCCAGTTAATTGTTAAATTAGATGTCATCACTAATACACAGGTGATAATATTCCAGTTAATTGTTAAATTAGATATCATCACTAATACACAGGTGATAATATTCCAGTTAATTGTTAAATTAGATATCATCACTAATACACAGGTGATAATATTCCAGTTAATTGTTAAATTAGATGTCATCACTAATACACAGGTGATAATATTCCAGTTAATTGTTAAATTAGATGTCATCACTAATACACAGGTGATAATATTCCAGTTAATTGTTAAATTAGATGTCATCACTAATACACAGGTGATAATATTCCAGTTAATTGTTAAATTAGATATCATCACTAATACACAGGTGATAATATTCCAGTTAATTGTTAAATTAGATATCATCACTAATACACAGGTGATAATATTCCAGTTAATTGTTAAATTAGATGTCATCACTAATACACAGGTGATAATATTCCAGTTAATTGTTAAATTAGATGTCATCACTAATACACAGGTGATAATATTCCAGTTAATTGTTAAGTTAGATGTCATCACTAATACACAGGTGATAATATTCCAGTTAATTGTTAAATTAGATATCATCACCAATACACAGGGGATAATATTCCAGTTAATTGTTAAATTAGATGTCATCACCAATACACAGGTGATAATATTCCAGTTAATTGTTAAATTAGATGTCATCACTAATACACAGGTGATAATATTCCAGTTAATTGTTAAATTAGATGTCATCACTAATACACAGTTGATAATATTCCCGTTAATTGTTAAATTAGATATCATCACTAATACACAGGGGATAATATTCCAGTTAATTGTTAAATTAGATGTCATCACTAATACACAGGGGATAATATTCCAGTTAATTGTTAAATTAGATGTCATCACTAATACACAGGTGATAATATTCCAGTTAATTGTTAAATTAGATGTCATCACTAATACACAGGTGATAATATTCCAGTTAATTGTTAAATTAGATGTCATCACTAATACACAGGGGATAATATTCCAGTTAATTGTTAAATTAGATGTCATCACTAATACACAGGTGATAATATTCCAGTTAATTGTTAAATTAGATGTCATCACTAATACACAGGTGATAATATTCCAGTTAATTGTTAAATTAGATGTCATCACTAATACACAGTTGATAATATTCCAGTTAATTGTTAAATTAGATATCATCACTAATACACAGGTGATAATATTCCAGTTAATTGTTCAATTAGATATCATCACTAATACACAGGTGATAATATTCCAGTTAATTGTTAAATTAGATGTCATCACTAATACACAGGTGATAATATTCCAGTTAATTGTTAAATTAGATGTCATCACTAATACACTGGGGATAATATTCCAGTTAATTGTTAAATTAGATGTCATCACTAATACACAGGTGATAATATTCCAGTTAATTGTTAAATTAGATATCATCACTAATACACAGGTGATAATATTCCAGTTAATTGTTAAATTAGATATCATCACTAATACACAGGTGATAATATTCCAGTTAATTGTTAAATTAGATATCATCACTAATACACAGGTGATAATATTCCAGTTAATTGTTAAATTAGATATCATCACTAATACACAGGTGATAATATTCCAGTTAATTGTTAAATTAGATATCATCACTAATACACAGGTGATAATATTCCAGTTAATTGTTAAATTAGATATCATCACTAATACACAGGTGATAATATTCCAGTTAATTGTTAAATTAGATATCATCACTAATACACAGGTGATAATAATCCAGTTAATTGTTAAATTAGATATCATCACTAATACACAGGTGATAATATTCCAGTTAATTGTTAAATTAGATATCATCACTAATACACAGGTGATAATATTCGAGTTAATTGTTAAATTAGATATCATCACTAATACACAGGTGATAATAATCCAGTTAATTGTTAAATTAGATATCATCACTAATACACAGGTGATAATATTCCAGTTAATTGTTAAATTAGATGTCATCACTAATACACAGGTGATAATATTCCAGTTAATTGTTAAATTAGATATCATCACTAATACACAGGTGATAATATTCCAGTTAATTGTTAAATTAGATATCATCACTAATACACAGGTGATAATATTCCAGTTAATTGTTAAATTAGATATCATCACTAATACACAGGTGATAATATTCCAGTTAATTGTTAAATTAGATATCATCACTAATACACAGGTGATAATATTCCAGTTAATTGTTAAATTAGATATCATCACTAATACACAGGTGATAATAATCCAGTTAATTGTTAAATTAGATATCATCACTAATACACAGGTGATAATATTCCAGTTAATTGTTAAATTAGATGTCATCACTAATACACAGGTGATAATATTCCAGTTAATTTTTCAATTAGATGTCATCACTAATACACGGGTGATAATATTCCAGTTAATTGTTAAATTAGATATCATCACTAATACACGGGTGATAATATTCCAGTTAATTGATAAATTAGCTATCATCACTAATACACAGGTGATAATATTCCAGTTAATTGTTAAATTAGATGTCATCACTAATACACAGGTGATAATATTCCAGTTAATTGTTAAATTAGATATCATCACTAATACACAGTGATAATATTCCAGTTAATTGTTAAATTAGATGTCATCACTAATACACAGGTGATAATATTCCAGTTAATTGTTAAATTAGATGTCATCACTAATACACAGATGATAATATTCCAGTTAATTGTTAAATTAGATATCATCACTAATACACAGGTGATAATATTCCAGTTAATTGTTAAATTAGATATCATCACTAATACACAGGTGATAATATTCCAGTTAATTGTTAAATTAGATGTCATCACTAATACACAGGGGATAATATTCCAGTTAATTGTTAAATTAGATGTCATCACTAATACACAGGGGATAATATTCCAGTTAATTGTTAAATTAGATATCATCACTAATACACAGGTGATAATATTCCAGTTAATTGTTAAATTAGATGTCATCACTAATACACAGGGGATAATATTCCAGTTAATTGTTAAATTAGATGTCATCACTAATACACAGGTGATAATATTCCAGTTAATTGTTAAATTAGATATCATCACTAATACACAGGTGATAATATTCCAGTTAATTGTTAAATTAGATATCATCACTAATACACAGGTGATAATATTCCAGTTAATTGTTAAATTAGATGTCATCACTAATACACAGGTGATAATATTCCAGTTAATTGTTAAATTAGATGTCATCACTAATACACAGGTGATAATATTCCAGTTAATTGTTAAATTAGATGTCATCACTAATACACAGGTGATAATATTCCAGTTAATTGTTAAATTAGATATCATCACTAATACACAGGTGATAATATTCCAGTTAATTGTTAAATTAGATATCATCACTAATACACAGGTGATAATATTCCAGTTAATTGTTAAATTAGATGTCATCACTAATACACAGGTGATAATATTCCAGTTAATTGTTAAATTAGATGTCATCACTAATACACAGGTGATAATATTCCAGTTAATTGTTAAGTTAGATGTCATCACTAATACACAGGTGATAATATTCCAGTTAATTGTTAAATTAGATATCATCACCAATACACAGGGGATAATATTCCAGTTAATTGTTAAATTAGATGTCATCACCAATACACAGGTGATAATATTCCAGTTAATTGTTAAATTAGATGTCATCACTAATACACAGGTGATAATATTCCAGTTAATTGTTAAATTAGATGTCATCACTAATACACAGTTGATAATATTCCCGTTAATTGTTAAATTAGATATCATCACTAATACACAGGGGATAATATTCCAGTTAATTGTTAAATTAGATGTCATCACTAATACACAGGGGATAATATTCCAGTTAATTGTTAAATTAGATGTCATCACTAATACACAGGTGATAATATTCCAGTTAATTGTTAAATTAGATGTCATCACTAATACACAGGTGATAATATTCCAGTTAATTGTTAAATTAGATGTCATCACTAATACACAGGGGATAATATTCCAGTTAATTGTTAAATTAGATGTCATCACTAATACACAGGTGATAATATTCCAGTTAATTGTTAAATTAGATGTCATCACTAATACACAGGTGATAATATTCCAGTTAATTGTTAAATTAGATGTCATCACTAATACACAGTTGATAATATTCCAGTTAATTGTTAAATTAGATATCATCACTAATACACAGGTGATAATATTCCAGTTAATTGTTCAATTAGATATCATCACTAATACACAGGTGATAATATTCCAGTTAATTGTTAAATTAGATGTCATCACTAATACACAGGTGATAATATTCCAGTTAATTGTTAAATTAGATGTCATCACTAATACACTGGGGATAATATTCCAGTTAATTGTTAAATTAGATGTCATCACTAATACACAGGTGATAATATTCCAGTTAATTGTTAAATTAGATGTCATCACTAATACACAGGTGATAATATTCCAGTTAATTGTTAAATTAGATATCATCACTAATACACAGGTGATAATATTCCAGTTAATTGTTAAATTAGATATCATCACTGATACACAGGTGATAATATTCCAGTTAATTGTTAAATTAGATATCATCACTGATACACAGGGGATAATATTCCAGTTAATTGTTAAATTAGATATCATCACTGATACACAGGGGATAATATTCCAGTTAATTGTTAAATTAGATATCATCACTAATACACAGGGGATAATATTCCAGTTAATTGTTAAATTAGATATCATCACTAATACACAGGTGATAATATTCCAGTTAATTGTTAAATTAGATATCATCACTAATACACAGGGGATAATATTCCAGTTAATTGTTAAATTAGATGTCATCACTAATACACAGGTGATAATATTCCAGTTAATTGTTAAATTAGATATCATCACTCATACACAGGTGATAATATTCCAGTTAATTGTTAAATTAGGTATCATCACTAATTCACAGGTGATAATATTCCAGTTAATTGTTAAATTAGATATCATCACTAATACACAGGTGATAATATTCCAGTTAATTGTTAAATTAGATATCATCACTAATACACAGGTGATAATATTCCAGTTAATTGTTAAATTAGATATCATCACTAATACACAGGTGATAATATTCCAGTTAATTGTTAAATTAGATATCATCACTAATACACAGGTGATAATATTCCAGTTAATTGTTAAATTAGATATCATCACTAATACACAGGTGATAATATTCCAGTTAATTGTTAAATTAGATGTCATCACTAATACACAGGTGATAATATTCCAGTTAATTGTTAAATTAGATGTCATCACTAATACACAGGTGATAATATTCCAGTTAATTGTTAAATTAGATGTCATCACTAATACACAGGGGATAATATTCCAGTTAATTGTTAAATTAGATATCATCACTGATACACAGGTGATAATATTCCAGTTAATTGTTAAATTAGATATCATCACTAATACACAGGTGATAATATTCCAGTTAATTGTTAAATTAGATATCATCACTAATACACAGGTGATAATATTCCAGTTAATTGTTAAATTAGATATCATCACTAATACACAGGTGATAATATTCCAGTTAATTGTTAAATTAGATATCATCACTAATACACAGGTGATAATATTCCAGTTAATTGTTAAATTAGATGTCATCACTAATACACAGGTGATAATATTCCAGTTAATTGTTAAATTAGATGTCATCACTAATACACAGGTGATAATATTCCAGTTAATTGTTAAATTAGATGTCATCACTAATACACAGGGGATAATATTCCAGTTAATTGTTAAATTAGATATCATCACTGATACACAGGTGATAATATTCCAGTTAATTGTTAAATTAGATATCATCACTAATACACAGGTGATAATATTCCAGTTAATTGTTAAATTAGATATCATCACTAATACACAGGTGATAATATTCCAGTTAATTGTTAAATTAGATATCATCACTAATACACAGATGATAATATTCCAGTTAATTGTTAAATTAGATATCATCACTAATACACAGGTGATAATATTCCAGTTAATTGTTAAATTAGATGTCATCACTAATACACAGGTGATAATATTCCAGTTCATTGTTAAATTAGATGTCATCACTAATACACAGGTGATACTATTCCAGTTAATTGTTAAATTAGATATCATCACTAATACACAGGTGATAATATTCCAGTTAATTGTTAAATTAGATATCATCACTAATACACAGGTGATAATATTCCAGTTAATTGTTAAATTAGATATCATCACTAATACACAGGTGATAATATTCCAGTTAATTGTTAAATTAGATGTCATCACTAATACACAGGTGATAATATTCCAGTTAATTGTTAACTTAGATATCATCACTAATACACAGGTGATAATATTCCAGTTAATTGTTAAATTAGATATCATCACTAATACACAGGTGATAATATTCCAGTTAATTGTTAAATTAGATGTCATCACTAATACACAGGTGATAATATTCCAGTTAATTGTTAAATTAGATGTCATCACTAATACACAGGTGATAATATTCCAGTTAATTATTAAATTAGATATCATCACTAATACACTGGTGATAATATTCCAGTTAATTGTTCAATTAGATATCATCACTAGTACACAGGTGATAATATTCCAGTTAATTGTTAAATTAGATATCATCACTAATACACAGGTGATAATATTCCAGTTAATTGTTAAATTAGATATCATCACTAATACACAGGTGATAATATTCCAGTTAATTGTTAAATTAGATGTCATCACTAATACACAGGTGATAATATTCCAGTTAATTATTAAATTAGATATCATCACTAATACACAGGCGATAATATTCCAGTTAATTGTTAAATTAGATATCATCACTAATACACAGGTGATAATATTCCAGTTAATTGTTAAATTAGATATCATCACTAATACACAGGTGATAATATTCCAGTTAACTGTTAAATTAGATATCATCACTAATACACAGGTGATAATATTCCAGTTAATTGTTAAATTAGATATCATCACTAATGCACAGGTGATAATATTCCAGTTAATTGTTAAATTAGATATCATCACTAATACACAGGGGATAATATTCCATTTAATTGTTAAATTAGATATCATCACTAATACACAGGTGATAATATTCCAGTTAATTGTTAAATTAGATATCATCACTAATGCACAGGGGATAATATTCCAGTTAATTGTTAAATTAGATATCATCACTAATGCACAGGGGATAATAGTCCAGTTAATTGTTAAATTAGATGTCATCACTGATACACAGGTGATAATATTCCAGTTAATTGTTAAATTAGATGTCATCACTAATACACAGGGGATAATATTCCAGTTAATTTTTAAATTAGATGTCATCACTAATACACAGGTGATAATATTCCAGTTAATTGTTAAATTAAATGTCATCACTAATACACAGGTGATAATATTCCAGTTAATTGTTAAATTAGATGTCATCACTAATACACAGTTGATAATATTCCAGTTAATTGTTAAATTAGATATCATCACTAATACACAGGTGATAATATTCCAGTTAATTGTTCAATTAGATATCATCACTAATACACAGGTGATAATATTCCAGTTAATTGTTAAATTAGATGTCATCACTAATACACAGGTGATAATCTTCCAGTTAATTGTTAAATTAGATGTCATCACTAATACACTGGGGATAATATTCCAGTTAATTGTTAAATTAGATGTCATCACTAATACACAGGTGATAATATTCCAGTTAATTGTTAAATTAGATGTCATCACTAATACACAGGTGATAATATTCCAGTTAATTGTTAAATTAGATATCATCACTAATACACAGGTGATAATATTCCAGTTAATTGTTAAATTAGATATCATCGCTGATACACAGGTGATAATATTCCAGTTAATTGTTAAATTAGATATCATCACTAATACACAGGTGATAATATTCCAGTTAATTGTTAAATTAGATGTCATCACTAATACACAGGTGATAATATTCCAGTTAATTGTTAAATTAGATGTCATCACTAATACACAGGTGATAATATTCCAGTTAAATGTTAAATTAGATGTCATCACTAATACACAGGGGATAATATTCCAGTTAATTGTTAAATTAGATATCATCACTGATACACAGGTGATAATATTCCAGTTAATTGTTAAATTAGATATCATCACTAATACACAGGTGATAATATTCCAGTTAATTGTTTAATTAGATGTCATCACTAATACACAGGGGATAATATTCCAGTTAATTGTTAAATTAGATATCATCACTAATACACAGGTGATAATATTCCAGTTAATTGTCAAATTAGATATCATCACTAATACACAGGTGATAATATTCCAGTTAATTGTTAAATTAGATATCATCACTAATACACAGATGATAATATTCCAGTTAATTGTTAAATTAGATATCATCACTAATACACAGGTGATAATATTCCAGTTAATTGTTAAATTAGATGTCATCACTAATACACAGGTGATAATATTCCAGTTCATTGTTAAATTAGATGTCATCACTAATACACAGGTGATAATATTCCAGTTAATTGTTAAATTAGATATCATCACTAATACACAGGTGATAATATTCCAGTTAATTGTTAAATTAGATATCATCACTAATACACAGGTGATAATATTCCAGTTAATTGTTAAATTAGATATCATCACTAATACACAGGTGATAATATTCCAGTTAATTGTTAAATTAGATGTCATCACTAATACACAGGTGATAATATTCCATTTAATTGTTAAATTAGATATCATCACTAATACACAGGTGATAATATTCCAGTTAATTGTTAAATTAGATATCATCACTAATACACAGGTGATAATATTCCAGTTAATTGTTAAATTAGATGTCATCACTAATACACAGGTGATAATATTCCAGTTAATTGTTAAATTAGATGTCATCACTAATACACAGGTGATAATATTCCAGTTAATTATTAAATTAGATATCATCACTAATACACAGGTGATAATATTCCAGTTAATTGTTAAATTAGATATCATCACTAATACACAGGTGATAATATTCCAGTTAATTGTTAAATTAGATATCATCACTAATACACAGGTGATAATATTCCAGTTAATTGTTAAATTAGATATCATCACTAATACACAGGTGATAATATTCCAGTTAATTGTTAAATTAGATGTCATCACTAATACACAGGTGATAATATTCCAGTTAATTATTAAATTAGATATCATCACTAATACACAGGTGATAATATTCCAGTTAATTGTTAAATTAGATATCATCACTAATACACAGGTGATAATATTCCAGTTAATTGTTAAATTAGATATCATCACTAATACACAGGTGATAATATTCCAGTTAATTGTTAAATTAGATATCATCACTAATGCACAGGTGATAATATTCCAGTTAATTGTTAAATTAGATATCATCACTAATACACAGGGGATAATATTCCATTTAATTGTTAAATTAGAAATCATCACTAATACACAGGTGATAATATTCCAGTTAATTGTTAAATTAGATATCATCACGAATGCACAGGGGATAATATTCCAGTTAATTGTTAAATTAGATGTCATCACTAACACACAGGTGATAATATTCCAGTTAATTGTTAAATTAGATATCATCACTAATACACAGGTGATAATATTCCAGTTAATTGTTAAATTAGATATCATCACGAATGCACAGGGGATAATATTCCAGTTAATTGTTAAATTAGATGTCATCACTAACACACAGGTGATAATATTCCAGTTAATTGTTTAATTAGATGTCATCACTAATACACAGGGGATAATATTCCAGTTAATTGTTAAATTAGATATCATCACTGATACACAGGTGATAATATTCCAGTTAATTGTTAAATTAGATATCATCACTAATACACAGGTGATAATATTCCAGTTAATTGTTAAATTAGATATCATCACTAATACACAGGGGATAATATTCCAGTTAATTGTTAAATTAGATGTCATCACTAATACACAGGTGATAATATTCCAGTTAATTGTTAAATTAGATATCATCACTAATACACAGGTGATAATATTCCAGTTAATTGTTAAATTAGATATCATCACTAATACTTTCTTTGGGCCTCCTTATCTCGAGAGACAATGGATACGCGCCTGGAGGTGGTCAGTGGTTTGTGAAGCAGCGCCTGGAGTGGCTATAAAGGCCAATTCTGGAGTGACAGGCTCTTCCACAGGTGCTGCAGAGAAATTTGTTTGTTGGGGCTGTTGCACAGTTGGCTCTCCCCTTGCGCCTCTGTCTTTTTTCCTGCCAACTACTAAGTCTCTTCGACTCGCCACAATTTAGCCCTGTCTTTATGGCTGCCCGCCAGCTCTGGCGAATGCTGGCAACTGACTCCCACGACTTGTGATCAATGTCACACGATTTCATGTCGCGTTTGCAGACGTCTTTATAACGGAGACATGGACGGCCGGTGGGTCTGATACCAGTGGCGAGCTCGCTGTACAATGTGTCTTTGGGGATCCTGCCATCTTCCATGCGGCTCACATGGCCAAGCCATCTCAAGCGCCGCTGACTCAGTAGTGTGTATAAGCTGGGGGTGTTGGCCGCTTCAAGGACTTCTGTGTTGGAGATATAGTCCTGCCACCTGATGCCAAGTATTCTCCGAAGGCAGCGAAGATGGAATGAATTGAGACGTCGCTCTTGGCTGGCATACGTTGTCCAGGTCTCGCTGCCGTAGAGCAAGGTACTGAGGACACAGGCCTGATACACTCGGACTTTTGTGTTCCGTGTCAGTGCGCCATTTTCCCACACTCTCTTGGCCAGTCTGGACATAGCAGTGGAAGCCTTACCCATGCGCTTGTTGATTTCTGCATCTAGAGACAGGTTACTGGTGATAGTTGAGCCTAGGTAGGTGAACTCTTGAACCACTTCCAGAGCGTGGTCGCCAATATTGATGGATGGAGCATTTCTGACATCCTGCCCCATGATGTTCGTTTTCTTGAGGCTGATGGTTAGGCCAAATTCATTGCAGGCAGACGCAAACCTGTCGATGAGACTCTGCAGGCATTCTTCAGTGTGAGATGTTAAAGCAGCATCGTCAGCAAAGAGGAGTTCTCTGATGAGGACTTTCCGTACTTTGGACTTCGCTCTTAGACGGGCAAGGTTGAACAACCTGCCCCCTGATCTTGTGTGGAGGAAAATTCCTTCTTCAGAGGATTTGAACGCATGTGAAAGCAGCAGGGAGAAGAAAATCCCAAAAAGTGTGGGTGCGAGAACACAGCCCTGTTTCACACCACTCAGGATAGGAAAGGGCTCTGATGAGGAGCCACCATGTTGAATTGTGCCTTTCATATTGTCATGGAATGAGGTGATGATACTTAGTAGCTTTGGTGGACATCCGATCTTTTCTAGTAGTCTGAAGAGACCACGTCTGCTGACGAGGTCAAAGGCTTTGGTGAGATCAATGAAAGCAATGTAGAGGGGCATCTGTTGTTCACGGCATGTCTCCTGTATCTGACGAAGGGAGAACAGCATGTCAATAGTCGATCTCTCTGCACGAAAGCCACACTGTGCCTCAGGGTAGACGCGCTCGGCCAGCTTCTGGAGCCTGTTCAGAGCGACTCGAGCAAAGACTTTCCCCACTATGCTGAGCAGGGAGATTCCACGGTAGTTGTTGCAGTCACCGCGGTCACCTTTGTTTTTATAGAGGGTGATGATGTTGGCATCGCGCATGTCCTGGGGTACTGCTCCCTCGTCCCAGCACAGGCATAGCAGTTCATGTAGTGCTGAGAGTATAGCAGGCTTGGCACTCTTGATTATTTCAGGGGTAATGCTGTCCTTCCCAGGGGCTTTTCCGCTGGCTAGGGAATCAATGGCATCACTGAGTTCCGATTTGGTTGGCTGTATGTCCAGCTCATCCATGACTGGTAGAGGCTGGGCTGCATTGAGGGCAGTCTCAGTGACAGCATTCTCCCTGGAGTACAGTTCTAGGTAGTGCTCAACCCAGCGGTCCATCTGTTTGCGTTGGTCAGTGATTATGTCCCCCGATTTAGATTTGAGGGGGGTGATCTTCTTGATGGTTGGCCCAAGAGCTCTCTTCATGCCATCATACATTCCTCTGATGTTTCCGGTGTCTGAGGCCAGCTGAATATGACTGCATAGGTGTTGCCAGTAGTCGTTTGCGCAACGCCTAGCTGTTCTTTGTGCAGTACTTCTGGCTGCTTTAAGTGCTGCGGATGTTAAATCGCTGGGGGCTTTCTTGTAGTTCAAAAGTGCAATGCGCTTAGCGGCTATGACAGGTTCCAGCTCTTCATTATGAGATTGAAACCAGTCTGCATTTCTCTTCGCACTTTTGCCGTAGGTGGTCAAAGCTGACTCATAGATGGCGTCTCTGATGTGGGCCCACTTGGTCTCAGCATCCCCTGTGGGAGTGTTTTGAAGGGCTGTTACAAGTGAATTTAGAAATTTTTGTAACAGCTGTGGGTGAGAAATTCTGCTCGTGTTGATGCGCGGGTGGCCCTTCTGCTTGGAATGATGCAACTTCTTTGGTCTGAGTCTAACCTTGCTGCACACCAGGGAGTGGTCGGTGTCGCAGTCCGCACTGTGGAAGCTGCGTGTGATTTGAACACTGTTTAAGGCGGCTCGCCTTGTGACAATGAGGTCTAGCTGGTGCCAACGACGTGATCTTGGGTGCCTCCATGAAACCTGGTGACAGGGTTTAGTGTGAAAGAACGAGTTGGTGATGCAGAGGTTATGATAGGTACACAACTCAAGCAGTCTCTGCCCGTTCTCATTCATCCTTCCAACGCCATAGCGCCCAAGGCAGGAGGGCCATGAGTCATGGTCGGCCCCAACCCTGGCATTAAAGTCCCCCAGCAGGAATAGGTGTTCGGTGTTGGGGATGCTGCTAATGATGTTATGGAGTTGTTCATAGAACTGGTCTTTAGCTTCAGGTGCGGAACAGAGTGTTGGAGCATAGATGCTGAGTAGGTGTACTGGACCAGAGGTGGTGAGCAGTCGGATGGACAGTATGCGTTCCGAGCCATTTGAGGGAGGCTCTATCATGCTGAGCAAGGAGTTTCTGATGGCGAAGCCCACTCCATGCTGTCTTGGTTCTTCAGGATCCCTGCCCTGCCAGAAGAAGGTGTAGTCTTGCTCTGCTAGAGAGCCACTCGCGGGGAGGCGAGTCTCCTGAAGTGCTGCAATGTCCACATTGAGTCTACTGAGCTCGTTGTTAATGATGGCGGTCTTCCGAGAATCGTTGATTTGTGTAAGGTCTTCCGACAGGCCAGGACACATAGTTCTGACGTTCCAGCTTGCAAAGCGAAGGGCTGGTACCTTCTTTCCTTTTTTCATGTTGTTTGGTGCGGTGTATCAGTCCACCTTTCGGGCAATGACCCTGAGCTCCAAGCACCCATTGAAGCAGGCAGACTGTGGCGGGACAGAACCTTATTGACCGGGGGCTGCCCGGTTTGAGGCGGGCGGTAGCTGTCCAGTGAGGTGCAATGACCTCTCCCACCGACAAAGGCAACCCGTGGCGCCCAGTTTCTACGCCAATTTATCTGGACTTATAACCCGTAACTGCTGCCTTCCGTGTTGTTTCAGTCGCTGTGAGGCAACTATGGAGTGACCTCTCCATGGCGCATGCCTGGGCAAATTTATGGAGGTTGAGAGTTGCCCAGTCGTCAAAACCCCCCTCTCGGCCTTTCTGGTGGGGTCCAAAGGAGTGCAGGACACGACGTTTGGCACCAGTATGGCTGCAGGAACTGCCGGAAACATGCCAAAGGTGACACATGACCGCCTACGGGGTTCCGCTCCGGATTTTCTGTTAGGGTTTACTCCCTTAGCCTTGGTCTCTCCCGAGACGCCCACAAGGCAGTGGGGTTGTTGGGGCCCCTACACAGGTGTAGGATGGTGCCGGTGGGAGGAGGGGATGCAAGGGGGAGGGGTAGAGGGAGGGGGTGGGGGGGGGTGCAGGGGAAGGGGGTGCGGGGTGAAGATGGTGCGAGGGGGGGGCGGGCTGGGACGGGGTTGTGAGGGGGTGAGCTGAGAGGGCGGAGCAGGGAAGGGGACGGGGGTGGGGGGGGGGTGGAAGGGGGTTAAAGGGGGGGGAGGGGGGGTGGAATCTGGTGCAGGTAATAAGCCATTTCCTCAGTGCCCACCATCGACGTCCGGAAAGCTCATCCACGTCCTTCGGGAGGTGAAGCATCATTTGGCAGACTTAGAGGTGATTACATTTGCTAAGGGTTTTTTTTTTTTTGCAGTGGTTTAAATAAAGGCATGCAGCATTGCCGACAGTGCGCTGCAGATGCTCTCCGAGCCATCTCCCGCGGGCGCTTTGAAGTTGCGGCCGGGGGGGCCGTTCGTGGATGTTTTGGGTGTTCGGGGCACCTTTTCACAGGACTTCTCTCGGGTCCCGCAGCTCCTTCTTCACCTCAATGGACTTACCGCATGCCGTGGCTGCAGACACTCTGGACTGTGAAGACAGCAGGATCGGAGATTAAAGTATCGGCAGCTGTTCTCGTCAGTTTCATCCGGATCAATTTCATTGAGAAAAAACAAAGAGCAGGTGTGGCTGGGGGAGGGCAGTGGGCCCAGGTAACATACACTAAACTAACTGTTAACTTTTAGATAGGGCTAAAATGAACTGATTTAAAGAGCCAGGGGAATTTAAACAGTTTAAGAGGGCAGATTGGGGGAGAAAACGTTAGGGATGGGAGCAGATGGCCATGGATAGAGTTGAACAGCAAGGGAGCTTCCTAGGGAGCTTCCAGCCCAGGAGCCATCTTGAAACCCTTGAATCACTAATACACAGGTGATAATATTCCAGTTAATTGTTAAATTAGATGTCATCACTAATACACAGGTGATAATATTCCAGTTAATTGTTAAATTAGATGTCATCACTAATACACAGGTGATAATATTCCAGTTAATTATTAAATTAGATATCATCACTAATACACTGGTGATAATATTCCAGTTAATTGTTCAATTAGATATCATCACTAGTACACAGGTGATAATATTCCAGTTAATTGTTAAATTAGATATCATCACTAATACACAGGTGATAATATTCCAGTTAATTGTTAAATTAGATATCATCACTAATACACAGGTGATAATATTCCAGTTAATTGTTAAATTAGATGTCATCACTAATACACAGGTGATAATATTCCAGTTAATTATTAAATTAGATATCATCACTAATACACAGGTGATAATATTCCAGTTAATTGTTAAATTAGATATCATCACTAATACACAGGTGATAATATTCCAGTTAATTGTTAAATTAGATATCATCACTAATACACAGGTGATAATATTCCAGTTAATTGTTAAATTAGATATCATCACTAATACACAGGTGATAATATTCCAGTTAATTGTTAAATTAGATATCATCACTAATGCACAGGTGATAATATTCCAGTTAATTGTTAAATTAGATATCATCACTAATACACAGGGGATAATATTCCATTTAATTGTTAAATTAGATATCATCACTAATACACAGGTGATAATATTCCAGTTAATTGTTAAATTAGATATCATCACTAATGCACAGGGGATAATATTCCAGTTAATTGTTAAATTAGATATCATCACTAATGCACAGGGGATAATAGTCCAGTTAATTGTTAAATTAGATGTCATCACTGATACACAGGTGATAATATTCCAGTTAATTGTTAAATTAGATGTCATCACTAATACACAGGGGATAATATTCCAGTTAATTTTTAAATTAGATGTCATCACTAATACACAGGTGATAATATTCCAGTTAATTGTTAAATTAAATGTCATCACTAATACACAGGTGATAATATTCCAGTTAATTGTTAAATTAGATGTCATCACTAATACACAGTTGATAATATTCCAGTTAATTGTTAAATTAGATATCATCACTAATACACAGGTGATAATATTCCAGTTAATTGTTCAATTAGATATCATCACTAATACACAGGTGATAATATTCCAGTTAATTGTTAAATTAGATGTCATCACTAATACACAGGTGATAATCTTCCAGTTAATTGTTAAATTAGATGTCATCACTAATACACTGGGGATAATATTCCAGTTAATTGTTAAATTAGATGTCATCACTAATACACAGGTGATAATATTCCAGTTAATTGTTAAATTAGATGTCATCACTAATACACAGGTGATAATATTCCAGTTAATTGTTAAATTAGATATCATCACTAATACACAGGTGATAATATTCCAGTTAATTGTTAAATTAGATATCATCGCTGATACACAGGTGATAATATTCCAGTTAATTGTTAAATTAGATATCATCACTAATACACAGGTGATAATATTCCAGTTAATTGTTAAATTAGATGTCATCACTAATACACAGGTGATAATATTCCAGTTAATTGTTAAATTAGATGTCATCACTAATACACAGGTGATAATATTCCAGTTAAATGTTAAATTAGATGTCATCACTAATACACAGGGGATAATATTCCAGTTAATTGTTAAATTAGATATCATCACTGATACACAGGTGATAATATTCCAGTTAATTGTTAAATTAGATATCATCACTAATACACAGGTGATAATATTCCAGTTAATTGTTTAATTAGATGTCATCACTAATACACAGGGGATAATATTCCAGTTAATTGTTAAATTAGATATCATCACTAATACACAGGTGATAATATTCCAGTTAATTGTCAAATTAGATATCATCACTAATACACAGGTGATAATATTCCAGTTAATTGTTAAATTAGATATCATCACTAATACACAGATGATAATATTCCAGTTAATTGTTAAATTAGATATCATCACTAATACACAGGTGATAATATTCCAGTTAATTGTTAAATTAGATGTCATCACTAATACACAGGTGATAATATTCCAGTTCATTGTTAAATTAGATGTCATCACTAATACACAGGTGATAATATTCCAGTTAATTGTTAAATTAGATATCATCACTAATACACAGGTGATAATATTCCAGTTAATTGTTAAATTAGATATCATCACTAATACACAGGTGATAATATTCCAGTTAATTGTTAAATTAGATATCATCACTAATACACAGGTGATAATATTCCAGTTAATTGTTAAATTAGATGTCATCACTAATACACAGGTGATAATATTCCATTTAATTGTTAAATTAGATATCATCACTAATACACAGGTGATAATATTCCAGTTAATTGTTAAATTAGATATCATCACTAATACACAGGTGATAATATTCCAGTTAATTGTTAAATTAGATGTCATCACTAATACACAGGTGATAATATTCCAGTTAATTGTTAAATTAGATGTCATCACTAATACACAGGTGATAATATTCCAGTTAATTATTAAATTAGATATCATCACTAATACACAGGTGATAATATTCCAGTTAATTGTTAAATTAGATATCATCACTAATACACAGGTGATAATATTCCAGTTAATTGTTAAATTAGATATCATCACTAATACACAGGTGATAATATTCCAGTTAATTGTTAAATTAGATATCATCACTAATACACAGGTGATAATATTCCAGTTAATTGTTAAATTAGATGTCATCACTAATACACAGGTGATAATATTACAGTTAATTATTAAATTAGATATCATCACTAATACACAGGTGATAATATTCCAGTTAATTGTTAAATTAGATATCATCACTAATACACAGGTGATAATATTCCAGTTAATTGTTAAATTAGATATCATCACTAATACACAGGTGATAATATTCCAGTTAATTGTTAAATTAGATATCATCACTAATGCACAGGTGATAATATTCCAGTTAATTGTTAAATTAGATATCATCACTAATACACAGGGGATAATATTCCATTTAATTGTTAAATTAGATATCATCACTAATACACAGGTGATAATATTCCAGTTAATTGTTAAATTAGATATCATCACGAATGCACAGGGGATAATATTCCAGTTAATTGTTAAATTAGATGTCATCACTAACACACAGGTGATAATATTCCAGTTAATTGTTAAATTAGATGTCATCACTAATACACAGGGGATAATATTCCAGTTAATTGTTAAATTAGATATCATCACTGATACACAGGTGATAATATTCCAGTTAATTGTTAAATTAGATATCATCACTAATACACAGGTGATAATATTCCAGTTAATTGTTAAATTAGATGTCATCACTAATACACAGGGGATAATATTCCAGTTAATTGTTAAATTAGATGTCATCACTAATACACAGGTGATAATATTCCAGTTAATTGTGAAATTAGATATCATCACTAATACACAGGTGATAATATTCCAGTTAATTGTTAAATTAGATATCATCACTAATACACAGATGATAATATTCCAGTTAATTGTTAAATTAGATATCATCACTAATACACAGGTGACAATATTCCAGTTAATTGTTAAATTAGATGTCATCACTAATACACAGGTGATAATATTCCAGCTCATTGTTAAATTAGATGTCATCACTAATACACAGGTGATAATATTCCAGTTAATTGTTAAATTAGATATCATGACTAATACACAGGTGATAATATTCCAGTTAATTGTTAAATTAGATATCATAACTAATACACAGGTGATAATAGTCCAGTTAATTGTTAAATTAGATATCATCACTAATGCACAGGTGATAATATTCCAGTTAATTGTTAAATTAGATATCATCACTAATGCACAGGTGATAATATTCCAGTTAATTGTTAAATTAGATATCATCACTAATACACAGGTGATAATATTCCAGTTAATTGTTAAATTAGATGTCATCACTAATACACAGGTGATAATATTCCAGTTCATTGTTAAATTAGATGTCATCACTAATACACAGGTGATAATATTCCAGTTAATTGTTAAATTAGATATCATCACTAATACACAGGTGATAATATTCCAGTTAATTGTTAAATTAGATATCATCACTAATACACAGGTGATAATATTCCAGTTAATTGTTAAATTAGATATCATCACTAATACACAGGTGATAATATTCCAGTTAATTGTTAAATTAGATGTCATCACTAATACACAGGTGATAATATTCCATTTAATTGTTAAATTAGATATCATCACTAATACACAGGTGATAATATTCCAGTTAATTGTTAAATTAGATATCATCACTAATACACAGGTGATAATATTCCAGTTAATTGTTAAATTAGATGTCATCACTAATACACAGGTGATAATATTCCAGTTAATTGTTAAATTAGATGTCATCACTAATACACAGGTGATAATATTCCAGTTAATTGTTAAATTAGATATCATCACTAATACACAGGTGATAATATTCCAGTTAATTGTTAAATTAGATATCATCACTAATACACAGGTGATAATATTCCAGTTAATTGTTAAATTAGATATCATCACTAATGCACAGGTGATAATATTCCAGTTAATTGTTAAATTAGATATCATCACTAATACACAGGGGATAATATTCCATTTAATTGTTAAATTAGATATCATCACTAATACACAGGTGATAATATTCCAGTTAATTGTTAAATTAGATATCATCACTAATGCACAGGGGATAATATTCCAGTTAATTGTTAAATTAGATATCATCACTAATGCACAGGGGATAATAGTCCAGTTAATTGTTAAATTAGATGTCATCACTGATACACAGGTGATAATATTCCAGTTAATTGTTAAATTAGATGTCATCACTAATACACAGGGGATAATATTCCAGTTAATTTTTAAATTAGATGTCATCACTAATACACAGGTGATAATATTCCAGTTAATTGTTAAATTAAATGTCATCACTAATACACAGGTGATAATATTCCAGTTAATTGTTAAATTAGATGTCATCACTAATACACAGTTGATAATATTCCAGTTAATTGTTAAATTAGATATCATCACTAATACACAGGTGATAATATTCCAGTTAATTGTTCAATTAGATATCATCACTAATACACAGGTGATAATATTCCAGTTAATTGTTAAATTAGATGTCATCACTAATACACAGGTGATAATCTTCCAGTTAATTGTTAAATTAGATGTCATCACTAATACACTGGGGATAATATTCCAGTTAATTGTTAAATTAGATGTCATCACTAATACACAGGTGATAATATTCCAGTTAATTGTTAAATTAGATGTCATCACTAATACACAGGTGATAATATTCCAGTTAATTGTTAAATTAGATATCATCACTAATACACAGGTGATAATATTCCAGTTAATTGTTAAATTAGATATCATCGCTGATACACAGGTGATAATATTCCAGTTAATTGTTAAATTAGATATCATCACTAATACACAGGTGATAATATTCCAGTTAATTGTTAAATTAGATGTCATCACTAATACACAGGTGATAATATTCCAGTTAATTGTTAAATTAGATGTCATCACTAATACACAGGTGATAATATTCCAGTTAAATGTTAAATTAGATGTCATCACTAATACACAGGGGATAATATTCCAGTTAATTGTTAAATTAGATATCATCACTGATACACAGGTGATAATATTCCAGTTAATTGTTAAATTAGATATCATCACTAATACACAGGTGATAATATTCCAGTTAATTGTTTAATTAGATGTCATCACTAATACACAGGGGATAATATTCCAGTTAATTGTTAAATTAGATATCATCACTAATACACAGGTGATAATATTCCAGTTAATTGTCAAATTAGATATCATCACTAATACACAGGTGATAATATTCCAGTTAATTGTTAAATTAGATATCATCACTAATACACAGATGATAATATTCCAGTTAATTGTTAAATTAGATATCATCACTAATACACAGGTGATAATATTCCAGTTAATTGTTAAATTAGATGTCATCACTAATACACAGGTGATAATATTCCAGTTCATTGTTAAATTAGATGTCATCACTAATACACAGGTGATAATATTCCAGTTAATTGTTAAATTAGATATCATCACTAATACACAGGTGATAATATTCCAGTTAATTGTTAAATTAGATATCATCACTAATACACAGGTGATAATATTCCAGTTAATTGTTAAATTAGATATCATCACTAATACACAGGTGATAATATTCCAGTTAATTGTTAAATTAGATGTCATCACTAATACACAGGTGATAATATTCCATTTAATTGTTAAATTAGATATCATCACTAATACACAGGTGATAATATTCCAGTTAATTGTTAAATTAGATATCATCACTAATACACAGGTGATAATATTCCAGTTAATTGTTAAATTAGATGTCATCACTAATACACAGGTGATAATATTCCAGTTAATTGTTAAATTAGATGTCATCACTAATACACAGGTGATAATATTCCAGTTAATTATTAAATTAGATATCATCACTAATACACAGGTGATAATATTCCAGTTAATTGTTAAATTAGATATCATCACTAATACACAGGTGATAATATTCCAGTTAATTGTTAAATTAGATATCATCACTAATACACAGGTGATAATATTCCAGTTAATTGTTAAATTAGATATCATCACTAATACACAGGTGATAATATTCCAGTTAATTGTTAAATTAGATGTCATCACTAATACACAGGTGATAATATTCCAGTTAATTATTAAATTAGATATCATCACTAATACACAGGTGATAATATTCCAGTTAATTGTTAAATTAGATATCATCACTAATACACAGGTGATAATATTCCAGTTAATTGTTAAATTAGATATCATCACTAATACACAGGTGATAATATTCCAGTTAATTGTTAAATTAGATATCATCACTAATGCACAGGTGATAATATTCCAGTTAATTGTTAAATTAGATATCATCACTAATACACAGGGGATAATATTCCATTTAATTGTTAAATTAGATATCATCACTAATACACAGGTGATAATATTCCAGTTAATTGTTAAATTAGATATCATCACGAATGCACAGGGGATAATATTCCAGTTAATTGTTAAATTAGATGTCATCACTAACACACAGGTGATAATATTCCAGTTAATTGTTAAATTAGATGTCATCACTAATACACAGGGGATAATATTCCAGTTAATTGTTAAATTAGATATCATCACTGATACACAGGTGATAATATTCCAGTTAATTGTTAAATTAGATATCATCACTAATACACAGGTGATAATATTCCAGTTAATTGTTAAATTAGATGTCATCACTAATACACAGGGGATAATATTCCAGTTAATTGTTAAATTAGATGTCATCACTAATACACAGGTGATAATATTCCAGTTAATTGTGAAATTAGATATCATCACTAATACACAGGTGATAATATTCCAGTTAATTGTTAAATTAGATATCATCACTAATACACAGATGATAATATTCCAGTTAATTGTTAAATTAGATATCATCACTAATACACAGGTGACAATATTCCAGTTAATTGTTAAATTAGATGTCATCACTAATACACAGGTGATAATATTCCAGCTCATTGTTAAATTAGATGTCATCACTAATACACAGGTGATAATATTCCAGTTAATTGTTAAATTAGATATCATGACTAATACACAGGTGATAATATTCCAGTTAATTGTTAAATTAGATATCATAACTAATACACAGGTGATAATAGTCCAGTTAATTGTTAAATTAGATATCATCACTAATGCACGGGTGATAATATTCCAGTTAATTGTTAAATTAGATATCATCACTAATGCACAGGTGATAATATTCCAGTTAATTGTTAAATTAGATATCATCACTAATACACAGGTGATAATATTCCAGTTAATTGTTAAATTAGATGTCATCACTAATACACAGGTGATAATATTCCAGTTCATTGTTAAATTAGATGTCATCACTAATACACAGGTGATAATATTCCAGTTAATTGTTAAATTAGATATCATCACTAATACACAGGTGATAATATTCCAGTTAATTGTTAAATTAGATATCATCACTAATACACAGGTGATAATATTCCAGTTAATTGTTAAATTAGATATCATCACTAATACACAGGTGATAATATTCCAGTTAATTGTTAAATTAGATGTCATCACTAATACACAGGTGATAATATTCCATTTAATTGTTAAATTAGATATCATCACTAATACACAGGTGATAATATTCCAGTTAATTGTTAAATTAGATATCATCACTAATACACAGGTGATAATATTCCAGTTAATTGTTAAATTAGATGTCATCACTAATACACAGGTGATAATATTCCAGTTAATTGTTAAATTAGATGTCATCACTAATACACAGGTGATAATATTCCAGTTAATTATTAAATTAGATATCATCACTAATACACAGGTGATAATATTCCAGTTAATTGTTAAATTAGATATCATCACTAATACACAGGTGATAATATTCCAGTTAATTGTTAAATTAGATATCATCACTAATACACAGGTGATAATATTCCAGTTAATTGTTAAATTAGATATCATCACTAATACACAGGTGATAATATTCCAGTTAATTGTTAAATTAGATGTCATCACTAATACACAGGTGATAATATTCCAGTTAATTATTAAATTAGATATCATCACTAATACACAGGTGATAATATTCCAGTTAATTGTTAAATTAGATATCATCACTAATACACAGGTGATAATATTCCAGTTAATTGTTAAATTAGATATCATCACTAATACACAGGTGATAATATTCCAGTTAATTGTTAAATTAGATATCATCACTAATGCACAGGTGATAATATTCCAGTTAATTGTTAAATTAGATATCATCACTAATACACAGGGGATAATATTCCATTTAATTGTTAAATTAGATATCATCACTAATACACAGGTGATAATATTCCAGTTAATTGTTAAATTAGATATCATCACGAATGCACAGGGGATAATATTCCAGTTAATTGTTAAATTAGATGTCATCACTAACACACAGGTGATAATATTCCAGTTAATTGTTAAATTAGATGTCATCACTAATACACAGGGGATAATATTCCAGTTAATTGTTAAATTAGATATCATCACTGATACACAGGTGATAATATTCCAGTTAATTGTTAAATTAGATATCATCACTAATACACAGGTGATAATATTCCAGTTAATTGTTAAATTAGATGTCATCACTAATACACAGGGGATAATATTCCAGTTAATTGTTAAATTAGATGTCATCACTAATACACAGGTGATAATATTCCAGTTAATTGTGAAATTAGATATCATCACTAATACACAGGTGATAATATTCCAGTTAATTGTTAAATTAGATATCATCACTAATACACAGATGATAATATTCCAGTTAATTGTTAAATTAGATATCATCACTAATACACAGGTGATAATATTCCAGTTAATTGTTAAATTAGATGTCATCACTAATACACAGGTGATAATATTCCAGCTCATTGTTAAATTAGATGTCATCACTAATACACAGGTGATAATATTCCAGTTAATTGTTAAATTAGATATCATCACTAATACACAGGTGATAATATTCCATTTAATTGTTAAATTAGATATCATCACTAATACACAGGTGATAATATTCCAGTTAATTGTTAAATTAGATGTCATCACTAATACACAGGGGATAATATTCCAGTTAATTGTTAAATTAGATATCATCACTAATACACAGGTGCTAATATTCCAGTTAATTGTTAAATTAGATATCATCACTAATACACAGGTGATAATATTCCAGTTAATTGTTAAATTAGATGTCATCACTAATACACAGGTGATAATATTCCAGTTAATTGTTAAATTAGATGTCATCACTAATACACAGGTGATAATATTCCAGTTAATTATTAAATTAGATATCATCACTAATACACAGTTGATAATATTCCAGTTAATTGTTAAATTAGATATCATCACTAATACACAGGTGATAATATTCCAGTTAATTGTTAAATTAGATATCATCACTAATACACAGATGATAATATTCCAGTTAATTGTTAAATTAGATATCATCACTAATACACAGGTGATAATATTCCAGTTAATTGTTAAATTAGATGTCATCACTAATACACAGGTGATAATATTCCAGTTAATTATTAAATTAGATATCATCACTAATACATAGGTGATAATATTCCAGTTAATTGTTAAATTAGATATCATCACTAATACACAGGTGATAATATTCCAGTTAATTGTTAAATTAGATATCATCACTAATACACAGGTGATAATATTCCAGTTAATTGTTAAATTAGATATCATCACTAATGCACAGGTGATAATATTCCAGTTAAGTGTTAAATTAGATATCATCACTAATACACAGGGGATAATATTCCATTTAATTGTTAAATTAGATATCATCACTAATACAAAGGTGATAATATTCCAGTTAATTGTTAAATTAGATATCATCACTAATGCACAGGGGATAATATTCCAGTTAATTGTTAAATTAGATATCATCACTAATGCACAGGGGATAATAGTCCAGTTAATTGTTAAATTAGATATCATCACTAATACACAGGGGATAATATTCCAGTTAATTGTTAAATTAGATATCATCACTAATACACAGGTGATAATATTCCAGTTAATTGTTAAATTAGATATCATCACTAATGCACGGGTGATAATATTCCAGTTAATTGTTAAATTCGATATCATCACTAATGCACAGGTGATAATATTCCAGTTAATTGTTAAATTAGATATCATGACTAATACACAGGTGATAATATTCCAGTTAATTGTTAAATTAGATATCATAACTAATACACAGGTGATAATAGTCCAGTTAATTGTTAAATTAGATATCATCACTAATGCACGGGTGATAATATTCCAGTTAATTGTTAAATTAGATATCATCACTAATGCACAGGTGATAATATTCCAGTTAATTGTTAAATTAGATATCATGACTAATACACAGGTGATAATATTCCAGTTAATTGTTAAATTAGATATCATGACTAATACACAGGTGATAATATTCCAGTTAATTGTTAAATTAGATGTCATCACTAATACACAGGTGATAATATTCCAGTTAATTGTTAAATTAGATGTCATCACTAATACACAGGTGATAATATTCCAGTTAATTGTTAAATTAGATGTCATCACTAACACACAGGTGATAATATTCCAGTTAATTGTTAAATTAGATGTCATCACTAATACACAGGGGATAATATTCCAGTTAATTGTTAAATTAGATATCATCACTGATACACAGGTGATAATATTCCAGTTAATTGTTAAATTAGATATCATCACTAATACACAGGTGATAATATTCCAGTTAATTGTTAAATTAGATGTCATCACTAATACACAGTGGATAATATTCCAGTTAATTGTTAAATTAGATATCATCACTAATACACAGGTGATAATATTCCAGTTAATTGTTAAATTAGATGTCATCACTAATACACAGGTGATAATATTCCAGCTCATTGTTAAATTAGATGTCATCACTAATACACAGGTGATAATATTCCAGTTAATTGTTAAATTAGATGTCATCACTAACACACAGGTGATAATATTCCAGTTAATTGTTAAATTAGATGTCATCACTAATACACAGGGGATAATATTCCAGTTAATTGTTAAATTAGATATCATCACAGATACACAGGTGATAATATTCCAGTTAATTGTGAAATTAGATATCATCACTAATTCACAGGTGATAATATTCCAGTTAATTGTTAAATTAGATATCATCACTAATACACAGATGATAATATTCCAGTTAATTGTTAAATTAGATATCATCACTAATACACAGGTGATAATATTCCAGTTAATTGTTAAATTAGATGTCATCACTAATACACAGGTGATAATATTCCAGCTCATTGTTAAATTAGATGTCATCACTAATACACAGGTGATAATATTCCAGTTAATTGTTAAATTAGATATCATCACTAATACACAGGTGATAATATTCCATTTAATTGTTAAATTAGATATCATCACTAATACACAGGTGATAATATTCCAGTTAATTGTTAAATTAGATATCATCACTAATACACAGGTGATAATATTCCAGTTAATTGTTAAATTAGATGTCATCACTAATACACAGGTGATAATATTCCAGTTAATTGTTAAATTAGATATCATAACTAATACACAGGTGATAATAGTCCAGTTAATTGTTAAATTAGATATCATCACTAATGCACGGGTGATAATATTCCAGTTAATTGTTAAATTAGATATCATCACTAATGCACAGGTGATAATATTCCAGTTAATTGTTAAATTAGATATCATGACTAATACACAGGTGATAATATTCCAGTTAATTGTTAAATTAGATATCATGACTAATACACAGGTGATAATATTCCAGTTAATTGTTAAATTAGATGTCATCACTAATACACAGGTGATAATATTCCAGTTAATTGTTAAATTAGATGTCATCACTAATACACAGGTGATAATATTCCAGTTAATTGTTAAATTAGATGTCATCACTAACACACAGGTGATAGTATTCCAGTTAATTGTTAAATTAGATGTCATCACTGATACACAGGTGATAATATTCCAGTTAATTGTTAAATTAGATATCATCACTAATACACAGGTGATAATATTCCAGTTAATTGTTAAATTAGATGTCATCACTAATACACAGGGGATAATATTCCAGTTAATTGTTAAATTAGATATCATCACTAATACACAGGTGATAATATTCCAGTTAATTGTGAAATTAGATATCATCACTAATACACAGGTGATAATATTCCAGTTAATTGTTAAATTAGATATCATCACTAATACACAGATGATAATATTCCAGTTAATTGTTAAATTAGATATCATCACTAATACACAGGTGATAATATTCCAGTTAATTGTTAAATTAGATGTCATCACTAATACACAGGTGATAATATTCCAGCTCATTGTTAAATTAGATGTCATCACTAATACACAGGTGATAATATTCCAGTTAATTGTTAAATTAGATATCATCACTAATACACAGGTGATAATATTCCATTTAATTGTTAAATTAGATATCATCACTAATACACAGGTGATAATATTCCAGTTAATTGTTAAATTAGATATCATCACTAATACACAGGTGATAATATTCCAGTTAATTGTTAAATTAGATGTCATCACTAATACACAGGTGATAATATTCCAGTTAATTGTTAAATTAGATATCATCACTAATACACAGGTGCTAATATTTCAGTTAATTGTTAAATTAGATATCATCACTAATACACAGGTGATAATATTCCAGTTAATTGTTAAATTAGATGTCATCACTAATACACAGGTGATAATATTCCAGTTAATTGTTAAATTAGATGTCATCACTAATACACAGGTGATAATGTTCCAGTTAATTATTAAATTAGATATCATCACTAGTACACAGGTGATAATATTCCAGTTAATTGTTAAATTAGATATCATCACTAATACACAGGTGATAATATTCCAGTTAATTGTTAAATTAGATATCATCACTAATACACAGGTGATAATATTCCAGTTAATTGTTAAATTAGATATCATCACTAATACACAGGTGATAATATTCCAGTTAATTGTTAAATTAGATGTCATCACTAATACACAGGTGATAATATTCCAGTTAATTATTAAATTAGATATCATCACTAATACATAGGTGATAATATTCCAGTTAATTGTTAAATTAGATATCATCACTAATACACAGGTGATAATATTCAAGTTAATTGTTAAATTAGATATCATCACTAATACACAGGTGATAATATTCCAGTTAATTGTTAAATTAGATATCATCACTAATACACAGGTGATAATATTCCAGTTAATTGTTAAATTAGATATCATCACTAATACACAGGTGATAATATTCCAGTTAATTGTTAAATTAGATGTCATCACTAATACACAGGTGATAATATTCCAGTTAATTATTAAATTAGATATCATCACTAATACATAGGTGATAATATTCCAGTTAATTGTTAAATTAGATATCATCACTAGTACACAGGTGATAATATTCCAGTTAATTGTTAAATTAGATATCATCACTAATACACAGGTGATAATATTCCAGTTAATTGTTAAATTAGATATCATCACTAATACACAGGTGATAATATTCCAGTTAATTGTTAAATTAGATATCATCACTAATACACAGGTGATAATATTCCAGTTAATTGTTAAATTAGATGTCATCACTAATACACAGGTGATAATATTCCAGTTAATTATTAAATTAGATATCATCACTAATACATAGGTGATAATATTCCAGTTAATTGTTAAATTAGATATCATCACTAATACACAGGTGATAATATTCCAGTTAATTGTTAAATTAGATATCATCACTAATACACAGGTGATAATATTCCAGTTAATTGTTAAATTAGATATCATCACTAATGCACAGGTGATAATATTCCAGTTAAGTGTTAAATTAGATATCATCACTAATACAAAGGTGATAATATTCCAGTTAATTGTTAAATTAGATATCATCACTAATGCACAGGGGATAATATTCCAGTTAATTGTTAAATTAGATATCATCACTAATGCACAGGGGATAATAGTCCAGTTAATTGTTAAATTAGATATCATCACTAATACACAGGGGATAATATTCCAGTTAATTGTTAAATTAGATATCATCACTAATACACAGGTGATAATATTCCAGTTAATTGTTAAATTAGATATCATCACTAATGCACGGGTGATAATATTCCAGTTAATTGTTAAATTAGATATCATCACTAATGCACAGGTGATAATATTCCAGTTAATTGTTAAATTAGATATCATGACTAATACACAGGTGATAATATTCCAGTTAATTGTTAAATTAGATATCATAACTAATACACAGGTGATAATAGTCCAGTTAATTGTTAAATTAGATATCATCACTAATGCACGGGTGATAATATTCCAGTTAATTGTTAAATTAGATATCATCACTAATGCACAGGTGATAATATTCCAGTTAAGTGTTAAATTAGATATCATGACTAATACACAGGTGATAATATTCCAGTTAATTGTAAAATTAGATATCATGACTAATACACAGGTGATAATATTCCAGTTAATTGTTAAATTAGATGTCATCACTAATACACAGGTGATAATATTCCAGTTAATTGTTAAATTAGATGTCATCACTAATACACAGGTGATAATATTCCAGTTAATTGTTAAATTAGATATCATCACTAATACACAGGTGATAATATTCCAGTTAATTGTTAAATTAGATGTCATCACTAATACACAGGTGATAATATTCCAGTTAATTGTTAAATTAGATATCATCACTAATACACAGGTGCTAATATTCCAGTTAATTGTTAAATTAGATATCATCACTAATACACAGGTGATAATATTCCAGTTAATTGTTAAATTAGATGTCATCACTAATACACAGGTGATAATATTCCAGTTAATTGTTAAATTAGATGTCATCACTAATACACAGGTGATAATGTTCCAGTTAATTATTAAATTAGATATCATCACTAGTACACAGGTGATAATATTCCAGTTAATTGTTAAATTAGATATCATCACTAATACACAGGTGATAATATTCCAGTTAATTGTTAAATTAGATATCATCACTAATACACAGGTGATAATATTCCAGTTAATTGTTAAATTAGATATCATCACTAATACACAGGTGATAATATTCCAGTTAATTGTTAAATTAGATGTCATCACTAATACACAGGTGATAATATTCCAGTTAATTATTAAATTAGATATCATCACTAATACATAGGTGATAATATTCCAGTTAATTGTTAAATTAGATATCATCACTAATACACAGGTGATAATATTCCAGTTAATTGTTAAATTAGATATCATCACTAATACACAGGTGATAATATTCCAGTTAATTGTTAAATTAGATATCATCACTAATACACAGGTGATAATATTCCAGTTAATTGTTAAATTAGATATCATCACTAATACACAGGTGATAATATTCCAGTTAATTGTTAAATTAGATGTCATCACTAATACACAGGTGATAATATTCCAGTTAATTATTAAATTAGATATCATCACTAATACATAGGTGATAATATTCCAGTTAATTGTTAAATTAGATATCATCACTAGTACACAGGTGATAATATTCCAGTTAATTGTTAAATTAGATATCATCACTAATACACAGGTGATAATATTCCAGTTAATTGTTAAATTAGATATCATCACTAATACACAGGTGATAATATTCCAGTTAATTGTTAAATTAGATATCATCACTAATACACAGGTGATAATATTCCAGTTAATTGTTAAATTAGATGTCATCACTAATACACAGGTGATAATATTCCAGTTAATTATTAAATTAGATATCATCACTAATACATAGGTGATAATATTCCAGTTAATTGTTAAATTAGATATCATCACTAATACACAGGTGATAATATTCCAGTTAATTGTTAAATTAGATATCATCACTAATACACAGGTGATAATATTCCAGTTAATTGTTAAATTAGATATCATCACTAATGCACAGGTGATAATATTCCAGTTAAGTGTTAAATTAGATATCATCACTAATACAAAGGTGATAATATTCCAGTTAATTGTTAAATTAGATATCATCACTAATGCACAGGGGATAATATTCCAGTTAATTGTTAAATTAGATATCATCACTAATGCACAGGGGATAATAGTCCAGTTAATTGTTAAATTAGATATCATCACTAATACACAGGGGATAATATTCCAGTTAATTGTTAAATTAGATATCATCACTAATACACAGGTGATAATATTCCAGTTAATTGTTAAATTAGATATCATCACTAATGCACGGGTGATAATATTCCAGTTAATTGTTAAATTAGATATCATCACTAATGCACAGGTGATAATATTCCAGTTAATTGTTAAATTAGATATCATGACTAATACACAGGTGATAATATTCCAGTTAATTGTTAAATTAGATATCATAACTAATACACAGGTGATAATAGTCCAGTTAATTGTTAAATTAGATATCATCACTAATGCACGGGTGATAATATTCCAGTTAATTGTTAAATTAGATATCATCACTAATGCACAGGTGATAATATTCCAGTTAAGTGTTAAATTAGATATCATGACTAATACACAGGTGATAATATTCCAGTTAATTGTAAAATTAGATATCATGACTAATACACAGGTGATAATATTCCAGTTAATTGTTAAATTAGATGTCATCACTAATACACAGGTGATAATATTCCAGTTAATTGTTAAATTAGATGTCATCACTAATACACAGGTGATAATATTCCAGTTAATTGTTAAATTAGATATCATCACTAATACACAGGTGATAATATTCCAGTTAATTGTTAAATTAGATGTCATCACTAATACACAGGTGATAATATTCCAGTTAATTGTTAAATTAGATATCATCACTAATACCCAGGTGATTCTTCTTTGGGCCTCCTTATCTCGAGAGACAATGGATACGCGCCTGGAGGTGGTCAGTGGTTTGTGAAGCAGCGCCTGGAGTGGCTATAAAGGCCAATTCTGGAGTGACAGGCTCTTCCACAGGTGCTGCAGAGAAATTTGTTTGTTGGGGCTGTTGCACAGTTGGCTCTCCCCTTGCGCCTCTGTCTTTTTTCCTGCCAACTACTAAGTCTCTTCGACTCGCCACAATTTAGCCCTGTCTTTATGGCTGCCCGCCAGCTCTGGCGAATGCTGGCAACTGACTCCCACGACTTGTGATCAATGTCACACGATTTCATGTCGCGTTTGCAGACGTCTTTATAACGGAGACATGGACGGCCAGTGGGTCTGATACCAGTGGCGAGCTCGCTGTACAATGTGTCTTTGGGGATCCTGCCATCTTCCATGCGGCTCACATGGCCAAGCCATCTCAAGCGCCGCTGACTCAGTAGTGTGTATAAGCTGGGGATGTTGGCCGCTTCAAGGACTTCTGTGTTGGAGATATAGTCCTGCCACCTGATGCCAAGTATTCTCCGAAGGCAGCGAAGATGGAATGAATTGAGACGTCGCTCTTGGCTGGCATACGTTGTCCAGGCCTCGCTGCCGTAGAGCAAGGTACTGAGGACACAGGCCTGATACACTCGGACTTTTGTGTTCCGTGTCAGTGCGCCATTTTCCCACAATCTCTTGGCCAGTCTGAACATAGCAGTGGAAGCCTTACCCATGCGCTTGTTGATTTCTGCATCGAGAGACAGGTTACTGGTGATAGTTGAGCCTAGGTAGGTGAACTCTTGAACCACTTCCAGAGCGTGGTCGCCAATATTGATGGATGGAGCATTTCTGACATCCTGCCCCATGATGATAATATGATAATATTCCAGTTAATTGTTAAATTAGATATCATCACTAATACACAGGTGATAATATTCCAGTTAATTGTTAAATTAGATATCATCACTAATACACAGGTGATAATATTCCAGTTAATTGTTAAATTAGATATCATCACTAATGCACAGGTGATAATATTCCAGTTAATTGTTAAATTAGATATCATGACTAATACACAGGTGATAATATTCCAGTTAATTGTTAAATTAGATGTCATCACTAATACACAGGTGATAATATTCCAGCTCATTGTTAAATTAGATGTCATCACTAATACACAGGTGATAATATTCCAGTTAATTGTTAAATTAGATATCATCACTAATACACAGGTGATAATATTCCATTTAATTGTTAAATTAGATATCATCACTAATACACAGGTGATAATATTCCAGTTAATTGTTAAATTAGATATCATCACTAATACACAGGTGATAATATTCCAGTTAATTGTTAAATTAGATGTCATCACTAATACACAGGTGATAATATTCCAGTTAATTGTTAAATTAGATATCATCACTAATACACAGGTGCTAATATTCCAGTTAATTGTTAAATTAGATATCATCACTAATACACAGGTGATAATATTCCAGTTAATTGTTAAATTAGATGTCATCACTAATACACAGGTGATAATATTCCAGTTAATTGTTAAATTAGATGTCATCACTAATACACAGGTGATAATATTCCAGTTAATTATTAAATTAGATATCATCACTAGTACACAGGTGATAATATTCCAGTTAATTGTTAAATTAGATATCATCACTAATACACAGGTGATAATATTCCAGTTAATTGTTAAATTAGATATCATCACTAATACACAGGTGATAATATTCCAGTTAATTGTTAAATTAGATATCATCACTAATACACAGGTGATAATATTCCAGTTAATTGTTAAATTAGATGTCATCACTAATACACAGGTGATAATATTCCAGTTAATTATTAAATTAGATATCATCACTAATACATCGGTGATAATATTCCAGTTAATTGTTAAATTAGATATCATCACTAATACACAGGTGATAATATTCCAGTTAATTGTTAAATTAGATATCATCACTAATACACAGGTGATAATATTCCAGTTAATTGTTAAATTAGATATCATCACTAATGCACAGGTGATAATATTCCAGTTAAGTGTTAAATTAGATATCATCACTAATACAAAGGTGATAATATTCCAGTTAATTGTTAAATTAGATATCATCACTAATGCACAGGGGATAATATTCCAGTTAATTGTTAAATTAGATATCATCACTAATGCACAGGGGATAATAGTCCAGTTAATTGTTAAATTAGATATCATCACTAATACACAGGGGATAATATTCCAGTTAATTGTTAAATTAGATATCATCACTAATACACAGGTGATAATATTCCAGTTAATTGTTAAATTAGATATCATCACTAATGCACGGGTGATAATATTCCAGTTAATTGTTAAATTAGATATCATCACTAATGCACAGGTGATAATATTCCAGTTAATTGTTAAATTAGATATCATGACTAATACACAGGTGATAATATTCCAGTTAATTGTTAAATTAGATATCATAACTAATACACAGGTGATAATAGTCCAGTTAATTGTTAAATTAGATATCATCACTAATGCACGGGTGATAATATTCCAGTTAATTGTTAAATTAGATAACATCACTAATGCACAGGTGATAATATTCCAGTTAATTGTTAAATTAGATATCATGACTAATACACAGGTGATAATATTCCAGTTAATTGTTAAATTAGATATCATGACTAATACACAGGTGATAATATTCCAGTTAATTGTTAAATTAGATGTCATCACTAATACACAGGTGATAATATTCCAGTTAATTGTTAAATTAGATGTCATCACTAATACACAGGTGATAATATTCCAGTTAATTGTTAAATTAGATATCATCACTAATACACAGGTGATAATATTCCAGTTAATTGTTAAATTAGATGTCATCACTAATACACAGGTGATAATATTCCAGTTAATTGTTAAATTAGATATCATCACTAATACACAGGTGATAATATTCCAGTTAATTGTTAAATTAGATATCATCACTAATACACAGGTGATAATATTCCAGTTAATTGTTAAATTAGATATCATCACTAATACACAGGTGATAATATTCCAGTTAATTGTTAAATTAGATATCATCACTAATACACAGGTGATAATATTCCAGTTAATTGTTAAATTAGATATCATCACTAATACACAGGTGATAATATTCCAGTTAATTGTTAAATTAGATATCATCACTAATACACAGGTGATAATATTCCAGTTAATTGTTAAATTAGATATCATCACTAATGCACGGGTGATAATATTCCAGTTAATTGTTAAATTAGATATCATCACTAATGCACGGGTGATAATATTCCAGTTAATTGTTAAATTAGATATCATGACTAATACACAGGTGATAATATTCCAGTTAATTGTTAAATTAGATATCATGACTAATACACAGGTGATAATATTCCAGTTAATTGTTAAATTAGATGTCATCACTAATACACAGGTGATAATATTCCAGTTAATTGTTAAATTAGATGTCATCACTAATACACAGGTGATAATATTCCAGTTAATTGTTAAATTAGATATCATCACTAATACACAGGTGATAATATTCCAGTTAATTGTTAAATTAGATGTCATCACTAATACACAGGTGATAATATTCCAGTTAATTGTTAAATTAGATATCATCACTAATACACAGGTGATAATATTCCAGTTAATTGTTAAATTAGATATCATCACTAATACACAGGTGATAATATCCCAGTTAATTGTTAAATTAGATGTCATCACTAATACACAGGTGATAATATTCCAGTTAATTGTTAAATTAGATGTCATCACTAATACACAGGTGATAATATTCCAGTTAATTATTACATTAGATATCATCACTAATACACAGGTGATAATATTCCAGTTAATTGTTAAATTAGATATCATCACTAATACACAGGTGATAATATTCCAGTTAATTGTTAAATTAGATATCATCACTAATACACAGGTGATAATATTCCAGTTAATTGTTAAATTAGATATCATCACTAATACACAGGTGATAATATTCCAGTTAATTGTTAAATTAGATGTCATCACTAATACACAGGTGATAATATTCCAGTTAATTATTAAATTAGATATCATCACTAATACACAGTTGATAATATTCCAGTTAATTGTTAAATTAGATATCATCACTAATACACAGGTGATAATATTCCAGTTAATTGTTAAATTAGATATCATCACTAATACACAGGTGATAATATTCCAGTTAATTGTTAAATTAGATATCATCACTAATGCACAGGTGATAATATTCCAGTTAAGTGTTAAATTAGATATCATCACTAATACACAGGGGATAATATTCCATTTAATTGTTAAATTAGATATCATCACTAATACACAGGTGATAATATTCCTGTTAATTGTTAAATTAGATATCATCACTAATGCACAGGGGATAATATTACAGTTAATTGTTAAATTAGATATCATCACTAATGCACAGGGAATAATAGTCCAGTTAATTGTTAAATTAGATATCATCACTAATACTCAGGGGATAATATTCCAGTTAATTGTTAAATTAGATATCATCACTAATGCACGGGTGATAATATTCCAGTTAATTGTTAAATTAGATATCATCACTAATGCACAGGTGATAATATTCCAGTTAATTGTTAAATTAGATATCATGACTAATACACAGGTGATAATATTCCAGTTAATTGTTAAGTTAGATATCATGACTAATACACAGGTGATTATATTCCAGTTAATTGTTAAATTAGATGTCATCACTAATACACAGGTGATAATATTCCAGTTAATTGTTAAATTAGATGTCATCACTAATACACAGGTGATAATATTCCAGTTAATTGTTAAATTAGATATCATCACTAATACACAGGTGATAATATTCCAGTTAATTGTTAAATTAGATATCATCACTAATACACAGGTGATAATATTCCAGTTAATTGTTAAATGAGATGTCATCACTAATACACAGGTGATAATATTCCAGTTAATTGTTAAATTAGATGTCATCACTAATACACTGGGGATAATATTCCAGTTAATTGTTAAATTAGATGTCATCACTAATACACAGGTGATAATATTCCAGTTAATTGTTAAATTAGATATCATCACTAATACACAGGTGATAATATTCCAGTTAATTGTTAAATTAGATGTCATCACTAATACACAGGTGATAATATTCCAGTTAATTGATAAATTAGATGTCATCACTAATACACAGGTGATAATATTCCAGTTAATTGTCAAATTAGATGTCATCACGAATACACAGGTGATAATATTCCAGTTAATTGTTAAATTAGATGTCATCACTAATACACAGGTGATAATATTCCAGTTAATTGTTAAATTAGATGTCATCACAAATACACAGGTGATAATATTCCAGTTAATTGTTAAATTAGATATCATCACTAATACACAGGTGATAATATACCAGTTAATTGTTAAATTAGATATCATCACAAATACACAGGTGATAATATTCCAGTTAATTGTTAAATTAGATATCATCACTAATACACAGATGATAATATTCCAGTTAATTGTTAAATTAGATGTCATCACTAATACACAGGTGATAATATTCCAGTTAATTGTTCAATTAGATGTCATCACTAATACACAGGTGATAATATTCCAGTTAATTGTTAAATTAGATATCATCACTGATACACAGAGGATAATATTCCAGTTAATTGTTAAATTAGATGTCATCACAAATACACAGGTGATAATATTCCAGTTAATTGTTAAATTAGATATCACCACGAATACACAGGGGATAATATTCCAGTTATTTGTTAAATTAGATATCATCACTAATACACAGGTGATAATATTCCAGTTAATTGTTAAATTAGATATCATCACTAATACACAGGTGATAATATTCCAGTTAATTGTTAAATTAGATATCATCACTAATACACAGGTGATAATATTTAATTGTGAAATTAGATATCATCACTAATACACAGGTGATAATATTCCAGTTAATTGTTAAATTAGATATCATCACTAATACACAGGTGATAATATTCCAGTTAATTGTTAAATTAGATATCATCACTAATACACAGGTGATAATATCCCAGTTAATTGTTAAATTAGATGTCATCACTAATACACAGGTGATAATATTCCGGTTAATTGTTAAATTAGATATCATCACTAATACACAGGTGATAATATTCCAGTTAATTGTTAAATTAGATATCATCACTAATACACAGGTGATAATATTCCAGTTAATTGTTAAATTAGATATCATCACTAATACACAGGGGATAATATTCCAGTTAATTGTTAAATTAGATATCATCACTAATACACAGGTGATAATATTCCAGTTAATTGTTAAATTAGATATCATCACTAATACACAGGTGATAATATTCCAGTTAATTGTTAAATTAGATATCATCACTAATACACAGGTGATAATATTTAATTGTTAAATTAGATATCATCACTAATACACAGGTGATAATATTCCAGTTAATTGTTAAATTAGATATCATCACTAATACACAGGTGATAATATTCCAGTTAATTTTTAAATTAGATATCATCACTAATACACAGGTGATAATATTCCAGTTAATTGTTAAATTAGATATCATCACTAATACACAGGTGATAATATTCCAGTTAATTCTTAAATTAGATATCATCACTAATACACAGGGGATAATATTCCAGTTAATTCTTAAATTAGATATCATCACTAATACACAGGTGATAATATTCCAGTTAATTGTTAAGTTAGATATCATCACTAATACACAGGTGATAATATACCAGTTAATTGTTAAATTAGATGTCATCACTAATACACAGGTGATAATATTCCAGTTAATTGTTAAATTAGATGTCATCACTAATACACAGGGGATAATATTCCAGTTAATTGTTAAATTAGATGTCATCACTAATACACAGGTGATAATATTCCAGTTAATTGTTAAATTAGATATCATCACTAATACACAGGTGATAATATTCCAGTTAATTGTTAAATTAGATGTCATCACTAATACACAGGTGATAATATTCCAGTTAATTGTTAAATTAGATATCATCACTAATACACAGGTGATAATATTCCAGTTAATTGTTAAATTAGATATCATCACTAATACACAGGTGATAATATTCCAATTAATTGTTAAATTAGATGTCATCACTAATACACAGGTGATAATATTCCAGTTAATTGTTAAATTAGATATCATCACTAATACACAGTTGATAATATTCCAGTTAATTGTTAAATTAGATGTCATCACTAATACACAGGTGATAATATTCCAATTAATTGTTAAATTAGATGTCATCACTAATACACAGGTGATAATATTCCAGTTAATTGTTAAATTAGATATCATCACTAATACACAGTTGATAATATTCCAGTTAATTGTTAAATTAGATATCATCACTAATACACAGGTGATAATATTCCAGTTAATTGTTAAATTAGATATCATCACTAATACACAGGTGATAATATTCCAGTTAATTGTTAAATTAGATGTCATCACTAATACACAGGTGATAATATTCCAGTTAATTGTTAAATTAGATATCATCACAAATACACAGGTGATAATATTCCAGTTAATTGTTAAATTAGATGTCATCACTAATACACAGGTGATAATATTCCAGTTAATTGTTAAATTAGATATCATCACTAATACACAGGTGATAATATTCCAGTTAATTGTTAAAGTAGATATCATCACTAATACACAGGTGATAATATTCCAGTTAATTGTTAACTTAGATGTCATCACTAATACACAGGTGATAATATTGCAGTTAATTGTTAAATTAGATATCATCACTAATACACAGGTGATAATCTTCCAGTTAATTGTTAAATTAGATATCATCACTAATACACAGGTGATAATATTCCAGTTAATTGTTAAATTAGATATCATCACTAATACACAGGGGATAATATTCCAGTTAATTGTTAAATTAGATGTCATCACTAATACACAGGTGATAATATTCCAGTTAATTGTTAAATTAGATATCATCACTAATACACAGGTGATAATATTCCAGTTAATTGTTAAATTAGATATCATCACTAATACACAGGTGATAATATTTAATTGTGAAATTAGATATCATCAGTAATACACAGGTGATAATATTCCAGTTAATTGTTGAATTAGATGTCATCACTAATACACAGGTGATAATATTCCAGTTAATTGTTAAATTAGATGTCATCACTAATACACAGGTGATAATATTCCAGTTAATTGTTAAATTAGATGTCATCACTAATACATAGGTGATAATATTCCAGTTAATTGTTAAATTAGATGTCATCACTAATACACAGGTGATAATATTCCAGTTAATTGTTAAATTAGATATCATCTCTGATACACAGGTGATGATATTCCAGTTAATTGTTAAATTAGATATCATCACTAATACAGAGGTGATAATATTCCAGTTAATTGTTAAATTAGATATCATCACTAATACACAGGTGATAATATTCCAGTTAATTGTTAAATTAGATATCATCACTAATACACAGGTGATAATATTCCAGTTAATTGTTAAATTAGATATCATCACTGATACACAGGTGATGATATTCCAGTTAATTGTTAAATTAGATATCATCACTAATACATAGGTGATAATATTCCAGTTAATTGTTAAATTAGATGTCATCACTAATACACAGGTGATAATATTCCAGTTAATTGTTAAATTAGATATCATCACTGATACACAGGTGATGATATTCCATTTAATTGTTAAATTAGATATCATCACTAATACATAGGTGATAATATTCCAATTAATTGTTAAATTAGATGTCATCACTAATACACAGGGGATAATATTCCAGTTAATTGTTAAATTAGATATCATCACTAATACACAGGGGATAATATTCCAGTTAATTGTTAAATTAGATGTCATCACTAATACACTGGGGATAATATACTGGTTAATTGTTAAATTAGATGTCATCACTAATACATGGGATAATATACTGGTTAATTGTTAAATTAGATATCATCACTAATACAGTGTATAATAATCCAGTTAATTGTTAAATTAGATGTCATCAATAATACACAGTGTATAATAATCCAGTTTATTGTTAAATTAGATGTCATCACTAATACACAGGGGATAATATTTTGGTTAACTGTTAAATTAGATGTCATCACTAATGTTTGGGGGTTATAAAGCACTAGGAACGTAATTTAGGAACAGGTCCTCGAGGATCATAATCTGCGGATTACTGCCAGAGCCATGTGCAAATTGTTTTTGGGATAAGAATAATATGGAAGTAAACACGTGGCTCAGGGAGTGGTGTGGGAAAGAGGGGTTCCATTTCATAGGGCATTGGCATCAGTTTTGGAACCGGGGGGATCTGTACTGATGGGACCGTCTCCACCTGAACCAATCTGGAACCAGTGTTCTAGCGAAACGTATAAATAGGGTGGTCTCCAGGACTTTAAACTAGTGACTCGGGGGGAAGTGAAAGGGAAAACGACAGGCAGTATGATGATAAATAAAAAGGTAAGCAGCAGGCTAACATGTGTGCAGGAGGGTTTAGGTTCAAGGCAGACGATAAAAGAAACAGAAAGGAAGGATAACTCAGGAGTTATTAGAGATGTTGGTAATCATGAGGGTAAGAAAGCTAGCATAAAGGCACTTTACCTGAATGCTCGTAGCATTCGTAACAAAGCTGATGAGTGAACGGCACAAATCATCGAGAATAAATATGATTTGGTAGCCATTACGGAGACATGGTTACAGGTTGGTCACGACTGGGAGTTAAATATCCAGGGGTACCAGACTATTCGGAGGGACAGACAGGAAGGTAAGGGAGGTGGTGTAGCTCTGATGCTCAAGGACGACATCAGGGCGGTGCTGAGAGATGATATAGGTTCTATGGAGAATGAGGTTGAATCCATTTAGGTGGAAATTAGAAACTCTAAGAAGAAAACGTCATTGATAGGCGTAGTCTATAGGCCACCAAATAATAACATCACATTGGGGCGGGCAATAAACAAAGAAATAACTAATGCCTGTAAAAATGGTATGGCAATTATCATGGGGGATTTTAATCTACATGGAGATTGGTCGAACCAGCTCAGTCAGGGTAGCCTTGAGGAGGAATTCGTTGAGTGTATCCGAGATAGTTTTCTTGAACAGTATGTAATGGAACCGACGAGGGAGCAAGCTATCCTAGATCTAGTCCTGTGTAATGAGACAGGAATAATTAATGACCTCATGGTTCGGGATCCTCTTGGAAGGAGTGATCACAGTATGGTTGAATTTAGAATACAGATGGAGAGTGTGAAGATAAAATCCAATACCAGGGTCCTGTGCTTGAACAAGGGGGACTACAATAGAATGAGGGAGGGCTTGGCTAAAGTGGACTGGAAACAAAGATTTTACGGTGGAACAGTTGACGAGCAGTTGAGGACTTCAAAGCAATTTTTCAAAGTGCTCAGCAAAGTATATTCCAGTGAAAAGGACGGACTGGAAGAAAAGGGGTAATCTGCCATGGGTGTCTAAGGAAATAAGGGAGGCTATCAAATTGAAAAAGAAGGCATACAAAGTGGCCAAAAGTAGCATGAAACTAGAAGATTGGGAAAACTTTAAAGGTCAACAGAAAGCGACAAAAAGAGCTATAAAGAAAAGAAAGATGGAACATGAGAAAAAACTAGCACAGAATATAAAGACAGATAGCAAAAGTTTCTATAAATATATAAAACGAAAAAAGAGTGGCTAAAGTAAACGTTCATCCTTTAGAGGGTGAGAAGGGGAATTTAGTTATGGGATATGATAAAATGGCCGAGGCATTGAACAGGTATTTTGTATCGGTCTTCTCAGTGGAGGACATTAATAACATGCCAGTAATTGACAAATGGACGAACGTAGGTGAGGACCTGGGAACAATCATTATTACGGAAGAGGTTGTGTTGGTCAAGCTAATGGAGCTAAGGATTGATAAGTCTCCTGGCCCTGATGGAATGCATCCCAGGGTACTAAAAGAGATGGCGGGAGAAATAGCAGGTGCACTGACGGTAATTTTCCAAAATTCGCTTGACTCTGGGGTAGTCCCAGTTGATTGGAAAACAGCAGATGTGACGCCACTGTTTAAAAAGGGAAGTAGAAAAAAGATGGCGAATTATAGACCAATTAGCTTAACCTCTGTAGTGGGGAAGATGTTTGAGTCCATTATCAAGGAAGAAATAGCAGGGCATCTCGATATAAATTGTCCTGTTGGGCAGACGCAGCATGGGTTCATGAAGGGCAGGTCATGCTTGACAAATCTTTTGGAATTCTGTGATGACATTACAAGCAAGGTGGACAATGGGGACCCAGTGGATGTGGTGTACCTCGATTTCCAAAAGGCCTTCGACAAGGTGCTGCACAAGAGGCTGCTGCATAAGATAAGGATGCATGGCGCCAGGGGTAAAGTATGAGCATGGATAGAGGATTGGTTGACTAACAGGAAGCAGAGAGTGGGGATAAAGGAGTGCTATTCTTGTTGGCATTCAGTCACTAGTGGTGTGCCTCAGGGATGCGTGTTGGGACCGCAATTATTTACAATTTATAGAGATGATTTGGAGTTGGGGACCACGTGTCGGGTGTCAATGTTTGCAGATGACACGAAGATGAGTGGCAGAGCAAAGTGTGCAGATGACTGTGAAACTTTGCAGAGGAACATAGATACATTGACTGAGTCAGCAAAAGTCTGGCAGATGGAATACAATGTTAATAAATGTGAAGTCATTCATTTCGGTAGGAGTAACAGGAAAAAGGATTACTACTGGAATGGTAAAAAGTTGCAGCATGTTGCTATGCAGAGGGACCTAGTTGTCCTTGTGCATGAATCGCAGGAGGTTGGTCTGCAGGTACAGCAAGTAATTAGGAAGGCAAATAGAATGTTGTCCTTCATTGCTAAAGGGATTGAGTTTAAAAGCAGAGAGGTTATGTTGCAGCTGTATAAGCTACTGGTGAGGCCGCACCTGGAGTACTGTGTGCAGTTTTGGTCCCCTAACTTGAGAAAGGACATACTGGCACTGGAGAGGGTGCAGAGGAGGTTCACTAGGTTGATTCCGGAGTTGAGGGGGTTGGCTTATGAGGAGAGACTGAGTAGATTGGGATTATATTCATTGGAGTTCAGAAGAATGAGTGGGGATCTTATAGAAGCATATAAAATCATGAAGGGAATAGATAAAATACAAGTAGAGAGGATGTTTCCACTGGCAGGTGAAGCTAGCCTCAAGATTAGAGGGAGCAGATTTAGGACTGAAATAGGAAGGAACTTCTTCACCCAGAGGGTTGTTAATCTATGGAATTCCTTGCCCAGTGAAGTAGTTGACGCTTCTTCAGTAAACGTCTTTAAAGCTAAGGTAGATATCTTTTTGAATAATAAAGGAATTAAGGGATACGGTGGGAGCGCGGGTAAGTGGATCTGAGTCCACGAAAAGGTCAGCCATGATCTTATTGAATGGCGGAGCAGGCTCGAGGGGCCGGAGGGCCTACTCCTAGTTCTTATGATCTTTTGATCTTATGATCTTATGAGATCATTAACTAATCCCACCTCGTTAAATAATATCAAATCTAGAGTAGCCTGCTCCCTGGTTGATTCCACAACATATTGCTCCAAAAAACAATCTCTAACACATTCAATAAACTCCCCCTGGAGGCTGCCCTTGCCAATTCGATTAATCCAGTCTATTTGCATATTAAAATTACCCATGATTATTGCTGTGCCATTCTTGCAAATTCCCAGTATTTCCTGGTTTATATTGAGCCCCACTGCGGAACTACTGTTTGGAAACCTATAGATTACTCCCACCTTCTTTCCCTTGCTGTTTCTTATTTCTACCCAGACTGACTCTACGCCTTGATCTCCAGTGCCTAAATCACTTCTCACTACAGCATTGATCTCTTCCTTTACTAACAAAGCTACACCACCTTCTTTGCCTTCCTGCCTATCCTTCCGAAATACTGAGTACCCTTGAATATTCAATTCCCAAACCTGCTTTACCTGCTATCACGTCTCAGTTATCTCCACTAAATCAGACCCATTCGTCTCTATTTGCGCTGTTAACTCATTAATTTCATTCCGAATGCTTCGTGCATTCAGATACAAAACCTTTAAATTTGTTCTATTAATTCTATTATGTGTTCTTTTAATTTAACCCCTAGCTGCTCATATTCCCTCGCTCTACCTACATCGTTGATACCTACATGGACCACGACAACTGGATCTTTCCCCTTCCACTCCAAGTTCCTCTGCAGCCCAGATGAGATATCATGTGAACCCTGGCACCAGGTAGGCAACACAGTCTTCGCGACACTCGATCCTGACTACTGAGAACAGTTTCTATGCCTCTAACTATACTATCCCCGATGACGACTACATTTATCTTTTCTCCTCCCCCCCCACTCTTGAATGACACCCTGCATCACGGTGCTGTGGTCAGATTCCTCATCCTCCCTACAGTCCCTGCTATCCTCCACACAGGCAGAAAGAATCTCGAACCTGTTGGACAAGGATAAAGGCTGAGGCTCCAGCAGCGCTACCTCCTGGATACTTCTACCTGCCTCACTCTTAGTCACACCCTCCTGTCCCTGACCACAGGTAAAATTCAAGGTACCTAATGTAAGGGGTGTGACTCTCCTGAAACACAGTGTCCAGGTAACTCTCTCCCTCCCTGATATGTCACAGTGTCCGATGCTCAGACTCCAGCTCATCAACTCTCAGCCGGAGGTCCTTGAGCAGCCAACACGTGCTGCAGATGTGGTCACTAGGAACTACAATGGGGTCCAACAGCTCCCACATCATGCAGCTACAACACATCGCCTGGCACTGCATCTCTGATTTATTTAATTAGATTTTATTTTATATTTTAATTTCCTGCTGGTCCTGAGTTTTTAATTTGCAAAATATTCTCCTGTTCACCTTTAAAGCCAATTTAACATAGAATTCAACCAGCAGTTACTTACCAACCAATTAACTTATGGTTTTCCTGTGATGTCAGTGATTGTTTTTTTCTCTCTTTCTTTTTATTCCCTTAAATACTCTCTCTCTCTGTCTTGTCTCCGACTGTGTTCCTTTAGGCGTTTTTTTAAAGCCCTGCTCCCACTGTGTTTTCTCTCTCTCTCTGGTCTCTCTCACTCTTTCAATCTCTATATATAATATGTATTCCTGCAACTAAATTGGTTAACTGGAAAAAATAAAAAGGAAAGGATTTTTATATTGTGGTTCTATGACAGAGCTGACAAAAAACACAAATAAATCACTTGCTCATTTTTTGAAGTTGACATCAGATGAGATATAATGTTCCAAACTGAGATGCAGTCCAACCTCTGAGCACACAGAAAGGTTTTTTAAAAATAGTTATTTTACAGGCAGCTTTGAAAAGCTATTTAGCAGGCCTTCTTGAAATGCGGGAACAAGACAAAATGACACAATGAAATTCACCGACTGTTTTAGGGAATTGTGAGAAAACAAGATGGGTTATAATCTTCTATTCTTACTTGGAATTCTTTCATGTTCCTGTCTTTCTTTGGCACTTTAGCAGCAATTGACTGTTTTCTACTTCCAGAATGGATGCATGTACACTCTGACCAACAGCATGAGAGCTTGACAGTTTCCCAGTCAGATGTTCTGTGCCTGATGCTGGGTTTGTCCAATCAAAGATTGCTTGCCAATTTTTCTGCCCCTGTTGCCATGGTTTCTGCATTAAGCGGAGCCTAAACTAGGTTACACACTGAAATAATGCTGTAGTTCAACTGCCTCCATCCTCTTGACCAAAAGGCGTTTATCCAGCTTACTAAAAATCTCTTTATTTAGTCTTTTTAGCACAGCAGAGTCACTTTCGTAACACCATTATTGTCAGAACATCATAATCCCACATGACTATCAGCACCTGTAGCTCATCAACCTTATTTACCATGCTGCACGCATTCACAAACATGAAGAGTGCATCCTATTTAGATATTATTACATTCCCTTTTACTCAGACTCCAGTCAATGCTTTACTATTTAAATACTCTGGTGCGATCTGTCTCACCCAATTCTCTTTGAACATGGGTTTTACTTCCTGATATTACCTCCAGGTACCCACATCCCTGCTCAGATGCAGACAATCAAAGGCACAGCCTTGGTGATTATAGATAAAGAGAGAGATAGAGATAGAGGCAGACATGGAGATAGAGATGGAGATGGAGGCAGAGATGGAGATAGAGACAGAGACAGCTTATGATTAAACATTCAAGTCAATGCCCTGATCAAAATATATATAATGCTGATTGCCGTGGGAGCAATGCATTTTCAGTTCAGTCCCGCCACTCCACAGATCGTCTAACATATCACTTTATACTTTCCACATTAAAGAAATCCAACAGGCGAATACAACCATCTATTAACCTCCAAATGAGGTGAAACAAACCAGGTGTCTTTAGATGAACAGATTAATGGTTTATTAGAAAAAAAATAAACTCTTAAATACGACTAAGATATAAATAACATTTTAAAAAAGTAAATAGAATAATGTCTGTGCCGATTTACATTCTTGCCGAAGAAGAATCTTCCAATGTGGAAACGTCCAAGTTTGCTGTGAGGTCCTCGCAGCCATCCAATGGGAAAACAGAAAAACCTCCGTCACACTGGAAACAGGCCCCGCCCCCTCTCTTCCGTCACCGGGGAACAGGCCCCGCCCCAGTCAGCATAGTTAGCGGTCCCGCCCCCCGTTCTGTCCCGATGATGACAGGCCCCCGCCCCAGTTCTGTCTCCATGGTGACAGGCCCCGTCCCGTTTCCATAGAGGCAGACCACGCCCCTACTTCGCCCTCACCCTGGAAATAGGCCCGCGCCCCGACTCCCCCGTCATGCTGGAAACAGGCCCCGTCCCCACTTTTCCATCACCGGGGAAACAGGAACCGCCCTGCTCCTCCGTCACCGTGGAAACAGGCCCCGCCTCCGATCTTTCTCCGTAGTGGCAGTCTCCACCCTCACTACGCCATCACCCTGGAAAATGGCCCCGCCCCCGTTCTGTCTCTATGGTGAGAGACCCCGCCCGGCTCTGCCTCCATGGTGACAGGACCCGCCCCCGCTCTCTATCTATGGTGACAGGCCCCATCGCCGCTCCATCTCCCTGGTGAATGGCCACAGCTCCCGCTAATGCACAGTGACAGGCCCGCCCCCCACTGATCCGCCACTCGTGCAATCAGCGTGTGTCATGCGTGTGTGTGTCTGTTTCAGTGCCTGGGTAGTGTTTTGTGTGTGAGTGCCTTTGTGCGTGTGTGACATATATGTGTGCGAGAGAGAGACTGTGCGTGTGTGCGTGAGAAATAGAGAATAGGTGTGTGCCTGTGTGCGTGCAAGAGAGAGAGAGCATGCGTGTGTGAGAGATATCGCTTGTGAGTGTGTGTGTGTCTTTAAGAGTATGGGTGCGTGTTTTTGGAGAGAGAGCGTGTGTATGTGTGTGTGTGAGAGAGCGAGAGCAAGTGTGTGTGTGTCTGAGAGAAAGAGTCTGTGAATGTGTGTGGGTGAGAGAGAGAGCAAGTGTGTGCGTGAGGGAGAACATGTGTGTGTGCATGTGTGTGTGTGAGAGAGTCTGTGAACGTGTGTGTGTGTCTGAGACAGATAGTGTGCGTGCGTGTGTTGGTGAGAGAGTTTGTGTGTATGGGTGTGTGAGAGAGCATGTGCGTGTGTGTGAGAGAGAGAGCGCATGTGTGTGTGTGTGAGAGAGAGAGAGAGAGCCAGCGAGAGAGAGCGTGTGTGTGTGTTTGTGTGTTTGTTTATCTGGTTCTCTGCCTGGAGTATGATTTATGTGTGCGTGAGTGCGTATGTGTGTGTGCCGTGTCTGAGTGTGAGTGAGAGCGTGTGTGTGTATGTGTGTGTGTGTGTGTGGCTCATTGCCTGCAATATGCGTGTGTTTTAGGTCTCAGTGCCTGGGTTGTGCTGTATGTCTGTGTGAGTGCCGCAGCGTTTCTGTTGTCCTTGTGTGTCTGTATGTCAGGACTTTGCTTTGCTGTGTATCTTTGTATTTGTGTGCGTGTGTGTATGTTTTATAACTCAGGGCCTAGGTTGTGCTGTTTGTCTGTGTGTGTGTGTCTGTGCTTATGCCGTACCTGTATGTCTGCGTCTCAGGGCCTGTGCTGTTCTGTCTTCGTGTGTGTGAGTGTAGGTGTTTGTGTGTGCCTGTTTGTGTCTGTGTGTGTTTGTTTCTTTGTGTGTGGGTGGGAGTGGGTGAGTGAGTGTGTGCGGCTCAGGACCTTGGCTGTGCTATGTCTGTGGGTGTGCTTGCAAGTGCTTTGTCTGTGTTTGTGTGCATGAGTGGGTGTGACTCAGGACTTGGGATCTGTGTGTCTGTGTGTGTGTGTGTGTGTGTGTGTGTGTGTCAGGGCCTGGGTTGTGCATGTGTCGTCATGTATGTGTGTGCGTGCCTGTTTGCAGGCGTGCATGTGTGTGCCTCAGTGCTTCTTTTATGTCTGTGTGCGTGTGTCTCGGGGCCTGGGCTGTGCTGAGTGTTTGCGTGTGTGTCTGTGGGTTTGTCTCACGGCACGTGTTGTGCTGTAGGTCTGCATGTGCGTGTGTGTGGGTTTTATGTCTCAGGGCCTGGGTTGTGCTGTATGTCTATGTGTGTGTTTGTGTGTGCGTGCTTGCGTGGGTTCGTATCTGTATTTGTGTGCGTGTGTGTGTGTGACTCAGTGCCTCGTCTTTGCTCTGTGTGTCCGTGTGTGCGTGTGCGTGTGTGTGTGTCTGTGTTTGTTCTGTGCTTTTTGTATGTGTGTTGATATGTGTTTCTCAGGGCCTGGGTTGTGCTGTGTACTGTGTGTGCGCGCGTGCATATGTGTATGTGTGTGTCTCATGGTTGAGTAGTGCTTGGTGTCTTTGTGTTTCTGTGTGTGTGTGTGCGTTTGTGTGTATGTGTGCGTGCATGTGCGTCTCAGGGCCTGGCTATGCTGTGTATTGTGTGTGTGTCTCAGTGTTACTCTAGTGCTGTGCGTGCATCTGTGTATCTCCGGGTCTGGGTTGTTCTTTGTGTGTGTGTATGTCTGATTCAGTGCCTAGGGTATGAGGTGTGTCTGTGTGTTTGTCAGTGATTGTGTTGTGCCGTGTATGTGCTTCAGGGACTGAGCTGTGCTGTGTATGTGTGTGCAAGTATGTGCGTGCGTGTGTCTGTGTGGGTCTTTGTGCATCTGACTCAGTGACTGATGTGAAAAATGTGTGTGTGTCTGCTTCAGTGGCTGTCGTGTCATGTATATGTGTGTCTGTGTGTTTGTGAGTGTATATGGTTCTGTGCCTGGGCTGTGATGTGTGACTGTCTGTCTTTCTGTGTGTCTGTATTTCATGGCCTGGCTTGTGATGTGTGTCCATTCGTGTCTCTGTGCCTGTTTGTGTGCGTGTGTGTGTGTGTGTGTGTGTGTGTGTGTGTGCGTCTGCATTTCTTTGTGTGTGCTTTATGTGCGTATGTCTCAGTGTGTATGTGGTGCTGCATATGTATGTCTGCTTGCTACCGTGTGTGTGTATCTGTGTTTGTGTTTGAGTGTGTGTGTGTCTGTTGGTGTGTGTTTGAGTGTGTCTGTGTGTGCTTTTGTCTCAAGGCCTGTGCTCTCTGTGTGGCTGTGGGTCTGGAGTCGCATGTCGGCCAGACCAGGTAAGGACAGCAGATTTCCTTCCCAAAAGGACATTAGTGAACCAGATGGGTTTTTACAACAATCGGCAATAGTTTCATGGCCATCATTAGACTAGCTTTCAATTCCAGATTTGTATTAATTGATTTCAAATTCCACCTTCTGTTGTGGTGGGATTCGAACCCATGTCCCCGGACCAATACCTGGGTCTCTGGGTTACTAGTGCTGTCACAATACTAGTACGCCACCGCCTCTCCAACAATGTGCGTGTGTCAGTGTGTGGGTTTGTCTCAGGGCCTGGGCTGTGCGTGTGTCTGTGTGCGTGTGTATGCATCTGTGTTTGTGTGTGGGTGGGTAGAGGTGGGGTGGGTGTGTGGCTCTGGGACTGGGTTGTGCTTTGTGTCTTCATATATGTGTACGTGTACATGTATGTGTTTGTGCCTGTGTGTGTCTGTTTGTGTTTTATGTCTCAGGCCCTGGCTTGTGCTCTGTGTGTGTGTGTGTGTGCGTGTTTGTGCGTGCATGTGTGTGTGTCAGTGTTTGTGCTGTATTCTATGTGTTTGCATGTGCGTCTGAAGACTGGATTGTTCTTTGTGTCTTTGTATGTGTGTGTGTGTCTCCGTGTTTGTGCTGTGTTTCAGGGCCTTGTTTGTGCTGTGTACTGTGTGCGTGTGCGTGTGTATGTGGGCATGTGCGTGTGTGCGTTTGACTCAGTGCCTAGGGTATCATATGTGTCTGTGTGCGTCTGTGTGTGTGTCTCAGTGTTTGTGTTGTTCTGTTTATGTACCTCAGGGACTGTACTGCGCTGTATGTGCGTGTGTGTATTTTATGTATGGGTCTGTGTGTCTGTGTGGGTCTGTTTGTATCTGGCTCATTGACTGGTGTATAAAGAGTGTGCGTGAGTGTGTGTGTATGTCTGTGTGTGTCGTGAGAGGGTGTGTATGTGAGTGTAAATCGTTCTGCGGCTGGGTTGTGATGCGTGTCTGCATGTGTGTGACTCTATGTCATGGCATTGCTTGTGACGTGTGTCTATTCGTGTCTCTGCGCCTGTGAGTGCGTGTGCGTCTGTGTGTGTCTCACTGATACTGTTGTGCTGTGCGTCTGTGCGTGTATGGCAGTGCAGGGGCTGTGTGTGTGTGTGTGTGTTTATTTGTATGCGTGTGTGTGCCTTTTAATATCTCAGGGCGTGTGTTGTGCTGTGTGCATGTGTGTGTGTTTCCGTGTGTGTGTGTTTGTGTCACGGCGGTGTTGTGCTGCGTGCTCTGTGTGTGTGGGTGTGCTTGTGCACGCCTGCATGTCCGTCTGAGTTTGCGTTTGTATCAGGGCCTGGGTTGTGCTGGGTGTCTGCGTGCATGTGTGTGTGTGTCTGTATCTGCGTGTGCGCCTCAGTGATTGTGTTGTGATGTGTGTGCGTGTATATATCACAGGAACTGGGCTGTGGTGTGTGTGTGCGTGCTTGTGCATGCCTGCATGTGTGTCTCTGTGTGCGTTTGTATCAGGGCCTCGTTTGAGCTGTGTGTCTGCATGCGCGCGAGTGTGTGTGTGTGTGTCTCAGTGATTGCGTTATGATGTGTGTGTCTATATATCTCAGGGACTGGGCTATGGTGTGTGTGGGCGTGTGTGTGTACGTGTGAGTGTGTGCCTGCAGGCCTGGATTGTAGTGTGCGTGCATGTGTCGGTGTGCATGTGTGTGCCTGAATGCTTGGATTGCAGAGTGTGTGTGTGTGAATGTGTGAGAGAGAGAGATACGTGTGAGTGCCTGAATGCCTGTATTGCAGTGTGTATATCTGTGCATGTGTGTGTATGAGTGTGAATTTGACTGGCTTCGTGCCTGTGTTGTGATATGTGTTCATGTGTGTGTGTGTGAGTGTATGTGTTTCTAGACCAGTGCCTAAATAGTGATCTGTGTGTGTGTCCGAGTGTGTCTATCTGTGTGTTCCCGAATGAGTGTGTGTCTGGCTCAGGGTCCAGGGTGTGACATGCGTCTGTGTGTGTGTGTCAACGTGTTTCTCCGTGTTTGTGTGTGTGTGTGCGTGTCTGTGTGTGTGTGTGTATCTGGTGTGTTAGTGAATGAGTGTCCGAGTGCGTCTGTGTGTGTGTTTATCTGTGTGTGTGTGTGTGTGTGTGTGTGTATATGTTTGAATTTTACTGGTTTAGTGACTGTGGTGTGATCTGTGTTCATGTGTGTCTGTGTATATTTTTGTTTAGCTCAGTGCCTGAGTTGTGACCTGTGGATGTGTCCGAGTGTGTCTGTCTGTGTGTACCCGAGTGTGTTTGTGTCTGGCTCAGCATCCTGGGTGTGACCTATGCCTGCGTGTGTGTACGTGCATCTGGGTGTGTGTTTCTGTATGTGTGTCCCCGTGTGTCTGTGTGCGTGTGTGTGTGTGTGTTTGTCTGTGGGTGTGGGTGTGTGCGTTTGTGTGTGTGTCTGTGTGTATGTGTGTGGGTGTTTTATGTCTCAGCGCCTGGGTTGTGTTGTGTGTGCATTTCTGTGTGGATGTGCTTGCGTGTATTTATATATGTATTTGACTGTGTGTGTGGTGTGTGTGTGTGGTGTGTGTGTGCGTTTGTATCGGGGCCTGCATTGTGCTGTGTGCTCTACGTATGTGTGTGCGTTTTTGTCCCTCTGTGTGTCTCAGAGATTCTGAGGTAATATGTGTGCGTGTATATTCAGAGCCTTGTCTATTGTGTGTGTGTGCGTGTGCGCACAAGCGTCTTTATGTCTGTGTGTGGGATTGTCTCAGGGCCTGGGCTTTGCTGTGTTTCTGCATGTGTGTGTGTGCGTGTGCGTCTGTGTGTGTGTGTGATGATGCCAGTGCATGTTTCCCAGTAATAGTGTTGTGAATTGTGTCTGCATCTGCATATCTCAGGGCCTGGGCTGTGGTGTGTGTGTGTGATTGTGCCAGTGCTTGTTTCTCAGTAATTGTGTTGTGTATTGTGTCTGCGTGTGCAGATCTCATGGCCTGTGTGTGTGTGTGTGTGTGTGTGTGTGTGATTGCACACGCTTGTGTGTGTGTCTGCGTGTGCGTTTCTATCAGGGCCCAGGTTGTGTTGTGTGTGTGTATGTATTTTATCTCTCTGGGTCTGGGTTGTGCTGAGTGTGTATGTCTGTGTGCATGTGCATGCGCACATGTGCATGTATGTGTGTGTTATTGTGTGTGTGTTTCAGGGCCTCGGTTGTGCTCTGAGTGTATGACTGTGTGGATAGAGTCAGAGAGTCATAGAGTCGTACAGCATAGAAACTGGCCCTTCGGCCCACCGCATCCATGCTGACCGTAATGCCGATCTATACAAATCACACCTGCCTGCATTAATTCCATATCCTTCTACGCCTTGCTCATTCAAGTACCTGTCCAGATGCCTCTTAAATGTCGCTACTGTTCCTGCCTCCACCACCTCCTCAGGTAGCTCATTCCAGATTCCCACAATGCTTTGTGTGAACAATTTGCCCCTTTGCACCCTTTTAAACCTCCTCCCTCTCCCCTTAAATCTATGCTCTCTCGTTGTAGTCACCCCTACCATGGGAAGCAAACTCTGGGTATCTACCCTAGCAATGCCCCTCACAATTTTATATACATCGAACATGTCCCCTCTCAGCCTCCTTCGCTCCAGGGAAAACAGACCCAGCCTATCCAATCTCTCTTTATAACTCAAGCCGTCCAAACAAGGCAACATCTTTGTGACTCTTTTCTGCACCCTCTCTAGCTTAATCACATCTTTCCTGTAGTGCAGCGACCAGAACTGCACACAGTACTCCAAATGCAGCCGAACCAACGTTATGTACAACGGTAACCTGACGTCCCAACTCTTGTACTCAATGCCTCGGCTGATGAAGGCAATCATGCCATACGCCTTCTTCACCACCCTGTCTACCTGTGTTACCACTTTCAGGAAACTGTGCATTTTCACCGCAAGGGCTCTCTTCTCAACGACACTCGCCAGGGCTCTGTCATTCACTGTATATGTCCTGCCCTGGTTCAACATCCCAAAATGCATCACTTCGCACTTATCTGCGTTAAATTCCATTTGCCAATCCCTTGCCCACTTTCCCAGTTGATCTATATCCTGTTGTATCCTAAGACAACCTTCTTCACTGTCCACTATACCACCAATTTAGGTGTCATCTGCAAACATACCAATCAAGGCCCCTACATTCACATCCAAGTTAGTAATGACAAAGAACAGAGGGCCCAGCACCGATCACTGTGGCACTCCACTGGTCACCGGCCTTCACTCTGAAAAAAAAACAACCCTCCACTACCACCCTCTGCCTCCCATCATCAAGCCAATGTTGTATCCAATTAGCTAGCTCACCCTAGATCCCATGTGTTCGAAACTTCTGGACCAGCCGATCATATGGGACCATGTCACAGGCCTTGCTAAAGTCCATGCAGACAACGTTCATCGCCCCGCCCTCGTCAATCCTCTTCGTCACCTCCTCAGAAAACTCTATCAAATTCTTGAGACATGATTTCCCACGCACAAAGCCATGCAGACGATCCCTAATCAGACCTTACCTTTCCAAGTGCATACAAATCCTGACTCTCAAAATCCCTTCTAATAACTTTCCCACCACTGATGTAAGGCTCACCGGCCTGTAGTTCCCTGGCTTATCCCTGCTGCCCATCTTAAGTAAAGGCACAACATTAGCTATCCTCCAGTCTGCCGGTAGCACACCCTTGCTTCCCATAGCATCCCAGGATACACCTGGTCAGACCATGGAGATTTATCCCCCTGAATGCGCTTCAATACCTCCAACACCTCCTCCTTTGTAATGTTGATATGCTCCAGGATATCGCTGTTCCATCCCTTGAACTAACTAGCTTCCATGACCTTCTCCACGGTAAATGCGGATTGTACGGATGAGAAGTACTCATTTAAGACCTCGCCGATTTACCGTGGCTCCACACATAGGTTACCACACAGATCCTTAAGGGGGCGTACTCTCTCCCTAGCTACCGTTTTACTCTTAGTCAAGAAGGCATTCGGCATGCTTGCCTTCAGCGGTCGGGGCATAGAGTATAGAAATTGGCAAGTCATGTTGCAGCTGTACAGAACCTTAGTAGGGACATACTTAGAATATTGCGTGCAATTCTGGTCGCCACACTACCAGAAGGACGTGGAGGCTTTGGAGAGGCTACAGAGGAGGTTTCCTAGGATGTTGCCTGGACTGGAGGGCATTAGCTATGAGGAGAGGTTGGAAAAACTCGGATTGTTTTCAGTGGAACGGTGGATGTGAAGGGGCGACATGATTGAGGTTTACAAAGTTATGAGCGGCATGGACAGAGTGGATAGTCAGAAGCTTTTTCCCAGGGTGGAAGAGTCAGTTACTAGGGGACATAGGTTTAAAGTGAGAGGGGCAAAGTTTAGAGGGGATGTGCGAAGCAAGTTTTTTACACAGAGGGCGGTGAGTGCCTGGAACTTGCTGCCAGGGGAGGTGGTGGAAGCTGATACGATCGCGACGTTTAAGAGATATCTTGAAAAATATAGGAATAGGAAGGAAATAGAGGGATATGGGCCCCGGATGAGCAGAAGGTGTTAGTTTCGGCAGGCATCAAGATCGGCGCAGGCTTGGATGGCCGAATGGCCTGTTGCTGTGCTGTACTGTTCTTTGTTGTTGTTGTCTTTGATTCTCCTTTATCTTTTCTGCCAGGGAAATCTCATGGCCCCTTTTCGCCCTCCTAATTTCCTTCTTAAGTGTACTCCTACATCCCCTGTATTCCTCGAAGGACTCGCTTGATCCCAGCTGCCTATACCAGACATATTCCTCCTTCTTTGTCCTGACCAGACCCTCAATATCCATCGTCCACCAAGGTTCCCTAAACTTGCCAGACTTGCCCTTCCATCTAACAGAACCGTGACGCCCCTGAACTGTTCCCATCTCACTTTCAAAAGCCTCCCATTTGCCAGACGTCCTTTTACCTGTAAACAGCCTCTCCCATTCAACTTTTGTGAGTTCCTGTCTGATGCCATCGAAATTAGACTTCCACCAATGTAGGACGTCATCTTGAGGATTGGTCCTCTCCTTTTCCACAACTATTTTGAAGCAAATAGAGTTATGGTCAATGGTCCCAAAGTGTTCCCCCACTGACACATCAACCACCTGCCCAGCCACATTTCCTAAGAGGAGGTCGAGTGTAGCCCCTTCTCTAGTAGGGCCATCCACATACTTCTTCAGAAAGCTATCCTGGACACACTTAACACATTCTTCCCCATCTGTTCCCTTAGCACTAAGGCAGTCCCAGTCAAGATTAGGGAAGTTAAATCACCTACTATTACTAAACCTATCGGTGTTTTCCCTACATATGCTCCTCCAATTCCATTCGAGTATTGGGGTTTCCTATAGTATGATCCCATCAAAGTGATCACCCCTTTCTTATTTCTAAGTTCTACCAAAATGGCCTCGCTGGACGTCCCCGACCCCCCCCCCCCCCCCACACCCCTCACCCCGGGATATCCTGTCTAAGTACTGCCGTGATGTCCTCCCTAATCAATAGTGCAACTCCCCCTCCTCTCTTACCTCCACCTCTGTCACACCAGAAGCATCGGTACCCCGGATCATTGAGCTGCCAGTCCTACTCATCCCTCAACCACGTTTTCCGTAATAGCTATAATACCACAATCCCATGTACCGACCCATGCTTTGAGTTCATCTGCCTTACGTGTAAGGCTTCTTGCATTAAAGTAAATGCAGTTTAGCCGACCAGACCTTCCACGCTCCCTGTCCTGCCCATGCCCGGCCAGCCTACCGGACTTGATTGCTTTAACCTCGACATTTGCCTCTGCTATCCCATCGAAGAGACTACTACTGTGAGTGGGTGTCTGTACCACTTCAACTGGGATTAACAAAGGCCTGTTTTGATATGGCTCTTTTCTGGTGTTTGAGTGGGACTCAGTATCACTGCTGCTGGGGTGCACACTGTCCTGGTTTGAGTTGGCTCCTTCCTGGATTGTGAGTGGAACTTAGTACTATTCCAGCTGGGATTTACACTGGCCTGGTTGGAATTGACCCTTTCCTGGTGTGTGAATGGCTTTCTGTTGCACTCCATCTGGGATTAAAATAGACCCTGTTTTCTTTGGCTCTTGCCTGGTCCGTGAGTGGGACTAAGTATCACTCCAGCTGGGGTTAACAAGGGCCTGGTTAGAATGGGCTCTTTCCTGCTATGTCAGTGGAACGCAGTACCACAGCGACTGGCTTTAACATGGGTCTAGTGTGAATTGGGCCTTTCCTAGATTGTGAGTGGGACTCAGTTCCACTCCAAGTGGGCGTAACACAGGTCTGGTTTGAATTGGCCCTTTGTTGGTGTGTGAGTTGGACACAGTACCACTCCAACTGGTATTGATTGTGACCTGGTTTGAATTGGCTCTTTCCAGGTTTGTGAGTGGGATATCGTACCAGTCCAAGTAGGTTTATAACAGGCCTGGTATTTTTTGGCTCTCTCCAGGAGGGTAAGTGGGACTCAGTATCACTCCAACTGGGATTAACACAGGTTTAGTTTGAATTGACCCTTTGTTGGTTTGTGAGTGGGAGTCAGTACCGCTCTAATTGGGATTAATAAAGGCCTGGTTTGACTAGCTCTAGCCTCTTATTAGTGTGGGACTTAGTACCACTGCCCTTGAGATTAACAGAAGCCTGGTTCGCACTGTCCCTTACTTTCACTGTGAGTGGGACTCAGTGCCACTCCAGATGGGGTTAACAGAGTGCCTGGTTTGAATTGGCACTTTCCTGGTGTGTGAGTGGGGCTCAGTATCATTCAAGCTGGGGTTACCACAGGCCTCGTTCCAATTGGCCCCATCCTGATGTGTGAGTGAGGCTCAGTTCCATTGAGCTTGTTTTGTAAAAGGCTTGGTTTGAATTGGCCATTACCTGGTGTGTGATTGAGTCTCAGTACCACTCCAAATGCGATTATCACAGGCCTGCTTCGAACAGTCCGCTGCACAGCCGGCATTTTAAGTGACATATATAGTGTCCATTTTAAGTGACATGCATTGCATCCATTTTAAGTGCTATGCGCTGCGAACATTTTAAATGACAGTCTGTGTGACTGTTTGATGTCACCTGAACTGCAGCCATTTTAAGCGACATGTGCTGCTGCCATTTTAACTGATATGCACTGTGGTCTGTTTGGAATGAGACCAGGCGACGGCAATCATTTTCAATGTTTTCGGTCAAAGGCAGTGAATGTAACAGGTCATAAATGAGAATAAAGACTGATAGAGAAGAATAAATTATAAACAATCATAAAGGATTATAAAGTTTTACAATGTGTTAGGAAAAATTATAAACAGTTTATAAAGGTTATAAAGGTCTGTAAATGCCTATAATGAATATAAACGGTTATAAATAATTATCAGGATTATTTTTATTATAATCTGATTATAAAGATACAGAAAGATTCTGACTGAAGTATCCCGTCACCGTGGAATGAGGCCCTGCCAACGCTCCCCGTTACCCTAGAAACACGCACCGCCCGCACTCTTCCGTCACCCTGGAAATAGGCCCCTCCCCCACCCCTGTCACCCTGGATGAGGCCCCGCCCCCACTCATCCTTCGCAATGGAAACAGCACCCCCCACATCTGTCATCTGGAAGCAGGTTCTGCCCCGACCCCACCATCAACCTGGAAACACACCACGCCTCCACTCCTCATCCGCGGGGCAAAAGGCCCCGCCCTAGCCCCCATCACCAGGGAAACAGACCGCGGCCCCACTCCCCATCACCAGAAAAACAGGCCCCGCCCCCACTCCGCCGTCACCGGGGAAACAGAACACGCCCCCACTCCCAGTGGCCGGGTAACAGGCCCCGACCCCGCTCACCTCCAGCCTGGAAACTGAACACGCCCCCAATCCTCCGGCCAATGGGAACAGGCCCCGCCCCCATTCACTGTCATCGTGAACCAAGCCCCGCCCCCACCCCATCACCCTGCATACAGCCCCCGCCCCCTCCTGTGATCATTGAATGTATTTCACAATTGTAGTGAAGGGATACTTCAGCACATTCTTCAACTGCTCTCTGAACTGGGTCTGGGTCACGCCGTAAATTGCAGTGTTTGTGCAGCAACTCAGGAGCTGCAGCATGAAGCCCAATTCCCGCAGAAAATCAGGTAGATAAACAGACACAGATTCGGACATATACATTCGCCTCCACATCGACCACACCATTATCATCGCCCACAACAGGATGAAATTACCCGAGATAACTAAGAGTAAAATGATGGATTTCCTTCGGCTCTCCATTTCTGGATCTCTGTGCCTCTGTCCACTTCTGTGAGCCCGGAGTCTCCTGCGTGCTCTGTTGCTCACTAAAATGTGTCTGACAGTGAGAGCGTTGAGCAGCAAAATCAGCACAAATGGGACACACGGGGTTCGAATGTTGTGGAGGAACTCGATTGTTGTCCAGACTCGAGAGAAATAAACGTCGATTGTTACACAACAAAACCATGGGAGGTTGTACAGCGAATACTCACCAGTAAACATAAAAAACCAGAAGATGTTCTTTCAACAGCTCAGCACAGTCACTGTTCCCACAACCACAGCCGACGTTTTCTCACTGCAATAGTTATTTTTCAGCTTTTGGCAACAAATGGCCACAAATCGATCAAAGGTGAAAGTGACGGTGAACCAGACAGAACAGTCTGTGGCTGCGTAAAGCAGGACGGCGTGGGTATTACACAAGGGGATGCCATACAGGAACTGAAACTGTTCCTTATAAACAATGGGAATGTGTCTCAATATCAGGTCCAGGATAATGACCAGTAGATCCGCCGCTGACATGGCCACCAGGTAGTGAGTGACACATTTGGAGAGACCGCACTTTTCCCGAGACAGTATCCCAATCGTCAGCACGTTAACTGTGAGGAAGGGATATCTTTTATTTGTTTTTGTTTTTTATTTTTTTATTCAGAGATATAGCAATGGAACAGGCCCTTCGGCCCATCGAGTCTGTGCCGACCATCAACCACCCATTTATACTCATCCTACTAATCCTCATCCCATATTCCTGCCATATCCCCACCTGTCTCTATATTCCCCTACCACCTACCTATAATAGGGGCAATTTATAATGGCCAATTTACCTATCAACCTGCAAGTCTTTGGTGGTGGGATGTAACCAGAGCACCCGGCGAAAACCCACGCAGACACAGGGAGAACTTGCAAACTCTGCACCACTGCGCCACTGTGCCGCCCTATATAAACAGGGGAATTATACATCAGGCTGTAGCAAAGTTACCAGATTGATTGAGGACTTATTGAGATTTATAAATGAGTTCCTGTATCCAGTGATGTATTAAAATGATTGGGCGTGAAAGAACAAATGGGAAGGTCTGTGATACCATGGAAGACAGGAGAGATTAAATAACAAAAGGATGATACTGAAATTGTTAAATTGAATGTTGATCATAATCCTCCCCCTCCATCCTTTCCCTGTCTGGTTAAAAACTGTTCCCTTTCTAATCTCTCCCAGTTCTGATGAAGGGTCACCGACCTGTGTGAGAGATAAAGTGTGCGTGTGTGTGTGTGTGAGAGTGTGTGTGTGTGTGTGTGTGTGTGTGTGTGTGAGAGAGAGAGAAGGCGCGTGTGTGTGAGAGAGAGAGAAAGATAGCGTGTGTCTGTGTGTGTGAGAGAGAAAGAGCGTGTGTGTGTTCATTTCAATTTTCGATTGTGCACCCGGTACTGGGATATAAAATGGAATTATATTATTAAGTTAAAGCTTTATTTTTATTTTAAACGCTGGTTTTGCAACTGTTAAAAGGCAATGAACAATTTTCTGAGAGATAATCTTCAACCTTGAAGGTCTGACGATGTCTGGCAGAAATCCAATTTGAAGTTTAAAACATTGCTTTAATTGGATAATCTGTGATTGCTTTATTTTGCAGTCTAAACTTAAGACATTTTTTTGACTGTTTTTAAGTAGCAAATTTCACAATATTTACTCTTGTCTTAAGGGAGAGAAGGATAAGCAAATGAGATATGGGAAAGATTAAAGTTTGTGTAAGGAGCTGGTGTTAAGTCTTTTGTTGTAAGAATATTAAATAACTATTTATTTAGTTTTTGGTTTTATTACAATCATTTGAAAAGGTGCCTGAAGAAAGAACAAGAAAAATGATGTAATTTACCTATCATAAAAAATGCACGTGATGCTCTGTTCTGTGTGTAGTCAATAACTATTATAAGTTAATAAGTCTGAATTAAATTAATACTGTTAAGGTTAACTAACCTGTTAAGTTGAGGAAAACTTTTAAATGTTTATTGACGTGAACGGAATTTGGAATCATCTTGGTTGTATACAATCCTTGGACTAGAAATCTCTTACAATAGATGCTAAAAGTTTGGAAAGAATTGGAGTTTAATCTAAAATGGTGTCTTTCCTGGTGGAGATGGTTTCCTTTGAAATTGATAATGTTACTAAAGATTGTGTTGTTTTTAAATCCTAAGGATACTAAAAAACGCTTAAAATGAAGTTTAGTGCTTTTTGATAAGGAAAGAGAGGGTTACGTAAAGCGACACAGCTGAGAATGCTTTGCTCCACCCCCTTGGAGACAAGCAAATCAATTAACCTTGCTGCAGCTATCTTTATCAATGAGACAAAGTGCTTGAGAAGGAGAGATAGCTGCAAGCACTTCTGTCTTTAATGCAAAAAAAATGCAACATCACCAAATCTGGGCGTAAGAAACTGGAATCGATAAACAAAAGTAAATTGATATGAGTGGTTATTTAAAGCATTCAAAGGGAAAATTACTGTTATTTGAATTTGGAATAATCTGAGATTTCGAAAATCCAGTTCAATTTGGCAAGTTATTTAAGGAATTAAAATGTCATCTAAGGTAAAAAAAAACAATATATAGTAATGTCTGGAATCAAACGGAAATGATTGACTTCTATTTTAAAGAATTATGAATATTGATTGTAAAAGTTATCCAGGGCTAAAATTGAAACAGAAATAAAATTAATGGGAATCCGACAACGGTTTCATGCCCCTACCACCCACAGAGTTCAGGAATGGTGAAGCGAATGAACCACACTCTAAAAACGGCTACAGCAAAGGCCATCTCTGAGACCAGAAACGGGTGGGTAGACGTCTTACCCTGTATATTATTGAGACTCAGAGCCACACCCAACCGAAAGACAGGCTTGACCCCCTTCGAACTTATGACAGGGAGGGCTATGCAACTCACCAAAAACATCATAGTCGGCGGGGAGGATATGGCACCCCTACGTGACCGAATCAGGCAATACGTAAGGCAGTTAGATCAGCAGCTGAAGGAGTTACGACAGGAGGTGAGGGATCAGCAGACCATGCAAGACCTAGAAACACAAACCAAGGATAATGCCGACCAACCTATACCACAAATAGCGGAGAAAGGTTTGGTACGAGTTACCCCTGAACAGGCGGGCTTCACCCCAAGATGGACCGAGGTGGGCGGCACAGTGGCGCAGTGGTTAGCACTGCAGCCTCACAGCTCCAGGGACCTGGGTTCGATTCTGGGTACTGCCTGTGCGGAGTTTGCAAGTTCTCCCTGTGTCTGCGTGGGTTTTCTCCGGGTGCTCCGGTTTCCTCCCACATGCCAAAGACTTGCAGGTTGATAGGTTAATTGGCCATCATAAATTGCCCCTAGTATAGGTAGGTGGTAGGGAAATATGTAGGGACAGGTGGGGATGTGATAGGAATACGGGATTAGTGTAGGATGAGTATAAATGGGTGGTTGATGGTCGGCACAGACTCGATGGGCCGAAGGGCCTGTTAAAGTGCTGTATCTCTAAACTAAACTAAACTAAACCATATGATGTTATCAGGACTAGTAACAGCTGTGCATGTGTTGACATGAAAGGGAAGGGCCAGTGGAAACACTGGTCCCAACTGAAAATATATAATCAAAGGAATGATGGCTGAGCACGAGATCGTGCCTATTATGGAAACCAAATGCTATGCCATGCGATACCAGGAGTGGAATGTTCAGGGAACTGGGAGTGGTGATGATGTTAACCGGAGCCTGGATGGTATTCAAATGGATCACCACGCAGGTACGAGCCCAGCGTGCTCAGATGCAAATCCGACGGCAGCACAGACACGGACTTGACGAGATAAAGATGGTACGATTATAAAATGACACAGCTATTGACCCTTAAACAATAGAACGTTTTCGGCCCACACAGATGAGGAAATGAGTAGACCAGGAACTAACACCTGGTGACGACCAGGTCATTCTGTTTAAATCCCCAAATTAAGCATCCAAAGCATTGAAACAACAGTGGACACTTCGACTCTGGGGACTCATGATACTGGGGACTGTGACACGAATACAAGCACAAGCGAAAGCTGATGAACCACTGGAGGAACGTAACTACATGAACTATAAGGCTTTGTATAATTTCACTGATGGAATATGTATCCCAGCAACCATGGACTGGAGTAGAGATAAATCTTATTTTAATGCTTGGTTACAACTTCATTTGGGAAAAGATAAAGTATGCATACAGTGCTCTACTGATGCAACAAGGGTCAGCTACATCCGACGAAGAGAAATAAGAAAGCCTGATAGGTGTGCATTCGGAATAATCTGCACACCACCTGTCGGACCTCAGCCCACGGCTACCAAGTGAAAAGGGGTGGGGTTAAGTGGGTATCATGAGGAGGTGGGAGCAGCTGCGTTATCTTTGTATGCATGCTTTCCTCCGCCTCCGACACCACGCCCCAGAATAACCACCACCCAATCCGAAGAATTGCCATGCTCCATAATCACTAAAGGACCAAAGAACGGAATTGTACCTTTTAACAAAGGAAAATATTGTATGACAATGTTAAACATGAGATAGCGCCTGTCCTGATCAATATCTCGGGAATACAAATGCCAGAGTATTGTACAGTAGAGGCGAAAAATATGTACAGTGTATTAAGTAAGGTTGAAATGCAGCATGCTGCCGATGCCATGGGTACCACTAGATTTCGAGGCCAGGATCAGCTTCATAGAACAAAAGGGGAATAGTTAATGATTTTGCTACCGGATTTAATACTGGTACTTCCGTCATAAACTCACTGGACATACAAGGTCTAAATGAAAAGGTGGAACAACTTAAAGGAGTAATGAAGGAACTCTTAGAGAGAGCAGACAAAAATCAGTCGAATCAGGCCAATCTGGGAGAGGAGGGCATGGGAATACAATTAGATGGAATTAGAAAGAATGAAGAAAAAAGAACAGCACAGCTCAGGAACAGGCCATTCGTCCCTCCAAGACTGCGACGATCTTGATGCCTCTCTAAACTAAAATCTTCTGCACTTCCGGGACTGTATCCCTCTATTCCCATCCTATTCATGTACTTGTCAAGATGTCTCTTACACGTCGCTATCGTACCTGCGTCCACCACCTCCTCCAGCAGCAGGTTCCAGGCACTCACCACCCTCTGTGTAAAGAACTTGCCTCGCACATCCCATCTAAACATTGCCCCTCTCAACTTAAACCTCTGTCCCCTAGCAACTGACTTTTCCACCCTGGGAAAAAAACTTCTGACTATCCACTCTGTCCATGCCACTCATAACTTTGTAAACCTCGATCATGTCGCCCCTGCACCTCTGTCATTCCAATGAAAACAATCCGAGTTTATCTATCCTCCCCTCATAGGTCATGCCCTCCAGACCAGGCAACTTCCTGGTTAACCTCTTCCGTACCTTCTCAGAAGCCTCCACGTCCTTCTGGCATTGTGGTGACCAGAGTTGCACGCAATATTCTAAGTGTGGCCTAACTAAAATTCTGTACAGCATGACTCACAATTTGTAAACTCTCTGCCCCTACCGATGAAGGCAATCATGCCATATGCCTTCTTGACTACCTTATCCACATGTGTTGACTTTTCAGTGACCTGTGGACCTGTACGCCCAGATCTCTCTGCCTGTCAATACTCCGAAGGGCTCTGCCATTTACTGTACACTTCCCACCTGCATCTGATCTTCCAAAATGCATTCCCTCACATTTGTCCGGATTAGACTCCATCTGCCATTTCTCCAACCAAGTCTCCAACCGATGTATATCCTGCTGTATCGTCTGACAATCGTCATCACTATCCGCAACTCCACCAACCTTTGTGTCGTCCACAAACTTACTAATCAGACCAGCTACATTTTCCTCCAAATCATTTATATATATACCACAAACAGCAAAGCTCCCAGCATTGATCCATGTGGAATACCACTAGTCAAATTCCTCCATTCAGAAAAGCACCCTTCCACTGCTACCCTCTGTCTTCCCGGACCGAGCCAGTTCTGTATCCATCTTGCCAGCTCACCTCTGATCCTCTGTTACTTTACCTTTTGTACCGGTCTGCCATGAGGGACCTTGTCAAAGGCTTCAGTGAAGTCCTTGTAGACAACATCCACTGCCCTTCCTTCATCAATCATCTTCGTCACTTCCTCAAAAGACTCAATCAAGTTAGTGAGACACGACCTCCCCTTCACAAAACCATGCTGCCTTTCGCTAATAGGTTCAATTGTTTTCAATTATGAGTAAATCCTCTCCCGAAGAATCCTCTCTAATAATTTCACTACCACTGACGTAAGGCTCACCGGCCTATAATTTCCTGGAGTATCCTTGCTATGCTTCTTAAACAAAGGAACAACATTGGCTTTTCTCCAGTCCTCTGGAACCTCACCTGTCGCCAATGTGGATGCAAAGATTTCTGTCAAGGCCCCAGCAATTTCTTCCCTTGCCTCCCTCTGTATTCTGGGGTAGATCCCATCAGGCCCTGGGGACTTATCTACCTGAATGCTTTGCAAGACACCCAACACCTCCTCTTTTTTGATAACTCCATTACCCAGACCATCTACACTCCCTTCCCCAGAGTCATAATCCACCAAGTCCTTCTCTTTGCTGAATACAGGTGCAAATTACGATATTAGAAGCCCATGCTGAAACCATCAATCACCTCATAGATAGAGAAAAGGAAGATGCCTAAAAGCTAAGGCACAGACAACTCTGTCACGCTTATGGCTTATGGATGTTGGGACAGATATGCCACCACCTAGATCAGATCCAATGGGGGGGAGGTGCCCAATTGGAATGACAGCCCTCATCTGGCTGGGCTAGCCGAGAGAAAAGAGACACTGGACATTTGTACTCTGAAGGGACTCACCAGATTATACCTCGTGATCCCAGATTGCAAAATAGGCGAAACTACTGCAGTGGGAATAGTCCTGATGATCCCTCTCGTCACACGGCACTCAGGGCCATTTCCCCACTACCAATTGGAAAACATTTCAGTCGTGCAGGGTAAGCCGCCCCCCCCACCCCACCCCCGCTGCCTCCGCTACTACTTAACTGAACCCTACGCCATACTCAAAAACAATACACTATATGGAATCTCCGTTATGGGATGCAAGCAAAAGGGGGGATATTACAATATGTCCTCACCCAGTGGGACAGGGAGAATTGGATGCATGTGGCTTCACTGGAACCGATGGTTGTGTCAGAGAAATCATACCCGCCCCCATATATTTTGCCAGAACAGGCGACGGAGGCAAAGGAAAATTTTGCGTCTTCTCCACAGAATGTTCCTCCAGTTACAATGATCTACAATGTCCTATCCCACATCCACACTTTTGCTTTACACCTTTACAACCCTCACTATAGGACAAGCTCGAACCATTCAGGTTCAGCGCAGAGGTACCGAAATCTTTCACATCACCTATCATGACCACCAACAGGATTATGAGGAGCCAGAACACGCCCCCATCCCGCACTTTGCAGAACTATTAAGGGAATTAAGCCTCAGAGTGGGTCAATCCGTTAAGCTTTACCACCAACTGCAGACTAAAAAATCAAAAATCTGGAGACAAATACTGATGCAGAATTGCAGAATCAGAGTTGGTGGAAGAAGATTTTGGATTTTTGGATGAATGTGAACATCCACTCCTGGATTCGGATGGTATCACACATGCTGGTCGGGATACAGTTGATCCTGGCCATAACATGCGTCATACTGGCCTGCCGATCATGCAGGAAATATGTACGACGAAAGCGGATAAAAACCAGTGTGAAAGCAATAGACATGATTTGGCTGTCCGGGGGACAGATTCATTTGAATCATATCAATTTGTTCCAGAACGACCGGAATTCCTGAAATCACGTGACTGGCTTGGACGTCTGAGGCAGGGAATACCGGGCAGTTTAAATAAAAGGCAATGAATAGTGTCGGTTAAGGGGACTCGGCCTAGTCTCCTAAAAAAAGGGGGGATTGTTGAAGTGTACTCACAGGGAAGAGGCACCTGCAATAAATATTATACGAATAACTAATAACATATAATTCCAGCTCGCAATGAAATGTTTGCAAGGCACCATGGGACTCAGCTAAATTGACCACATTCCTTACAAGGGATGATTCACACAGATTCAGCAGAGTCTAATCAAGTGGCCTCCAGCAGATGCCCTTATGGAATGCTGACAAGGACACCAGCCTGTAATAAGGTTAAGATAAGATGTTATGTATACATACGGCCCGAGAACGGTGAATAAGGGGATCTGGAAGACATCATGGACGCATGAGTAACCCCCCAGCTGTCCATGAACTGACCACGCAGCTCCCCAGTGCCTAGTAACCAACTTCATTGTTTCCACTAATCAATGTATACAATCTATAACCACTACCATTGGACCCTGTCCAGCCCGGTTGGGCTGAGTAACTGTTTGAAACTGTATACAAGTTGGTGATTTTCCTTTGTTCGGTGGAGAGGAATCTGGATTGCTCAGAGACCTGCTCCCCGTCGGCATAACCCGTGGGAAACTGTTTGACCTTTGGAACAGATCCGAGTGGGAGATTCACTCCCACTAACATGTATGTGAGAGATAGTGTGCTTGAGAGTGTTTGTGTGTGAGTGAGTGTGTGTGTGTGTGTGCGTGTGAGAGAGAGAGAACGAGAGAGAGTGTGTGTGAGAGAGAGAGTGTGTGTGTGTCAGAGATTATGTGTGTGTGTGAGAAAGAGATCGTGAGTGTTTGTGTGTGTTTGCGAGAGTGAGAGTGTGTGTGAGAGAGAGAGAGAGAGCGTGCCTGTGTGCGAGAGAGAGAGAGAGCGTGTGTGCTTGTCTGTGAGGTTGACAGCGTGTGGGTGGGTGTGTCTTTGTGAGAGAGGCTGCGCTTGTGTGTGTGTGTGCGGGAGAGAGAGTGAGAGAGACAGCGTGTCTTGGTTTGTGTGTGAGAGAGAGCGTGTGGATGTGAGAGAGAGAGTGTGTGCATGTGTGTGAGGGTGAGCGAGAGAGAGATTGCGTGTGTGCGTGTGTGTGAGATAGAGAACGTGGGTGGGCCTGAAAGAGAGAGAGATAGTGCGTGTGTGAGAGAGACAGCGTGTGTGTGTGAATGTGTGTGTGTGTCTTTGAGAGAGAGAGACAGCGTGTTTGAGAGACAGCGCGTCCGTGTGTGCGTGACAGAGAGAACGTGTGTGTGTTTGTGTGTGTGTGTTTGAGAGAAACCGTGCATGTGTGAGAGGGAAATTGTGTGTGTGGTGTGTGTGTGTGTGTGTGTGAGAGAGAGAGAGCGGGTCTGTGTGCGTGTGAGAGAGAGAGTGTGTGCGGATGAGAGAGTGTGTGTGTGAGAGAGACAGTGTGTGTGTGAGAGAAACTGCATGCGTGTGAGGGAGTGTGTGTGTGCGTGTGAGAGAGAGAGTGTGTGTATGAATGTGTGTGAGATGCAGAAAGCGTGTGTGTGTGAGACAGGGAGAGAGACAGAGGGTCTGTGCGCATATGTGATGGAGAGAGAGAGTGTGTGTGAGAGTGAAACTGTGCATGTGCTAGAGCGAGAGTGTGTGTGTTTGTGTGCGTGCGAGTGAAAGAGAGAGATAGTGTGTGTGTGTGAGAGAGAGCGTGTGTTTGAGTGTGTTTGTGTCTGTGTGAGAGAGAGTGTGTGAGTATGTGGGAGAGAGTTAGCGGTTGTGTGAGAGAGGGAGAGAGAGTTTGTGTGTGTGTGTGTCTGGGAGAAAGCGTGTTTGTGAGTGAGAGAGTGTCTGTGTGTTTTGGAGGGACAGCGTTTGTGTGTCCGAGTGAGAGTGTTTGTGTGTGTGAGAGCGGGAGAGCCTGTGTGGGTGTATGTATGTGAGAGAGAGAGCGTGTGTGTGCATGAGAGAGCGAGCGTGTGTGTGTTTGAGATAGAGAGAGTGAGTGTATGTGTGTGTCTGAGGGAGAGCGTGTGTGATGTGTGAGAGAGTGTGTGTATGCATAAGAGAGTGTTTATGTATTTCTGCAAGAGAGCATGTGTGTGAGAGAGAATGTGTGTGTGTATGTGTGAGAGTGATAGTGTGTGTGCATGTTTGTGTGAGAGAGCATGTGTGTGAGTGCGCATGTGAGAGAGAGAGAGAGTGCGGGTGTGTGGGAGAGAGAGCGTGTGTGTTTTTGCGTGTGTGTGTGTGCGTGTGTGTGTGGGAGAGGGTGTCTGTGCGTGTGTGTGTCCGAGAGAGAGGGTTTGTGTGTGAGTATGTGTGTGAGACAGAGAGAGAGTATGTGTGTGCGTTGTATTTGTGTGCATGTGTGTGTGAGCGCGAGTGTGTGTGTCTGAGAGAAAGAATGTGTTTGTTTGTGTGTGAGAGAGATAGTTTGGGGGTCTGTGAAAGAGAGTTTGTGTGTATGAGAGTGAGAACGTGTGTACATGTGTGCCAGAGAGCGTATGTGTGTGTGTGTGTGTGTGTGTGTGTGTGTGTGTGTGTGTGTGTGTGTGTGTATGTGTGAGTGAGTCAGAGAGAGCGAGAAAACACGTGTGTGTGTGCGTGTGTGAGAGAGAGTGTGCTTGTGTGTGTGTTTGAGAGGGAGAGTGTGTGCGTGTTTGAGAGACAGCACATTCGTGTGTGTGTGTGAGAGAGAGAGGGTCTGTGTGCATGTGTGAGAGAGAGCGTGCGTGTATGACGGTGAGTGTGTGTGTGTGAGAGAAACTGTGCATGTGTGTGAGGGAGAGAGTGTGTGAGTGTGTGTGTGTGTGTGTCTGTGTTTCTGTGTGTGCGCGGGTGACAGAGAGAGAAAGTGTGTCTGTGAGAGATTGTGTGTGTTCGTGTGTGTTTGTCTGTGCGTGAGAGAGAGAGTGTGTGTGCGTGTCAGAGAGAGTGTGGGTGTCTGTGTGTAAGGGAGAGAGTGTGTGTATGTTGGAGAGAGAGAGCATTTGTGTGAGAGAGAGAGAGAGAGAGTTTGTGTGTTTGTGTCTGGGAGAAAGTGCGTGTGCGTGTGTGTTTGTGAGACAGAGTGCCTGTGTGTTTTGGAGAGAGAGCGTTTGTGTGTGTGAGTGAGAGTGCATGTGTGTGTGAGAGCGAGAGAGCCTGTGTGGTTGTATGTGTATGAGAGGGAGAGTGTCTGTGTGCATGAGAAAGCGAGCGAGTGTGTGTTTGAGCGATAGAGAGAGTGTCTGTGTGTGTCTGACGGAGAGCGTGTCTGATGCGTGAGAGAGAGTCTGTATGCGAAAGAGAGGGTTTGTGTGCGTGTGTGAGAGAGAGAGAATGTGTGTGTGTGTGTGTGTGTGTGTGAATGGATGTGAGTGAGAGAGTGTGTGTGTGGGAGAGAGTGTTTGTCTGTGTCTGAGAGAGAGCGTGTGTGTGTGTGTGTGTGTGAGAGAGAGAGAGACAGAGAGACAGAGAGACAGAGAGAGTGTTTCTGTGTGACAGAGAGAGCATGTGTGTGAGAGAGAGTGTGTGTGAGAGAGAGTGGAAGAGAGAGTGTATGTGTTTGTTGATATGAGAGTGATAGCGTGTGTGCGTGTGTGTGAGAGAGCGCATGTGTGTGTGCGCGTGCGAGTTAGTGAGATTGCGTGTGTGTTTGTGTTTGTGCGTGAGGGAGCGACCGTGTGGCTGGGTGTGTCTTTGCGAGATAGACAGTGTGTGTGTGTGTGTGTGTGTGTGTGTGTGTGTGTGTGTGTGAGAGAGAGAGGGAGAGAGAGCGTCTTTGTGTCTGTCTGTGTGTTTGAGTGTGCCTGTGTGTGCCTGAGAGAGAGCGTGTGCGTGTTTGAGAGAGAGTCTGTGTGTGTGGGAGAGATAGAGAGCGAGTGTGTGTGTGAGAGCGAGAGAGAGATAGCGTGTGTGCGCGTGTGTGAGTGAGAGAGCGTGGGTGTGCGTGTGAGAGAGAGAGATAGTGCGTGTGTGAGAGAGACTGTGTGTGTGTGTGTGTCTTTGAGGTAGAGAGTGTGTGCGTGTTTGAGAGACAGCGCATCCGTGTGTGTGTGACTGAGAGAACGTGTGTGTGTTTGTGTGTGTGTGTTTGAGACAGAGTGTGTGTGTGAGAGAAACCGTGCATGTGTGGGAGGGAGATTGTGTGTGTGTGTGTGTGTGTGTGTGTGTGTGAGAGAGAGAGAGAGAGAAAGCGGGTCTGTGTGCGTGTGAGAGAGTGTGCGTATGGGAGAGTGTGTGTGTGAGAGAAACTGTGCATGTGTGTGAGGGAGTGTTTGTGTGTGTGAGAGAGAGAGAGTGTGTATGAATGTGTGTGAGAGGCAGATAGTGTGTGTGTGTGGGAGAGAGAGCGAGAGAGACAGAGGGTCTGTGCGCGTGTGTGATGGAGAGAGTGAGTTTGTGTGAGAGTGAAACTGTGCATGTGCGTGAGCGAAAGTGTGTGTGTTTGTGTGCGTGCGAGTGAAAGAGAGAGAGTGTGTGTGTGTGAGAGAGAGAGCGCGTGTTTGAGTGTCTTTGTGTCTGTGTGTGAGAGAGAGTGTGTGAGTATGTGGGAGAGAGAGAGCGTTCGTGTGAGAGAGGGAGACAAAGTTTGTGTGTATGTGTGTCTGGGAGAAAGCATGTTTGTGAGTGAGAGAGTGTCTGTGTGTTTTGGAGAGACCGCGTTTGTGTGTCTGAGTGAGAGTGTTTGTGTGTGTGAGAGCGAGAGAGACTGTGTGGGTGTATGTATGTGAGAGAGAGAGCGTGTTTTTTTTTTAGTCATTCACGGGATGTGGGCGTCGCTGGCTGGGCCAGCATTTATTGGCCATCCCTAATTGCCCTTGAGAAGGTGATGGTGAGCTGCCATCTTGAACCGCTGCAGTACATGTGGGGTAGGTACACCCACAGTGCTGTTAGGAAGGGAGTTCCAGGATTTTGACCCAGCGACAGTGAAGGAACGGCGATATAGTTCCAAGTCAGGATAATGTATTACTTGGAGGGGAACTTGCAGGTGGCAATGTTCCCATGCATTTGCTGCCCATGTCCTTCTAGTTGGTAGAGGTCGCGGGTTTGGAAGGTGCTGTCTAAGGAGCCTTTGTGCATTGCTGCAGTGCATCTTGTAGATGGTACACACTGCTAACACTGTGCGTCGGTGGTGGAGGGAGTGAATGCTTGTAGATGGGGTGCCAATCAAGCGGGACGCTTTGTCCTGGATGGTGTCGAGCTTCATAAGTGTTGTTGGAGCTGCACCCATCCAGGCAAGTGGAGAGTATTCCATCACACTCCTGACTTGTGCCTTGTAGATGATGGACTGGCTTTCGGGAGTCAGGAGGTGAGTTACTCGCCTCAGGATTCCAAGCCTCTGACCTGCTCTTGTAGCCACGGTATTTATATGACTACTCCAGTTCAGTTTTCGGTCAATGGTAACCCCTAGGATGTTGATAGTGGGGGATTCAGCGATGGTCATGCCGTTGAATGTCAAGGGGAGATGGTTAGATTCTCTCTTGTTGGATATGGTCATTGCCTGGCACTTGTGTGGCGCGAATGTTACTTGCCACTTATCAGCCCAAGCCTGGACATTTTCCAGGTCTTGCTGCATTTCTACACAGACTGCTTCAGTATCTGAGGAGTTGCAAATTGTGCTGATCATTGTGCAATCATCAGCAAACATCCCCACTTCTGACCTTATGATTGAAGGAAGGTCATTGATGAAGCAGCTGAAAATGGTTGGGCCGAGGACACTACCCTGAGGAACTCCTGCAGTGATGTCCTGGAGCTCACATAATTGACCTCCAACAACCACAACCATCTTCCTTTGCGCTAGGTATGATTCCAGCCAATGAAGGGTTTCCCCCTGATTCCCATTGACCTCAGTTTTGCTAGGGCTCTATGATGCCATACTCGGTCAAATGCTGCCTTGATGGCAAGGGCAGTCACTCTCACCTCACCTCCTGAGTTCAGCTCTTTTATCCATGTTTGAACCAAGGCTTTACTGAGGTCAGGAGCTGAGTGGCCCTGGCGGAACCCAAACTGAGCGTCACTGATCAGGTTGTTGCGAAGCAAGTGCTGCATGATGGCACTGTTGATGACACCTTCCATCACTTTACTGATGATTGAGAGGAGGCTAATGGTGCGGTAGTTGGCCGGGTTGGATTTGTCCTGCTTTTTGTGTACAGGACATGCCTGGGCAATTTTCCACATTGCAGTGTAGATGCCTGTGTTGTAGCTGTACTGGAACAGTTGGCTAGGGGCGCGGCAAGTTCTGGAGCACAGGTCTTCAGTACTATTGCCGGAATATTGTCAGGGCCCATAGCCTTTGCAGTATCCAGTGCCTTCAGTCGTTTCTTGATATCACGTGCAGTGAATCGAATTGGCTGCAGTCTGGCATCTGTGATGCTGGGGACTTCAGGAGGAGGCCGAGATGGATCATCAAATTGGCACTTCTGACGGAAGATTGTTGCAAATGCTTCAGCCTTATCTTTCACACTGGTGTGCTGGGCTCCCCCATCATTGAGGATGGGGATATTTGTGGAGCCACCTCCTCAAGTTAGTTGTTTAATTGTCCACCACCATTCATGGCTGGATGTGGCAGGACTGCAGAGTTTAGATCTGACCCGTTGGTTATGGGATCGCTTAGCTCCGTCTATCGCATGCTGCTTACGCAGTTTGGCATGCAAGTGGTTCTGGGTTGTAGCTTCACCAGGTTCAGACCTCATTTTGAGGTATGCCTGGTGCTGCTCCTGGCATGCCCTCCTGCACTCGTCATTGAACCAGGGTTGGTCTCCTGGTTTGATGGTAATTGTAGAGTGGGGGATATGCCGGGCCATGAGGTTACAGATTGTGGTTGAGTACAATTCTGCTGCTGCTGATGGCCCACAGCGCCTCATGGATGCCCAGTTTTGCATTGCTAGATCTGTTCGAATTCTATCAAATTCAGCAGGGTGATTGTGCCACAGAACACGACGGACGGTATCCTCAATGTGAAGGTGAGGCTTCGTCTCCACAAGGACTGTGCGGTGGTCACTCCTACCAATACTGTCATGGACAGATGCAACCGCGGCAGGCAGATTGGTGAGGACGAGGTCGAGTATGTTCTTCCCTCGTGTTAGATCCCCCACCACCTGCCGCAGACCCAATCTAGCAGCCATGTCCTTCAGGACTCGGCCAGCTCGGTCAGTTGTGGTGCTACCGAGCCACTCTTGGTGATGGGCATTGAAGTCCCCCACCCAGAGTACATTGTGTGCCCTTTCCACCCTCAGTGCTTCCTCCAAGTGCTGTTCAACATGGAGGAGTACTGAGTCATTAGCTGAGGGAGGGCGGTAGGTGGTAATCAGTAGGAGGTTACCTTGCCCATATTTAACCTGATGCCATAAGACTCCATGAGGTCCGGAGTCGATGTTGAGGACTCCCAGGGCAACTCCCTCCCTACTGTATGCCACTGTGCCACCACCTCTGCTGGGTCTGTCTTGCCGGTGGGACAGCACGTACCCGGGGGTGGTGATGGCAGTGTCTGGGACATTGTCTGTTAGGAATGATTCCGTGAGAATGACTATGTCAGGCTGTTGCTTGACTAGTCTGTGGGACAGCTCTCCCAACTTTGGCACAAGCCCCCAGATGTTCGTAAGGACGACTTTGCAGGGTCGACAGGGCTGGGTTTGCCGTTGTCGTTTCCGGAGCCTAGGTCGATGCCGGGTGGTCCGTCCGGTTTCATTCCTTTGTGTGTGCATGAGAGAGCGAGCATGTGTGTGTTTGAGAGCGAGAGAGTGAGTGTATGTGTGTGTCTGAGAGAGAGTGTGTGTGATGTCTGAGAGAGTGTGTGTATGTGTAAGAGAATGTTTGTGTGTTTCAGAGAGAGAGCATGTGTGTTTGAAAGAATGTGTGTGTGTGTGTGTGAGAGAGACTGCGAGAGTGAGTGTATGTTGATATGAGAGAGAGAGCGTGTGTGTATGTATGTGTGAGAGTGAAAGCGTGTGTGCATGTTTATGAGAGAGAGCATGTGTGTGAGTGCGCATGTGAGAGAGAGAGAGTGCGGGCGTGTGGGAGAGAGAGCGTGTGTGTGTTTGTGTGAGCGCGAGTGAGTGTATCTGAGAGAAAGAATGTGTTTGTTTATGTGTGGGAGAGAGAGGTTGGGTGTCTGTGAAAGAGAGTTTGCGTGTGTGAGAGTTATAACGTGTGTACATGTGTGCCAGAGAGCGCGTGTGTGTGTGTGTGTGAGTGTGTGTGTGTGTGAGTCAGAGAGAGCGAGAAAGCGCGCGTGTGTGTGTGTGAGAGAGAGAGAGCGCGTGCGTGAGAGAGAGTGTGCGTGTGTGTGTGTTTGAGAGAGAGAGTGTGTGCGTGTTTGAGAGACAGTGAGTTCGTGTGTGAGTGTGAGAGAGAGCGTGTGTATCTGTGTGTGCGTGTGTGTGAGCGAGAGAGAGGGTCTGTGTGCATGTGTGAGAGAGAGAGTGTGTGTGTGTGAGAGAGAAAGAGTGCGTGTGTGAGAGAGAGTGTGCGTGTGTGTGAGGGAGAGAGTGTGTGAGTGCGTGTGTGTGTGTGTCTGCATGTGTGCGGGTGAGAGAGAGAGAAAGTGTGTCTGTGAGAAAGAGCGCGTGTTCGAGTGTGTTTGTGTGTGCATGTGAGAGAGAGAGTGTGTGTGCGTGTCAGAGAGAAAGTGGGTGTCTGTGTGTGAGGGAGATAGTGTGCGTATGTCAGAGAGAGAGAGAGCGTTTGTGAGAGAGAGAGAGAGGGAATTTGTGTTTGTGTGTGTGTGTGTGTGCATGTGTGTGCCTTGGAGAAAGTGTTCGTGCGTGTGCATGTCTGTTTGTGTGTAAGCGAGTGTCTGTGTCTTTTGGAGAGAGAGCGTTTGTGTAAGTGAGTGAGAGTGCATGGGTGTGTGAGAGAGAGAGTCTGTGTGGGTGTATTTTTGTGAGAGAGAGAGCTTGTCTGTCTACAAGAGCATGAGCGTGTGTGTGTTTGAGAGATTGAGAGAGTGTATGTGTGTGTCTGAGAGAGAGCGGGTGTGATGTGTGTGAGAGAGAGACCGTGTGTGTGTGAGACAGAGTATGTGTGTGTGTGTGTGTGCATGTTTGTGAGAGATAGCGTATGTGTGTGTGTATGCGTGTGTCAGAGAGAGAGCGGGTGTGATGTGTTTGAGAGAGAGAACGTGTGTGTGTGAGACCGTGTGTGTGTGCATGTTTGTGAGAGAGAGCGTGTGTGTGTGTGAGAGACAGTGTGCGCGTTTGAGAGAGAGAGCATGTGTGTGTATGTGCGTGTGTGTGCGTGTGTGTGTGTGTGTGTGTGTGTGTGTGTGTGTCAGAGAGAAAGTGGGTGTCTGTGTGTGTGGTAGAGAGTGTATGTATGTTGGAGAGAGAGACAGTGTGTGCGTGTGAGCGGGAGCGTATGTGCGCATGTGCCTGAGAGAGAGCATGTGTGAGTGTGTATGTGTGCGAGATAGAGAGGGTGCGTATGAGAGTGAGTGTGTGTGCATGTGTGAGATTGTGCGCAAGTGTGTGACAGAGCGTGTGTGTGTTTCTGTGTGCGTGTGAGAGAGAGCGCGCCTGTCTGTGTGAGAGAGAGTGTGTGTGTGCATGTGAGAGAGACAGAGAGTTTGTGTGTTTGTGTGTGTGTGTGTGTGTTTGGGGCAGGGAGAGAGAGAAAGAGTTAGTGTGTGTGTCAAAAAGAGAGCGTGTGTGTGTGTGAGAGAGAGACAGCGTATTTGAGTGTGTTTGTGTGTGTGTGAGAGAGAGATCGAGAGTGTACGTGTGTCAGAGAGAGAGTGGGTGGTTGTGTGTGAGAGAGAGTGTGCGTGAGTGTGAGACAAAGAGAGCTTTTGTATGTGTGAAAGGGAGTGTTCGTTTGTGTGAGAGTGAGATTGTGTATGTGTGTGAGATCGTGTGTGTGTGTGTGTGTGTGTGTGTGAGAGAGAGAGTGTGTGTGTGGGTGTGCGAGTGAGAGAGTGTGCGTGTGTGTGAGAGCCTATGTGTGTGTGTATGTGAGAGAGAGCATGTGTGTGTTTGTGTATATGAGAGAGAGAGCGTGTGTGCGTGTGTGTCAGAGAGTGTGCGTGTGAGTGCGTATGTGTGTGCATGTGTGTGTGAGCGTGCGTGTGTGTGTATGAGAGAAAGAATGTGTTTGTTTGTGTGTGAGAGAGAGAGAGTTTGTGCATCATGTGAAGGAGAGTCTGTGTGTGTGAGAGAGTGAGAGTGTGTGTGCGTGTGTGTCAGAGAGCGCGTGCATGTGTGTGTCTTTGTGTGTGTGTGAGTGTGTGTGTGTGTGTGTGAGTGTGACAGAGCGAGAAAGCGTGTGAGTGTGAGAGAGAGCGGGAGCGTGTGTGTATGAGAGCGCGAGCGTGTGTGTGTCTGAGAGAGCGCGGGTGTGATGTGTGTGAGAGAGAGCGTGTGTACGTGAGACAGAGTGTGTGTGTGTGCATGTGAGAGAGAGAGAGAGTTTGTGTGTTTGTGTGCGTCGGTGTTTGCGACAGAGAGAGAGAGAAAGAGTTAGAGTGTGTGTCAGAGCGAGAGCGTGTGTGTGTGAGAGAGAGTGTGTGTATGAGAGAGAGTGTGTGTAAGAGAGAGAGCGTGTTGGAGTGTGTTTGTGTGTTTGAGTGTGTGACAGAGAGAGTGTGCGTGTGTCAGAGAGATAGAGAGGGAGCCTTTGTGTGAGGGAGAGTGTGCGTGAGTGTGAGAGAAAGAGAGCTTTTGTATGTGTGAAAGAGAGAGTTCGTGTGTGAGAGAGAGAGAGAGAGAGCGTGTGTGTTTGTGTTTGTGTGAGAAAGAAACAGTGTGCGTGTGTGTCTGAGAGTTTGCGTGTGAGTGTGAGATGGAAAGAGTGTGTTTGTGTGTGCAAGAGAGAGAGCGTGTGTGCGTGTGTGTGTGTGGGAGAGTGTGTTTGTGTCTGGCAGAGAGCATGTGTGTGTGTGCGTGCGAGAGAGAAAGAGAGAGCGTTTGTGCGTGGGAGAGAGAGAGTTTGTGTGCGTCTGAGAGAATGTGCGTGTGTGTGTGTGAGTGATAGGGTGTGCATGTGTGCGGGAGCATATGTGTGTGTGTATGTGAGAGAGAGCGTGTGTGTGTGTGTTAGAGAACATGCGTGAGTGTGTGTGTGCGTGTTTGGGAGAGAGGGAGTGCGTTTGTGTGTGTGTGAGAGAGAGAGGGAGTGTGGGTGTGACAGAGAGAAATAGTGCATCTGTGTGTGAGAGAGAGATTGTGTGTGTGTGTGTGAGAGACTGATTGTCTGTGCATGTGTGTGTGAGGGAGAGTGTGCGTGTGAGGGAGTGTGTTAGTGTGTATGAGAGAGAGAGAGAGATTGTGTGTGTGAGAGAAAGAACGTGTGTGTGTGTGTGTGTGTGTGTGTGTGAGAGAGAGTGGAGATAGAGCGTGTGTGTGTGTGTGTCTGTGTGTGTGTGTATTTGTGAGTGGGATAGCGTGTGTGCATGTCTGAGAGAGAGCACGCGTGTGTGTGAGAGAGAGGCAGAGAGCGTGTGTGTTTGTTTGTGAGGGAAAGAGAGTGTGGGTGGTTGTTTCTTTGTGAGAAAGACTGTTTGTGTGAGAGACAGAAAGAGAGAGAGCGCGTCATTGTGTCTGTGTGTGCGTTTGAGAGAGAGTGTGTGCGTGTGTGTGTGTCTGAGACAGAGTGCGTGTGTCTGTGAGTGTGTGAAAAAGAATGTGTGCGTGGCGTGTGAAATAGCGTGTGTGTGTGTATGTATGTGTGTGAGAGAGAGTGTTTGAGCGTGTTTGTGTATGTGTCAGAGACAGAGGGGGTGTCTTTGTGTGAGAGAGAGAGTGTGTGCAAGTGTGAGAGAGAGAGCGTTTGTGTATGTGAGAGAGAGAGTTTGTGTATGTGAGCAAGAGAGCGTGTGTGGTTGTGTGTCTGAGAGAAAGCGCATGTGTGTGTGTGCATGAGTGAGAGTCTGTGCATGTGTGTTGGAGAGCATGTGCGTGTGTGTGACAGCGTGTGTGCGTGTTTATGTGAGAGAGAGCGTGTGTGTTTATATGTTTGCGGGAGAGATAGCGTGAGTGCGTGTGTGTGAGAGACAGAGCGTGTGTGTGTGAGAGAGAGAGAGTCTCTGCGCGATGGAGATAGAGCTTATGTATGTGTATGAGAGAGCGAGAGATTGTGTGTGTGTGAGTGATAGCCTGTGTGCATGTGTGTGAGAGGGACAGTGCGTGTGTGTGTGTGTGCGTGTGTGAGAGAGAGATTGTGTGTGTGAGAGAGACAATGTCTGTGTGTGTGTGTGAGTGTGTGAATGAGTGGAGACAGAGCGTGTGTGTGTCTGTGTATGTGTGAGTGTGATAGCATGTATGCATGTGTGTGTGAGAAAGAGAGCGTGTGTGTGTGTGTGTGAGAGAGAGAGAGAGAGCGTGAGTGTTTGTGTGTGAGGGAGAGAGTGCGTGGGTGGTTGTTTCTTTGTGAGACAGACTGTGCGTGTGAGAGACAGAAAGAGAGAGAGCGCGTCTTTGTGGCTGTGTGAGTGTTTGAGAGAGAGAGTGTGCGCGTATGTGTGTCTGAGAGAGAGGGCGCGTGTCTGTGAGTGTGAGAGAGAGAGAGAGAGTCAGCGCGTGTCTGTAGTGTGTGCGTGAGAGAGAGAGTGTGTGCGTGTCTGTGAGAGAGCATGTATGTGTATGTGTGTGTGTGAGAGAGAAAGAGAGTGTGCATGTGTGTGTGAGAGAGCGTGTGTGTGTGTACGTGTGTGTGTGAGTTCGTGTGTCTGTGTCAGAGACAGAGGTGGTGTCTTTCTGTTAGAGAGACAGAGTGCATGTAAGTGAGAGAGCGAGCGAGCGATTGTGTGTGTGAAAGAGAGAGTTTGTGTGTGCGTGCGCGAGTCAGCGTGTGTGCTTGTGTGTGTGAGAGAGAGAGCATGTGTGTGTGTCTGAGAGCAAGCGCGTGTGTGTTTGTATGAGTGAGTCTGTGCATGTGCGTGAGAGAGTGCGTGTGTGTGAGAGCGTGAGTGCATGTGTATGTGACAGAGAGCGTGTGTGTTTATATGTGCGTGCGCGAGACAGCGTGTGTGCTTGTGTGTGTGAGAGCGAGAGCGTGTGTGTGTGTGTGAGTCTGAGAGCAAGCGCGTGTGTGTTTGTATGAGTGAGTCTGTGCATGTGCGTGAGACAGTGCATGTGTGTGAGAGCGTGAGTGCATGTGTATGTGACAGAGAGCCTGTGTGTTTATATGTGTGTGGGAGAGATAGCGTGAGTGCGTGTGTGTGAGAGAGAGAGCGTGTGTGTGTGTGAGAGAGTGAGTCTCTGCGCGACTGAGATAGAGCGTATGTATGTGTATGAGAGAGAGTGTGTGTGTAAGAGAGACTTTGTGTGCGTGTGTGAGAGAGAGTGTGTATCTTTGACAAAGAGCATGTGTGTGTCTGAGAAAGCGTATGTGTGTGTGTGTGTGTTTGTGTGAGAGAGAGAGATAGAGAGAGAGAGAAAGAGGGAGGGAGAGAGTGAGAGTGAGTCTGTGTGAGAAACAGTGCGTGTTTGTGTGAGTGAGTATGTGTTAGAGAGAGAAAAATGGAGCATTTGTGGGTGTGAGAGGGAGCGTGTTTGAGTGTCTTTGTGTGTGAGTGTGTGGGAGTCTTTCAAACGTCAGATGATTACAATCCAGGACCAGCATGTTCCTGTGAGGAAGAAAGACAAGTTTGGCAACTTTCGGGAAGCTTGGATAACACGGGATATTGTGAGCCTAGTCAAAAAGATAAAAGATGCATTTGCAAGGGCTGGAAGGCGAGGAACAGATGAAGCACTTGAGGAATATAAAGACAGTAGGAAGGAACTTAAGCAAGGAGTTAGGAGGGCGAAAAGGGGTCATGAAAAGTCATTGGCAAACAGGATTAAGGAAAATCCCAAGGCTTTTTATACATATAGAAAGAGCAAGAGGGTAATCAGGGAAAGGGTTGGCCCACTCAAGGACAGAGATGGGAATCTATACGTGGAACCAGAGGAAATGGGTGAGGTGCTAAATGAGTACTTTGCATCAGTATTCACCAAGGAGAAGGACTTGGTGGATGATGAGCCTAGGGAAGGGAGTGCAGATAGTCTCAGTCATCTCATTATCAAAAAGGAGGAGGTGTTGGGTGTCTTGCAAAGCATTAAGGTAGATAAGACCCCACGGCCTGATGGGATTTACCCTAGAATACTGAGGGAGGCAAGGGAAGAAATTGCTGGGGCCTTCACAGAAATCTTTGCATCCTCATTGGCTGCAGGTGAGGTCCCAGAGGACTGGCGAATAGCCAATGCTGTTCCTTTGCTTAAGAAGGGTGGGAAAGATAATCCAGGAAATTATAGGCCGGTGAGCCTTACGTCAGTGGTAGGGAAATTATTAGAGCGGATTCTTCGGGACAGGACTTACTCCCATTTGGAAACAAACGAACTGATTAGCGAGAGACAGCATGGTTTTGTGAAGGGGAGGTCGTGTCTTAGTAATTTGATTGAGTATTTTGAGGAAGTGAAAAAGATGATTGATGAGGGAACGGCGGTGGATGTTGTCTATATGGACTTTAGTAAAGCCTTTGACAAGGTTCCGCATGGCAGACTGGTGCAAAAGGTGAAGTCACACGGGATCAGAGGTGAGCTGGCAAGATGGATACAGAACTGGCTTGGTCACAGAAGACAGAGGGTAACAGTGGATGGGTGTTTTTCTGAATGGAGGGATGTGACTAGTGGTGTTCCGCAGGGATCAGTGCTGAGACCTTTGCTGTTTGTAGTATATATAAATGATTTGGAGGAAAATGTAGCTGGTCTGATTAGTAAGTTTGCGGACGACACAAAGGTTAGTGGAGTTGCGGATAGTGATGAGGATTGTCAGACGATACAGCAGGATATACATCGGTTGGAGACTTGGTTGGAGAAATGGCAGGTGGAGTTTAATTCGGACAAATGTGAGGTAATGCATTTTGGAAGATCAGATGCAGGTGGGAAGTGTACAGTAAATGGCAGAGCCCTTCGGAGTATTGACAGGCAGAGAGATCTGGGCGTACAGGACGACAGGTCACTGAAAGTGTCAACACATGTGGATAAGGTAGTCAAGAAGGCATACGGCATGATTGCCTTCATCGGTAGGGGCAGAGAGTTTACAAATTGTGAGTCATGCTGTACAGAATTTTAGTTAGGCCACACTTAGAATATTGCGTGCAACTCTGGTCACCACAATACCAGAAGGACGTGGAGGCTTCTGAGAAGGTACGGAAGAGGTTAACCAGGAAGTTGCCTGGTCTGGAGGGCATTACCTATGAGGGGATGATAGATAAACTCGGATTGTTTTCATTGGAATGACAGAGGTGCAGGGGCGACATGATCGAGGTTTACAAAGTTATGAGTGGCATGGACAGAGTGGATAGTCAGAAGTTTTTTCCCAGGGTGGAAGAGTCAGTTGCTAGGGGACAGAGGTTTAAGGTGCGAGGGGCAATGTTTAGATGGGATGTGCGAGGCAAGTTCTTTACACAGAGGTTGGTGAGTGCCTGGAACTTGCTGCCAGGGGAGGTGGCGGAAGCAGATACGATAGCGACGTTTAAGAGACATCTTGACAAATGGGAAGGGAATAGAGGGATATGGGCCCCGGAAGTGCAGAAGGTGATAGTTTCGGCAGGCATCAAGATAGGCGCAGGCTTGGAGGGCCGAATGGCCTGCTCGTTTGCTCTACTGTACTTGTTCTTTTTGTTCTCTGTGTCTGAGAGAGAGTTTGCGTGGCTGTGAGTGTATGTGAGAGAGAGACAGAGTGAGAGCGAGCGAGAGAGAGAGCGTGTGCGTGTTTGAGGTAGTGTCTGTATGTGTGGGAGAGATAGAGAGCGTGTGTGTGTGTGGGAGAGAGAGCGTGTGTGTGTTTGTGTGTGAGAGAGAGCGCGTGTGTGTGTGTGTGTGTGAGAGAGTGTGTTTGTGTCAGAGAGAGAGCGTGCGTGCGTCAGAGAGAGAGCATGTGCATGTCCGAGAGAGTGCGCGCATGTGTGAGCGAGAGAGAGCGTGTGAGCGTGTGAAAGAGGGACAGCATGTGTGTGTGTGAGAGAGAGAGCATGTGTGTGAGATATAGAGCGTATGCGTATGTGGGAGACAGAGAGTGTATGTGTGTTAGAGAGAATGCGTGTGTGTGTGTGAGAGAGAGAGAGAGGCCATGTTTGTTTGTGTCTGTTTGTATGTGTGTCCGTGTGTGTGCATGTGTGTGTGTGTGTGCGTGTGAGTATGTGTGAGGGGGAGAGCGTACATGTGTGTGTATGAGAGAGAGAGCTTGTGTGTGTGTGCGTGTGAAAGAGAGAATGTGTGTTTGTGTGAGAGAGAGAGATGGTGTGCTAGTGTGAGTGTGTGTGTGTGTGTGTGTGTGTGTGTGTGTGTGAGTGCGCACGTGTGTGCGTGTGTGTGTGAGAGAGAGAGAGGGATAATGTGTGTGTGAGAGAGATAGAGAGAGTGTGTGTGTGTGTATGTGTGTGTATGTGAGAGAGAGAGAGTACGGTTGTATGTGAGAGAGTGAGTGATTGTGAGAGAAAAAGCGTGTTTGTGTGTGCGAGAGAGAGTTTCTGTGCGTGAGAAAGAGGGAGAGCGTGTGTGTGACAGAGTGTGCGTGTCTGAGAGAGTGAGAAAAACGTGTATTAGAGAGCGAGAGAACACGTGTGTGTGAGACAGAGAGAGAGAGAGAGCCTGTGAGTGCCTGTGTGAGAGAGAGCGTGTTTGTTTGAGGGTGTGTTTGTGTGTGTGTTTGTGTGTGTGTTTGCGTGTGTGTGTGAGTGAGTGACTGAGTGAGTGCGTGCAAGTGTTTGTGAGAGACAGAGAGAGAGTGTGTGTGTATGAGTGTGTGAGAGAGAGTTTCTGTGCGTGAGAGAGAGGGAGAGTGTGTGTGTGAGAGAGACAGAATGCATGTGGTGTGAGAGAGTGAGAGAGAGAGTGTGTGTGTGTGTTATAGAGCGAGAGAACGCGTGTGTGTGTGAGAGAGAGAGAAATAGAGAGAGAGCGTGTGAGTGTGTGTGAGAGAGAGAGCGTTTGTGTCTGTGTATGAGTGTGTGTGCATGTGTGTGTTTCTGTGAGATGATTGAGAGCGTGGGTGAGAGACCGTGTGTGTGCGCTTGTGAGAGAGAGAGTGTGTGAGAGAGAGAGAGAATGTGCATGTGTGAACGAGGAAGTGTGTGTGTGTCTGTGACAGAGTGTGTGTGTGTGAGAGAGAGAGAGAGAAAACGTGTGTGTGTGTGAGAGACAGAGCACGTGTGTGGGAGAGAGTGACTATATGTGTGAGAGAGCGAGAGAACGCGTGTGTGTCAGAGAGAAAGCGTGTCTGTTTGAGTGTGTGCGCACGTGTGTTTGTGTGTATGTGTGTTTTTGTGTGTGAGTGCATGCGTGTGTTGGTGCGTGAGAGAGTTTGTTTGGGAGTTTGTGTGTGTGTATGTGTGCGTGTGTGTGCGTGTGAAAGAGAGTGTGTGTGTGCGAGAGAGAGAGTGGGCGAGTCTGTGCCTGAAGATAGTGTGTATGTGGCTGAAAGTACAAGTATGTGTGTGTGAGAGGTGGAGAGGGTGTTTGTGTGTGAGAGAGAGAGAGCATGTGTGTGTGTGAGTGAGAGGATTTGTGCGTGAGAGAGAGTGTGTGTGTGCACGCGAGAGGCTGTCTGTGTGTGAGAGAGAGCGTGTGTGTGTGTCTAAGTGGGAGTGTGTGTGTGTGTGAGAGGGAGAGTGTGTGTGTGAGTGTATATGTGCGTGCGAGAGAGAGAGAGAGGGAGAGTGTGTGTGTATGTGTGTGAGAGAGAGAGTTTCTGTGCGTGGGCAAGAGGGACAGAGTGCGTGTGAGAGAGACAGTGCGCATGTGGTGAGAGAGAGAGAGTTGTGTGGGTGCGTGTGTTACAGAGCGAGAGAATGCGCGTGTGTGACAGAGAGAGAGAGCGTGTGTGTCTGTATCTGAATGTGAGTGCGTGTGAGTGTTTATGTGAGAGAGAGAGCGTGGGTGCGAAATTGTGTATGTGTGCGTGTGAGAGAGGGAGTGTGTGTGTGTGAGAGAGAGAGAGTGTGTATGTGTGAAAAAGGCAGCGTGTGTGTGTGAGAATGTCTGAGAAAGAGAGTGTGTGCGTGTGAGAGAGAGTGTGTGTGTGAGAGAGAGAGAGTGCGTGACTATGTGTCTGAAACATAGAGTGTGTATGTCAGAGAGTACAAGTGTGTGTGAGACGTGGAGAGTGAATTTGTGTGTGTGAGAGAGAGATAGAGCGAGCATGGGTGTTTGTGTGCGAGTGAGAGGGTGTGTGTGTGAGAGAGAGTGTGTGTGTGTATGTGTGTGTGTGTGTCTGAGGGAGAGAATGTGTGTGCGTGCACGAGAGAGTGTCTGTGTGTGAGAGAGAGAGTGTGTGTGAGTGTCTGAGTGGGCGTGTGTGTGTGTGAGAGAGAGAGTGTGTGTGTGAGTATGTGCGTGTGTGAGACAAAGAGAGGGTGTGTGTTGGCCTAAAAGAGAGAATGTATGTTTCTGAGTGAGTGTGTCTGTGCATGTGAGGTTGAGAGTGTGTGTGCGTGTGTGTGTGTCTGTGTGTGTGAGTAACAGTGAGCGCGAGAGAGAAGAGACAGAGAGAGATCATGTGTGTGTGTGAATGAGAGACTGTGTGTGTGAGAGAGCGTTTGTGTGATTCTTTGGGAGAGAGCGTATGCGTGTGTGAGAGAGTGAGTGTGTGTGCGTTTGAGAGACAGTGTGTGCGTGTGTGTGCGTGAAAGAGTGTGTGTGTGTGCGAGAGTGTTTGTGTGTGTGAGAGAGCGTGTGTGAGAGAGAGAGCATGTGTGCGCGCGTGAGAGAGACAAAGAGAGCTAGAGTGCGTGTCAGACAGTGTGCTCTTTACCTGCGTGTGAGAGAGAATGTTAGTGTGTGTGTCCGAGAGAGTGCGTGTGTGTGTGTGTGTGCGTGTTTGTATGTGTGCGTGCGTGAGAGAGAGAAAATGTGAGTGTGTGTGTGCCTGAAAGAGAGAATGTATGTGTCTGAGACAGTGTGTGTGAGAGAGGCTGAGAGTGAGAGAGAGAGAGAGAGAGGGAGAGCATGTGCGTGTGTGTGTGTGAGAGAGTGTGTGTGAGAGAGAGAGTGTGTGTGAGAAAGAGAGTGTGTGTGTTTATGTGTGTGATAGTGTGTGTTTGTGCGCGCATGTGAGAGTGACAGAGAGCTGGAGAGTGTGTGAGACAGTTTGCTGTGTACGTGTGTGAGAGTGAGAGAGAGAGAGCGTGTGTGTGAGTGAGAGAGAGAGTGTGTGGGTGTGTGTGCGTGAGTCTGTGTGTGTGAGTGAGTGTGTGTGTGTGTGCAAGTGTATGTGTGTGAGAGAGAGAGAGAGCGTCTGCGTGTGAGTGAGGGTGTGTGTGTGTGAGGGAGCCATGTGTGTGTGTGTGTGTGTGTGTGTGTGCGTGAGAGTGTGGCTGTGTGTTTTCGTGTGAAAGGGCGAGTGTGTGTGAGAGAGAGAGTGTGTGTGTGCGAGAGTGTGTGTGAGAGTGTGTGTGTGTGTCAGAGAGAGAGCGTGCTTGCGTGAGACAGAGAGCATGTCCGTGTGAGAGAGAGAGAGCGAGTGTGTGTGTGATAGAGAGAGAGAGAGTGAGTGCGTGTCTCAGAGAGAGCGTGTGTGTGACAGATAGAGCGTATGCGTGTGTGGGAGACAGAGATTGTGTGTGTGTTAGAGAGAGAGAATGTGTGTGTGTGAGAGAGAGAGAGGCCGTGTTTGTTCGTGTCTGTGTGTGTGTGTGTGTGAGTGAGTGTGTGTGCGGGGAGAGTGTGTATGTGTGTGAGAGACGGAGTGAGATCGTGTGTGTGTTTTCCTGCTAGCGGACTTTAACACCAGGGTTGGGCCCTCCTGCCTTGGGCTCTATGGCATTGGAAGGATGAATGAGAATGGACAGAGACTGCTTCAGTTGTGCAACTATCATAACGTTTGCATCACAACTCGTTCTTTCATACTAAACCCTGTCAACAGGTTTCTTGGAGGCAGCCAAGATCACATCGTTGGCACCTGCTGGACCTCATCGTCACAAGGTGAGCCTCTTTAAACAGCGTTCAAATCACACGCAGCTTCCACAGTGCGGATTGCGACACCTACCACTCCCTGGTGTGCAGCAAGGTTATACTCAAACCAAAGCAGCTGCCTCACTCCAAGCAGAAAGGTCGCCCGCGCATCAACAATAGCAGAATTTCTCATCCACAGTTGTTACATAAGTTTCTGAATTCACTTGAAAAAAGCCCTTCAAACACTCTTACAGGGGATGCAGAGATCAAGTGTGCCCACTTCAGAGATGCCATCTATGACTCATCTATGACCACCTACGACAAATGTGTGAAGCGAAATGCAGACTGGTTTCAATCTCACTTTGAAGAGCTGGAACCTGTTATAGACGCTAAGCGCATTGCACTACTGAACTACAAGAAATCCCCCAGCGGGGTAACATCTATAGCACTTAAAGCAGCTCGAAGCAGGGCACAAAGAACAGCCAGGCGTTGCGCAAGTAACTGCTGGCAACACCTATGCAGTTATATTCAGCTAGCCTCCGACACCGGAATCATCAGAGGAATGTATGATGGCATTAAGAGAGCTTTTGGGCCAACCATCAAGAAGAACGCCCCCCTCAAATCTAAATCAGGGGACACAATCACTAACCAACGCAGGCAAATGAACCGCTGTGTGGAGCACTAACTAGAACTGTACTCCAGGGAAAATGTTGTCACTGAGACCGCCCTCAATGCAGCCCAGTCTCTGCCAGTCATGGATGAGCTGTAAGCAAAGCAAACAAAATCGGAACTCAGTGATGTCATTGATTCTCTAGCCAGCGCAAAAACCCCTGGGAAGGATGGCATTACCTTGAAATAATAAAGAGTTCCAAGCCTGCTATACTTTCAGCACTCTACGAACTTTTTTGCCTGTGCTGGGACGAGGGAGCAGTCGCACAGGACATGCGGGATGCCAATATCATCACCCTCTATAAAAACAAGGGTGACCACGGTGACTGCAACAATTACCATGGAATCTCACTGCTCAGCATAGTGGGGAAAGTCTTTGCTTGAGTCACTTTAAACAGGCTCCAGAAGCTGGCTGAGCATGTCAACCTATGGCACCATGTGGATTTCGAGCAGAGAGATCCACCATTGACATGCTGTTTTCCCTTCGCCAGCTACAGGAGAAATGCTGCAAACAACAGATGCCCCTCTACGTTGCTTTCATAGATCTCACCAAAGCCTTTGACCTCGTCAGCAGACGTGGTCCCTTCAGACTACTAGAAAAGATTGGATGTCCACCAAAGCTGCTAAGTATCATCACCTCATTCCATGACAATATGGAAGGCACAATTCAGCATAGTGGCGCCTCATCAGGCCCCTTTTCAATCATGAGTGGCGTGAAACAGGGATGTGTTCTCGCACCTACACTGTTTGGGATTTTCTTCACCCTGCTGCTTTCACATGCGTTCAAGTCTTCAGAAGAAGGAATTTTCCTCCACACAAGATCAGGTGTCAGATTGCTCATCCTTGCACGTCTAAGAGCGAAGACCAAAGTATCGAAAGTCCTCATCAGGGAACTCCTCTTTGCTGACAATGCTGCATTAACATCCCACACTGAAGAGTGTCTGCAGAAACTCATCGACAGGATTGCGGCAGCCTGCAACGAATTTGGCCGAACCATCATCATCAATAAAACGAACATCATGGAACAGGACGTCAGAAATACTCCATCCATCAATATCAGCGACCACGTTCTGGAAGTGGTTCAAGAGTTCATATACCTAGGCTCAACTATTACCAGTAACCTGTCTCTCGATGCAGAAATCAACAAGCGCATGGGAAAGGCTTCCACTGCTACGTCCAGACTGGCCAAGAGAGTGTGGGAAAATGGCGTACTGACACAGAACACAAAAGTCCGAGTGTATCAAGCCTGTGTCCTCAGTACTTTGCTCTACGGCAGCAAGGCCTGGACAATGTATGCCAGCCAAGAGCGACGTCTCAATTCATTCCGTCTTCGCGGCCTCCGGAGAATACATGGCATCAGGTGGCAGGACCGTATCTCCAACACAAAAGTCCTTGAGGTGGCCAACATCCCCAGCATATACACACTACTGAGTCAGCGGTGCTTGAGATGGCTTGGCCATGGGAGCCGCAAGGAAGATGGCAGGATCCCCAAGGACACATTGTACAGCGAGCTCGTCACTAGTATCAGACCCATCGGCCGTCCTTGTCTCCGCTTTAAAGACGACTGCAAACGCGACATGAAATCCTGTGACATTGATCACAAGTCGTGGGAGTCAGTTGCCAGCGATCGCCGGAGCTGGCGGGCAGCCATAAAGGCGGGGCTAAAGTGTGGCGAGATGAAGAGACTTAGCAGTTGGCAGGATACAATTCAGAAGGGCAAGGGGAGAGCCAACTGTGAAACAGCCCCGACCACCAATTTTATCTTCAGCACCTGTAGAAGTGTCTGTCACTCTAGAATTGGCCTTTATAGCCACTCCAGGCGCTGCTTCACAAACCACTGACCAACTCCAGGCGCTTACCCATTGTCTCTCGAGACAAGGAGGCCAAAAAAGAAGTATGAGAGGGACAGAGCGTGTGTGTGCGTGTGCATGTGTAAGAGAGTTAGTGTGCAAGTGTGAGAGTGTGTCCGTGTGTGTGTGAGAGAGAGCGTGTGTGTGAGAGAGGGCGTGTGTGTGTGAGGGAGAGAGAGTGTTTGTGTGTGCGTGTTTGTTGAGAGAGAGCGTATGTGTGCGAGAGAAACCGTGTTTGTGTGTCTGTGTGTGACTGTGAGAGTGTGTGTGTGTGTGTGAGAGTGTGTGTGTGTGTGTGAGTGTGTTTGTATGTATGTGAGAGAGACAGTGTGTGTGAGAGAGAGGCAGAGTGTGTGCCTGAGAGAGAACGTCTGTGTGTGTGAGATTGAGGGTGTGCATGTGTGAGAAAGAGAGCGTGTGTGTGAGAGACAGAAAGAGCATGTCTGTGAGAGGGATCGTGTGTGTTTGTGTGTGAGAGTGAGACAGAGCGTGTGTGTGTGTCAGAGACAGCGTGTGTGTGTGTCTGTTTGAGAGCGAGAGCCTGTGTGCGTGAAAGAGAGAGACCATGTGTTTGTGTGTGACAGCTTGAGTGTGCGTGTGTGTGTGTGAGAGTGAGAGGGTCTGTGTGAGACAGAGAGAGTGTGCGGGTGAGAGAGAGTTTGTATGTGAGAAAGAATGCGTGTGTGTGCGTGAGGGTGTTTGTGTGATTGTGAGAGAGACAGTCTGTGTGAGAGAGAGGCAGAGTGTGTGTCTTACTGAGAAAGTGTGTGTGAGAGAACGAGGGTGTGCATGTGGGAGAGAAAGAACTTGTGTGTGAGAGAGAGCATGTGTGTGTGTGTATGTGTGTGTGTGTCTGAGAAAGTGTGTGTGTGTGGATGAGCGAGAGAGCGTGTGTCTGTATGTGTGTCTGGGAGATATAATGTGTGTGCTTGTGAGACAGAGTGTGTGTGTGAGAGAATGAGTGTGTGAGAGAGTGATAGAGTGTGTGTGTGAGAGAGAGACATAGAGAGAGAGTGTGTGTGTGAAAGAGTGTGGTGTGTGTGCATGTGCATGTGTGTGAGAGAGGGAGCATTTGTGTGTTGGTGAGAGAGAGTGCCTGTGTGTGAGAGAGAGATTGAGTGTGTGTGAGAGCGTGTGTATGTTACAGATAGTGTACGCGTGTGTGAGAGAGAACTTGTGCGTGTGTGTTTCAGATAAAACCCGTGTATGAGAGTGTGTGTGAGAGAGAGAGAGTATGTGTTTGTGTGTGTGAGAGAGAGAGAAAGAGCACGCGCACGCGCTTGTTTGTGTGAGAGTCAGCGTGTGTGTATGTGCGAGGGAGAACGTGTGTGTGTGAGAGAGAGAGAGAAAGAGAGAGAGAGCATGTGTGCGTGTGTGTGAGAGAGACAGTCTGTGTTTTTGCGTGTATGTATCTCTATGACAGACAGCGAATGATGTGTGTGCCTGAGACTCTTAGACTGGCTGTTACACTGTGAATCAGCCCAGGATGCAGATCACCATGCCGAACTGGTACAGTGTGAATCTGGGTCTATCAGGCCGGGATACTGATCGCAATTCCGATCTGGTACAGTCCGAATATGGGTCAAGCAGCACAGGATGAACAAACGCACGCATGAAGTTTATGCAGCAGCGGCAGAGGCGGAGACGGGTGATATTGTACATGTGGTAGTGGGCAAGGTTTGAGATGGAGAGAATGTGGAGATGAACTCAGCTCAGGTATAAATAGAACGCAGAGGTTGTAAACAGGCCAATTGAGCCTCAGACTTGGGCCAGGATGGGAATGTTTTTTCACAGATAGTTGATGGAGTTTGTGATGTAATCAGTGATACTGGCTTCAGTCTTCCCAAAATTTCCATTACAGAACAGCCTTTCAGTGAAACATGGTTAAAAGATCTCCTAGCTGGAAATAGAGACAACTGCTGCACAGATGATAGTGTAAATGGCAAGAACTGGAATACCTTCAGAAATGGTTTTCGAGCTACAAGCTGGAGATAGAGATTCACCAGGAATGGTATCAATAGCAAGGGAACAGATTTGGAGTGGGGAGTGAAACCAATGGCTTCAGTCTTCCCAACATTTAATTGGAGGACATTTCTGCTCATCCAGTACTGGACGACGGATAAGCGGTCTGATATTTTGACAACAGTGGAGGAGTGGAGAGAGGTGGTGGTGAGGTAAACTTGATGGAGTTTTTTGATAAAACAATGGAGGGTGTTGAAGAGGGTGATGTGATTAAAGTTATATAAATGGAATTTCAAAAGGTGTTTAATCAAGTGACATTCAATAGACAGGTTAGGAAAACTGAACCCGATGGATTAAAGGGACAGTGACAGTGTGGATATAACATTGGCTAAGGAATAGTAAATAGAGAGAAGTGGTGAAAGGTTGTTGTTCAGACTCGATGGGAGTATACAATGGTGTTCCCCAAGGCTCAGTATTAGGATCACTGCTCTTTTTGCTTTCAGAAAACCCGGGGTGGGTAGGGCAAAGCCCCCTCTTCCTCCCTCTTTACAGATCTTCCCCTCCCTGCAACCTCTGCTCCATTTGTTGGTCATGTTACAGACTCAGAGACACTGTAACTACAGTCCGCATACCTCGTCCAGAGTTGTGTCACCAAATCCTCTGTCCTCCCTGAATGTCTGCAGCAGCTCACAACACAACCTCCAGAAAACCATCCACAGCACCTCCACTAACCTTACAACAGCAGAGGTAAGTCAAATGCCCCTCACCTGTAAGTTGGATGTCTGGTCCTTATAGATAACACTAAAGGGGGTTCCTCGTGCTGCTAAATGTATGTTCAGCTGAGAGTGACTAGCACAGGCGGTCAGTGGACATCCACAGACCAAGATTCAAAAACGTGCATCAGTTCTGCTGGAATAGCAGTATGACGTGACAATCCACAACTCGTCATGCTACTGGTGCACACAATGTACACCTGGGCTAGAGTGCTGAACAGCATGGGGCCGTGTGCAGGTCACGGCGGAAGTGGCTGGTAGCTCAACTCACACCTTTTTTGGATCCTGGTTTCCATAATGTGGACAGCAGTGGTGATGTAGAGCTGAATATTACCATCAGGATGAGATAGACAGAGAAGGACATTCACTTTAAAAGGGGACATGGAAATAGATTTGAAGGCAAATGATTTTGTGGACTATGGAAATGACAGGGGGATGGGACTAATTGGAGGGGTGAGGCCATAGAGGGGGTTCAAATACAAGAATGAGAATATTAAAATTAAGGTGCTGTCATACCAGGAGCCAATGTAGATCAGCGAGCACAGGGATGATGGGTGATCGGGATTTGTTGTGAGTTAGGGTACAGGCTGCAGAGTTCTGGATGAGCTGTGGTTTATGGTGGTTTATAACTGGGAGGGTGACCAGGATAGAATTGGAGCAGTCAAGTGTGGATTTAACAGATGAGGGGTTATGCAACAGATGGACTGAGGCAGAGGTAGAGAAGGGTAATATTACAGAGGTGGTAGTAGGCAGGGTTGGAGATGGAGAGAATATGGAGATGAACTCAGCTCAGGTATAAATAGAACACAGACTGGTACAGCCTCAGACATTGGGCGGGTAGGGTTTGTGGTTCACAGATAGGGGACAGCATTTCTTATGGAGACCAATTACACTGGCTTTAGTCTTTGAAAGATAAAATAAATTACTTTTATTTATTCATTCATGGGATGTGGGCGCCACTGGCCAGGCCAGCATTTATTGCCCATCCCTAATTGTCCTTGAGAAGGTGGTGGTGAGATGTCTTCTTGAACCGCTGAAATCAACGTGGGGTAGTTAGTGCTGTTAGGAAGGGAGTTCCAGGATTTTGACCCAGCGACCATGAAGGAACAGTGATATAGCTCCAAGTCAAGATGGTGTGTGACTTGGAGGGGAACTTGCAGGTGGTGGTGTTCCGATGTATTTGCTGCCCTTGTCCTTCTAGTTGGTAGAGGTCGCGAGTTTGAATGGTGCTGTCTAAGGAGCCTTTGTGCATTGCTGCCGTGCATCTTGTAGATGGTACACACTGCTGCCACTGTGCGTCGGTCGTTGAGGGAGTGAATGTTTGTAGATGGGGTGCCAATCAAGCTGGCTGCTTTGTCCTGGATGGTGTCGAGCTTCTTGAGTGTTGTTGGAGCTGCACCCATCCAGGAAAGTGGAGAGTATTCCATCACACTCCTAACTTGTGCCTTGTAGATGGGCTACAGGCTTTGGGGAGTCAGGCGGTGAGTTACTCGCCGCAGGATTCCTAGCCTCTGATCTGCTCTTGCAGCCATGGTATTTATATGGCTACTCCAGTTCAGTTTCTGGTCAATAGTAGCCCCTAGGATGTTGATAGTGGGGGATTCAGCGATGGTACTGCCGTTGAATGTCAAGGGGAGATGGTTAGATTCTTTCTTGCTGGAGATGGTCATTGCCTGGCACTTGTGTGGTGCAAATGTTACTTGCCACTTATCAGCCAAAGCCTGGATATTGTCCAGGTCTTGCTGCATTTCTACACGGACTGCTTCAGTATCTGAGGAGTCACGAATGGTGCTCAACATTGTGCAATCATAAGAGAACATCACCACCTCTGACCTTATGTTTGAAGGAAGGTCATTGATGAAGCAGCTGAAGATGGTTGGGCCTAGGACACTACCCTGAGGAACTCCTGCAGTGATGTCCTGCAGCTCAGATGATTGACCTCCAACAGCCACAACCATCTTCTATGCGCTAGATATGATCCCAGCCAGCGGAGTGTTTCCCCCCTATTCCCATTGACCTCAGTTTAGCTCGGGCTCCTTGATGCCATACTCGGTCAAATGCTGCCTTGATTTCAAGGGCAGTCACTCTCACCTCACCGTGAACAGCGTTTCAGAGAACCAGGGCTTACAGATCTTATATGTAACAGCAGGGAAGTTTAGCGTAAATTACAAGAGCTATAATACAGTTAGCAATGGTTTGAAGAGCTAACAGCTGGAGATAGAGATTCACCAGGAATAACAACAGCAGCAAGGAGGGTGGAATAAATTCCAGGAGCAGCAATGCAGTTATGCTTGGCTAATAGAATTAATAGTAGTACAGAGAAACTTACCAGGAACACCAACAATAGCGAGGAATGGAGAGTAAATGTGTTGAATAATGAGCAGTGTGTAATAGATCCGAGATGTTAAAGACAGCGAATCATATGTAGAAAGTATGTAAATAGGCCACGATAAACTTCTACCCATTGCTGCAACATTCCAGTATATTGTGCTCAGATTCTGACTCATTGTTCTAACATTCCAATCTATTTTTCTCAGCTTGTGACCAATCCTATCCTTATCTCTGGAGCCACTGATGCCTGTCAGTGTTGAGGTTGCTGCTGCCACCAACACTATGGGATAACAGAAAGGAGCCCCTTATTAATAGAAGATGGAAAACCTGCAGGGTCACAATTAGGGTCCATGGATACTGACATTAATTACAGTCAGAACAAACAGGTTCAGTTAACCACTTTCCATCCAACACTTTTTGTACCTAATAAAGTAGAACCTTTATCCAGTCTGGATGGGATGTATGAGGGAAGGAAATGTGGAAATAGCAGAGGCACTGGCCAGAAACTTCCAATCCTCCTTGGATATGGGAGTGATGACAGAGGACTGGAGGGTTGTCAATGTTGCACCTGTTTAAAAAAGGAGAGCTGGGGTGAACCCTGTATTTACTGACCAGTCAGCGCAATGTCGGTGGTTGGAAATTTGAAAAGGTCACAACTAAGAGATAAGTATTCCTTGTTCAAAAAAATGCGATAATAATTGACAAGTAGCATGGAAATGCGAATTCCAAATGATGTCTGGCAAACTTCAACAACAACAACTTATTTTATATGGTGCCTTTAATGTAAAAGAAACATCCCAGGATGCTTCACAGGAGCATTACAAAGCAAAATATGACACCGAGACATATAAAAAAATATTAGGTCAGAGGAAAAAAAGCGTGTACAAAGTGGCATGTTTTAATGGGTGCCTTAAAAGAGGAAAGTGTGGTGAAGAGGTGGAGAGATGGAGAGGTGAAAGGAGGCTATTCCAGAGCTTGGGGCCGAGGCAACTGAAGGTGTGACCACAAATAATGGAACACTTAATATCAGGGACGTAGAAGAGTCCTGAATTGGAGGAGCACAGATACAATGAAGGGTTGTGGGGCTGTAGGAGGTTACAGATGAAGGACGAAGCCGAGGTCATGGAGGGAAAACAAGGTGCAGAATTGAAATAAAGACATTGCTTGATCAGGAGTCAATGTCGGTCAGTGATATGTGAACGGGAGTTGGTGCGAGTTAGGACATGGACAGCAGAGTTCAGAAGGACCTCATGTTTACAGAGAGTAGCATGTGGGAGACCAGACAGGAGTGTGCAGGAATAGTCATGTCAAGTGCTAATGAAGGCATGAATGAGTTTCAGCAGCAGATGGGCTGAGTCAAGGGTGAAGTCGGGCGCTGTTACTCAGGTGGAAATAGGCAGTCGTAGTGGTAGCATGAATATTACGTTAAAAGCTCATTTTGTGGACAAAAGTGAAACAAAAGTTGCAAATAGACTGTTCGAATCTCAGACTGTTACCAGGGAGAGAGACAGCATCAGTGGCAAGGGAACACACTTGGAGTGTGGAGTGAAAACAATGGCTTCAGTCTTCCCAACATTTAATTGGAGGAAATTTCTGCTCATCCAGTACTGGATGTCGGAAAAGCAGACTGATAATTTAACAACAGTTGAGGAGTGGAGAGAGGTGGAGCTGAGGTACACTTGATGGAGTTCTTTGATAAAACAATGGAGAGGGTTGATGAGGGTGGTGTGATTGAAGTTATATATATGGACTTTCAGAAGATGTTTGATCAAGTGACATTCAATAGACAGGTTAGGAAAACTGAACCCTTTGGATTAAAGGGACAGTGACAGTGTGGATATAGCATTGGCGAAGGAACAGTAAACAGAGAGAAGTGGTGAAAGGTTGTTGTTCAGACTCGATGGGAGTATACAGTGGTGTTCCCCAGGGCTCGGTATTAGAACCACTGCTCTTTTTGCTCTCAGAAAACCCGGGGTGGGTCGGGCAGAGGCCCCTCCTCCTCCCTCTTTACTCTCTGCCCCATTTGTTTGTCATGTTACAGACCCAGAAATACTGTAACTACAGTCCGCATACCTCGTCCAGAGTTGGGTCACCAGATCCTCTGTTCTCCCTGAGTCTCTGCAGCAGCTCACAACACAACCTCCCAAAAACCATCCACAGCACCTCCACTAACTTTACAACAGCTGAAGTAAGTCAAAAGCCCCTCACTTGTAAGTTGGATTTAAATAAGACTAGAGGGGTTTATTCGTGCTGCTGAATATATGTTTAGCTGAGAGTGACTAACACAGTGGACATGCACATACCGAGTTTCATAGATGTGCATCAAAGCTGCTGGAATGTTTGATTGACACCATAATTCGGACCCCTGCTCACACTTCAGACACACACCCGTTACACCAACTCTAGCACCCGGCCAGCCTGGGTGTCCTGCTCAATGTGCTGGAAGTGACCGGCAGTGCAGCTCACACTATTTTATGGATCCAAACTTCCACAGCACCAGTGGAGCTGGAGAGATGAAATGTGTGGTCAGGGAGAGAAACAGAGGGAAAGAAACTCACTTTAAAAAGGGAATTAGAAAAAGACTTTCAGATGAACAAGTTTCAGGAAATTTGGAAATGAACAGGGGATTGGGATAATCAGAGCGGTGAGGACATGGAGGGATTCGATCACACTAGTGAGAATATTAAAATTGAGGTGTTGCTGTCCAAGAGCCAATGTAGGTCAGTGAGCACAGGGATGTTGGGTGAACAGAATTTGGTGTAAATGAGAAGATGACAGCTGAGTTTTGGATGACCACAAGGTTACAGAGAATAGAATGTGGGAGATCAGCCAGGAGTATGTTAGAATAGTAAATCTCGAGGTAACAAAGGCATGGATGATGATTTCAGCAGCAGATGAGCGGAGCTGTCTCTCTCTCTCTATTGCACATTCTCTCCCTCTGTTTCTCACTCTGCCTCCCTCACTCGCTCTCTCCTACACTCAGAATCATATATGATTCAATCAAGTCGCCTTTCACTCTTCTAAACTCCAGCTGATACAAGACTAGCCTGTCCAGCCTTTCCTCAGAAGACAGACCGCCCATTCCAGGTATTAGTCTAGTCAACCTTCTCTGAACTGCTTGCAATGCTTTTACATCATCCTTTAAATAAGGAGACGAATACTGCGCACAGTACTCCAGATGTAGTCTCATCAATGTCCTGTATAACTGAAACATATCCTCCCTACTTTTGTATTCAATTGCCCTCGCAATAAATGATTACATTATTTTAGCATCAGTAATTACTTGCTGAACCTGCAAACTAACCTTATGTAATTCATGAACCAGGATACACAGATCCCTGTTGGGGGGCGGGGGGGGGGGGGCGGTGGAATTTAACAGAATTTTGAATTAGGAAAGCCAGAAATACAATGTCATTAGCATATCACAGGAAATAATCAATTGATAACCTGGCAGAGAAAAAAAATATATACCTGGGGAGACGGATATCCGAAGGATTTGCGAGGAGTGTAATGGGGATTACGATTTCTTTCTCAATAGAACAGCTGAGGATGTCCAGAAATGAAAATTTACGCTAAAAAAAGGGCTGAGATAAGTTAGTCAATGGGTCACATCTGTGTACCTGACAGTTAAATAAAAGACACAAAAAAATTGTAGGAAGAGATGGACAATTTACAGAAGGAAAATGAAGGTTGGCAGGAGAACATTGGAATCCTGTACAATCAGTTACTCTGGGATCAGGAGCCACATTTTCTCCACAGAGAAAATTAGAACAAATGCTGGACCAAAACACTGAGTTACAGGCAGAAACTCCCAGACTAGGTGAGGAGTTAGAAGATATGAGGAGGGGTTTTGAGGAAATTAGACCCGTGTTAAAGGTCAGCCTCCCCGGAAGCTGACCATACAGTGTGTTTAGATAAAATCCGACAGCTTCAGAAACAATCAGTCAACAGTGGGCAACAGTGGCTGCTGTCTCCAAACACAAAGCCAGATATCCCTGTTCTTTTTGGGACTACATATTTGTGAGCCTCACAGCCTCTGCTCCACCTCCTCCAGACACAATAACTGGAAAATACCAGGGTGTGTGGTAACCTAGGACTAAGCTGCAGGCCAGCCTAAGAACAAGACTGGCAGAGATGGGGTCAGTGAACAACCATCCATCGTCACTGACAATGAGGGCGATGTCACCACCACAACCTCACAGTGGTCCCTTACTCCCGCTGAGGCCGGAATTCTAAAGCAGGAACTGGGAATGGTGGATATGAGCAGCAGATACCTCCATCTCATTGCTCTGTATTCCAATCTCCAAATTATTTATACATATCAGGAAAAAAGCAGTGGTCCCAGCTCTGACCCTTGGGGAACACCACTGTCTACCCTCCTCCAGACTGAAAAACAACTATTTACCACAACTCACTGTTTTCTGTCATTAAGCCAGTTATTTTTTTCCCAAGATGACACTGCCCATCCTATTCCATGAGCATCAATTAACTGTCCAGCTGTGACAAACATACTGTGAAAGAAACTACAAGTTCAACTTAAAATTAAGTGAAATGCGAAATGCAATAGTTAACTAACTTTTGGAAAGCGATCAACTCTTAGATCTCTTAAAATTCAGTCACTCTTAACTTCACTGTATTTAGTACTCTGTACAAGCAGTACTCCCAAAAACTGGACTCTGTGCAACTTACACTATTTAGGGTTTAGGGAGAGAATTGCAAAGTTTAGGGTGAGAACAGAAAGTGCCGGAAATATTGAGCAGGTCTGGCAGCATCTGTGTAGAGAGAAACAGAGTTAATGTTTCAGATCTGTGACCCTTCATCAGAACTGGTAAACGTTAGAAATGTAACAGTCTTTGAGCAAGTGAAAGAGGGGAAGGGGAAAGAAGAACAAGAAGGAAGGACTGTGATGGGACGGAGAGGGGAGAGTTTAAATGACAGACTGTTACATTTCTAACGTTTGCCAGTTCTGATGAAGGGTCACAGATCTGAAACCTTATTTATGATTCTCTCGACACAGATGCTGCCAAACCGGCTGACTACTTCTGGCACGTTCTGTTCTCTTTTCAGAGTTCCTGTACCCGCAGTATTTTGCGTTTATTTTAGTGTTTAATTCACTGCCACTTCTCTTCCAGAAATGCCTAACTTGTAGAAGTTCTGCTCTTTTCTTCCAGAGCCTAGGGCCTCGGCAGCTGAAGGCACGGTCACCAATCGTCGAGAAGGAACTTCGAAAGATAGGAGAAGGAGTAGGCCATTCAGTCCATCAAGCATCCCCCGTCATTCAATGTGATCATGGATGATCATCCTCTTCAATGCTTTTTCCCCCCACACTATCCTCATATCCCTTTATGTCATTGGTATTTAGAAATCTGTCAATCTCTACTTTAAACATACTCATTAACTGAGCGTCCACAGCCCTCTGGGGTAGAGAATTTCAAAGATTCACAAACTTCTGAGTACAGAAATTTCTCCTCATCTCTGCCCGATGTGGCTCCCCCCTTATTTTGAAATTGTATCCCCTGGTTCTCGACTGACCAACCAGGGTAAACATCTGAGCTGCATCTACCATGTCAATCCCTTTAAGTGTTTTGTATATTTCAATGAGATCACCTCTCATTCTTGAAAACTCTAGAGAATACAGGCCCAGTTTCTCCAATCTCTCTTCATAGGGCAGTCCCGCCATCCCAGGAACAAGTCTGATGAACCTTCGTTGCACTCCTTCTATGGCAATAATATCCTTCCCAAGGTAAGAGGAGCAAATCTGCGCACAATATTCCAAGTATGGTCTAATCAAGGTTCTGTACAATTGAAATAAAGCCTGGAACGCGTTGCCAGCGGAGGTGGTAGATGCGGGCACGATGGCGTCTTTTAAGATGTATCTAGACAGATACATGAATGGGCAGGAAGCAAAGAGATACAGACCCTTAGAAAAGAGACGACATGTTTAGATAGAGGATTTGGATCGGCGCAAGCTTGGAGGGCCGAAGGGCCTGTTCCTGTGCTGTAATTATCTTTGTTCTTTGTTCTCTTTGTACTACTCCTGTACTCAAACCCTCTTGCAAGAAAGCCTAACACACCTTTAGCCTTCTTAGTTACTTGCTGCACCTGCTTGTTATCTTTCAGTAACTTAGTGACAAGGACACCCTTTGTACAGCTACACTTTCTAATCTCCTATCATTTAAGAAACACTCTGCACATCTATTCCTCGTACTAAAGTGGATAACCTCACATTTTTCCACATTATATTCCATCTGTCACGTTCTTGCCCACTCACTAAGTCTGTCCAAATCCTCTCGAAGCTGCATTGCATCTTCCTCAAAACACACATTCCCACCCAGTTTTGTGTCATCTGCGAACTTGGAAATATTACATTTGGTCCCCACGTCCAGATTATTGATATATTTATATATTGTGAACAGCCGTGGCCAAGTACTAATCCCTGCGATATCCAACTAGTCACAGCTTACCAACGGAAGAATGACCCTTTTATTTCTACTCCCTGTTTTCTGATTGTCAACCAATACTTAATCAATACCAGCATTTTATCTCCTATCCCATGGACTTTAATTTTCCTAACCAACCTCCTGTGGGGGACATTATCAAATGCCTTCTGCAAATCCAAGGAGACCACTGCCACCAACTCCCCTACATCAATTCTGTTCGTAAATTTCTCAACAAACTCCAACAGGTTCGTCAAACATGATTTCCCATTCATCAATCCATGTTTACAATGCCCAATCTGATCTTTATTATCCAAGTGTTCATTTATTAACTCCTTTAGAATAGATTTCAGCATTTTTCCAATGACTGATGTAAGGCTAGCAGGTCTGTAACTACCTCCCTTCTTAAATATTGGGGTGACATTTGTGACCTTTCAATCTGCAGGCACTGCTCCAGAATCTATGGAATTTTGGAAGATGATCACCAATGTATCCACTATTTACATAGCTACTACTTTCAACACTCTGGGAGGTACAATATCAGGTCCTGAGAACGTATCAACCTTCAGGACCATTAATCTCTCCAATACAACCTTCTTACTCATATTAATTTCCTTCAATTCCTCATTCCCCCAATCCCTTGGATCTTTAATTCCGTGAAATTTATAGTATATTCCTCAGTGAGGACAGACACAAAGTAATTAGTTCGCTTCTCTGCCATTTCTCTATTTCCTATTATAAATTCTCCTGACTGTGCCTGTAATGGACCCACATTCGTCTCAGCCCAACGTTTCCTTTGTACCTGCGGATAGAAGCTTTTACAAATCGCTTTTATATTTTCTGCTAGCTAACATTTACATTCTATTCCCCCTTTTCTGATCAGTTTCTTCTTCCTCCTTTGCTGTATTCCAAAATCATCCCATTCCACAGATTTATTACTACTTCTGGCAACTTTATAGGCCTTTTATTTTAATCTGACGCAATCCTTAAGCTCCTTTGTTAGCCACAGTTGACTGCCTTTACTTTTGGGGTTTTTTGCCTTGGAGGAATGTGTAGTTGCTGTAAATTACATAATATTTCTTTAAAGACTATTCATTGCCTATGTCTGGTCATACCTTTTAATGTATTTTGCCAATCCACCTCGGCCAAATTGCCCCTCATACCTTCATAATTTTCTTTGTTCAAATTTAACACTCTGGCTTCAGATTAAACTACCTCACTTTTAAACAATGTAAAATTTTATAATATTATAAAAGCCCTAAAGGTTCTTTTACAATTAGATCATTAATTAACCCTGTCTCATACATAATTCTGGAACGAAAATACACTGTTCTGTAGTCGGTTCCTCAAAATACTGATTTAAAAACCATGCCTAACACACTCCAGAAACTCGTCCTCCATAGCATTAATTCTCATTAGGTTTACCTACTCTATATGAAGATTTACGTCACCCATGATTGCTGCAATACTCATGCTATATGATTCTCTCATCTCCTGATTAATGACATGTCCCACACTACCACTACTTGTTGGTGGCCTATAAACAACTCCCACCAATGCTTGCTGCCCATTGCTGTTTCTTAGCTCCACCCAAACAGATTCCACATTTTTGTTCTGAGACCTGAGATCCTCCCTTACTAATGTACTGATCCTATCCCTTGTTAAGAGTGCAATACCACTTCCTTTTCCCTTTTGCCTGCCCTTCGTAAATGTCGAATATGCTTGCATATTCAGTTCTCCGTCTTGGTCACCCTGTAGCTACGTTTCTGTTATGACAATTAGATCATGCCCATTTATCTATATTTGGGCCTTTAAATCATCTACCCTGTTCCGAAAACTGCATGCATTCAGGTACAGTGCCCTTATCCGTGTATTCTTGACATTCTGCATTCTAGTTGATGTCTCCTTTGTTTCACCTGCTTCCAACGTCACTTTGTACCTTTCTACCGCCTGTTACCAGCTTTGCTTCCTTCCAATTTGAACCTTCGTTCCAATTTCTAAAGGAAACTTGTTGGGCGCTTGAAGGACGTGAACTCATTCCAATCTATTGTTCTCAGATTCTGATCCATTGTTGTAACATTCCAATCTATTGTTCTCAGATTCTGATCTATTGTTATAACATTCCAAACGCTGGAGCTGTAAGGCTGCGGTGCTAATATCTGTGCCACTGACCAGCTGGATCCAAAATTGGCTTAATGGAAGGAGGCAGCGGGTGATGGTCGAGGGTTGTTTCTGTGAGTGGAAGCCTGTGACCAATAATGTACCACAGGGATCGGTGCTGGGACATTTGCTGTTTGTAGTGCGCAGTAATGATTTAGATGTAAATATAGGAGGTGTGACCAGTACGTTCGCGGATGACATGAAAATTGGTGGTGTTGTAAATAGTGAGGAGGAAAGACTTAGATTACAGGACGATATGGATGGGCTGCGAAGATGGACAGAGCAGTGGCAAATGGAATTTAATCCTGAGAGATTGTGGGGTGATACATTTTGGGAGGAATATAAGGCAAGGGAATAAACAATGGAGTGTAGGAACCTAGGAAGTAGAGAAGGTCAAAGGGACCTTGGTGTACTTGTCCATAGATCACTGAAAGCATCAGCACAGGTATCTAAGTTGGTTATGAAGGCATACGGGATACTTGCCTTTATTAGCTGAGGCATAGAATATAAGAGCAGGGAGGTTATGACGGAGCTGTATAAAACGCTAGTTAGGTCACAGTTGGAGTACCGTGTACAGTTCTGGGCACCACACTGTAGGAAGGATGCGATTGCACCGGAGAGGATGCATTGGCGACTCACCAGCATGTTGCCTGGGCTGGAGCGTTACAGCTATGAAGAGAGACTGAAAAGGCTAGGGTTGTTTTCCATAGAGCAGAAAAGGCTACCGGAGGGGCGGTGGGGGTGGGGGGGGAGGGGTGGGGACATGATTGAGGTATACAAAATTATGAGGGGCATTGATAGATTACATAGGAAGAAACGTTTTCTTTTAGTGCAGTGGTCAATAACCAGGAGGTATAGATTTAAGGTAAGGCACAGGAGGTTTAGAGAGGAATTGAGGAAAAAGTATTTCACCCAGAGGGTGGTTGGAATCTGGAACACACTGCCTGAAGAGGTGGTGGAGGCAGGAACCAAATCAACATTTAAGAAGTATTTAGATGAGCGCTTGACATGCCACAGCATACAAGGCTATGGGTCAAGTGCTGGAAAATGGGATGAGAATCGGTAGGTGCTTGATGGCCAGCCGAGACATGATGGGTCGAAGGGCCTTTTTTCAGCGCTGTATGACTCTATAATATTAAAACTAAGGTGCTGCCAGAACGGGAGCCAATATATTTCCCTGAGCACAGGCATGAAAGGTGATCGGGATTTGGTGTGACCTGGATACAGGCAGCGGTTTTCTGGGTGGGCTGTGGTTTATGGAGGTTTATAACTGGAAGGTTGATCGATATAGAACTGAAATAGTCAAGTGTGGCACAGATGAGGGTTTATGCAGAAGATGGGCTGAAACAGAGGTTGAGATGGTTGATATTACAGAGGTGATCATAGGCAGGGTCGGTGATGGAAAGAATGTGGAGCTGAACTCAGCTCAGGTATAAATAGAACACAGACATTGTAAATAGTCTGATTTAACCTCAGACATTGACCAGGGAGGGGTATGTGTTTCACAGATATCGGATGGAGTTTGTGATGGGGACCAATGAAACTGGCTTAAGTCTTCCCAAAATGTACATTGCAGAACAGTATTTCAGTGAAGCAGGGTTTACAGATCTCCTAGCTGGAAATAGAGACAGCAGCAGCAGTAAAGATGAAAGAGTAAATTACAAGAACTGTAATAACATTAGCAATGGTTTTTAGAGCTAATAGCTGCAGATATGCACCAGGAATAACAACAGCAGCAAAGCGGGCAAAATAGATTACAGGAGCAGTTAAGCACTTAAACATGGCTTATAGCATTAATTCCTGGATAGAGAGACTTACCAGGGACACCAACAATAGCGATGATGGGATAGCAAATGTATTGAACAATTGGAAGTGAGAGATAGATCCGATAGCCTCAAGGGTACCGATCATAATATGCAGAAAGATAGTAAAATTCTGGGGATAAACTCCAGCCCATTGTTGCAACATTCCAATCTATTGTTCTCAGATTCTGATCTATCCTCTCCATCTCTCTGGAGCTGCTCATCCCTGTTATTGCCGGGGATGGTGCACCCGTTGACACTATGTGATAACACATTGACAGGATTCCCATATTTGTAGAAGAGGTAAAACCCCCAATGACAGAATTAGGGTCCATGGAGACTGCCATTAATTACAGTCAATGAACAAACAGTTTCAGTTAACCCCTTTCAATCCAATACCTTTTGTACCACAATAAATTGGAACATTTACCCTGCCTGGATGGGATGTGTGTGGGTGACGGAGGGAAGGAATGGTGGAAATAGCAGATGCACTGGCCAGAATCTTTCAATCCTCCTTGGATAGGGGAGTAATGATAGATGACTGGAGGAAGGTAAATGTTACACCCTGTTTAAAAAAAGGAAAGATGGGGTAAGCTCGGTAAATACTGACCAGTCAGCCTAATGTCACTGCCAGGGACATTTCGAGAGGTGATAACCCAGGATAAAAGTATTCTTTGCTTGGAAAAACAGTGGTTAGTAACTGGCTAGCAGCATGGATATGCTGATAACAAATGACGTCTGGCGAACTTCAACAACAAGATAATTCGAGTACAGGAGCAGAGATGCCTTGCTGCAGTTATACAGGACCTTGATGAGGCCACACCCGGAATATTGTGTGCAGTTTTGGTCTCCTTATCTAAGCAAGGATTTTCTTGCTATGGAGGGAGTGCAGCGAAGGTTTACCGGACTGAAGGCTAGGATGGAGGGATTGACGTAAGAGGAGAGATTGAGTTGGTTAGGTCTTTATTGGCTGGAGTAATGAAGATTGAGGAGAGATCTCATAGAAACCTACAAATTTCTAACAGGACTTGACAGAGTAGATGCAGGAAGGATGTTCCCGATGGCAGTGGAGTCCAGAACCAGGGATCATAGTCTTAGGATACGGGCAAACCTTTCCAGACTGAGGTGAGGAGAAATTACTTCACCCAGAAAGTGCTGAGCCTGTGGAATTCGCTACCACAGAAAGCCGTTGAGGCTAAAACATTGTATGTTTTCAAGAAGGAGTTAGATATAGCTCTTGGGTCTAAAGGTATCAAAATAAAAGGGGCGGCGGCGTGGGGTGCGGAAGCGAGAACAGGTTACTGAGTTGGATGATCTGCCATGGTCATAATGAATGTCGGAGCAGGCTCGAAGGGCCGAATGGTCTTCTCCTGCTCCTATATTCTATGTTAACAAAGGCACAGATGAAGGTTTATGTAGCAGATGAGCTGAGGCAGATGGGTGATTTTACAGATCTGGTAGTAGGCACTGTTGGTGATGGAGAGAATAAGGGGTCAGAATTCAGCTCAGGGTTAAATCGAACGCAGAGGATGCAAACTGTCTGGTTCAACCTCTGCCATTAGCCAGTAGCGGTACATGGTTCATGGATAGGAGACAAACATTCCTATGGAGACTAATGGCACGAGCTCCACTCTTCCCAAAATTAAAATTGCAAGAACATTATTTCAGTGAAACAGGGTTTACAGATCACATAGTGGGAAATAGGAACTTACCAGGCGCAGCAACAGCTGCAAAGATGGTCGAGTAAATTATATGAACTCTAATTCAAGTAGCAATGGTTTATAGAGCTCATAGCTGGGGATAAAGTTTTGCCAGGGATAACAAAAGCAGCAAGGAGGGCAGAGTAAATGACAAGAAAGGTAATCTTGTTAAACTTGGTTTATACCATTAATAGCTGGATAGAGAGACTTACCAGGGACACTGATAACAGCAAGGATGGGATAGTAAATGTGTTGAATAATCTTCAGTGCGAGATAGGTCCGATAGTCTAATGAGAACCAATCATTATTTTCAGAAAGACGGTCAATCTCCCAGATGAAAGTCCTGCCCTTTGTTGCAGCATTCAGATCTATTGTTCTCAGATTCTGATCCATTGTAGTAACATTCCAATTTACTGTTCTCAGATTCTGATCTATCCTCTCCCTCTCTCTGGAGCTGCTGATCCCTGTTACTACCCGGGGATGAAACTTCCACTGACACTATGGGATAACAGATTTAAAGGAGTCCCTTATTAATAGAAGATGTAAATCCTCCAGTGATACAATTGGCTCCTTGGAGACTGACATTAACTGCAGTCACTGAACAAACAAGTTTAGCTAACCCTTTACATAGGGTCATACAGCACTGAAGCAGGCCCTTTGGCCCATCGATTCTACAGCGACCATCAACCACCCATTTTTAGTAATCCTACATTAGTGCCATTTTCCCCCCTCACATCCCCACCTTCCCTCAATTCTCCTACCACCTACCTACACCAAGGGCAATGTTTACAATGGCCAATCTATCAGTCATCCTGCAAGTCGTTGGAATATTGGAGGAAACCAGAGCACCCAGAGAAAACCCATGCAGTAACAGGGAGAACATGCAAACGCCACACAGGCAGTACCCAGAACCAAACCCGGGTCGCTGAACCTACGAAGCTGTGGTGCTAGGCACTGCGCCACTATGCCACCCTTTCGAACCAACACTTTTTGGACCACAATAAAGTGGAACATTTACCCAGTCTGGATGGGAATTATGAGGGTTACTGAGGGAAGGAGTGATGAAAATAGCAGACGCACTCGTCAGAATCTTTCAATTCTCCTTGGCTATGGGAGTGGTACAGAGGAAGGAAGGTCTGTAAATATTACACCTTGTTTACAAAATGGAGAGATGGGGTAAACCATGTACTGTCCAGTCAACCTGACGTCAGTGGTGGGGAAATTTCACAACCCAGGATGGAAATATTCATTGCTTGGAGAAGCATAGCATAATAAATTTCAAGCAGCACGAATATACTAATGACAAATCATACCTGGCAAACCTCAACAAGAACTTATCCCAAGGTGCTTCAAAGCACAATTATGAAACAACGTATAACCCCGAACCTCCAAGGGAGATATTAGATTAGGTGACCAAAAGTTTTGACAAAGAGGCAGGTTTTAAAGGAGTGTCTTAAAGGATAAAAGCGAGGTGGAGAGGTGGAGCTGTTTAGGGAGGATATTCCAGAGCTTGGGTCCGAGGCAACTGAAGGTGTGGCCACCAATGGTGGAGCAATTAAAATCAGGGATGCACAAGAGGCCGTAATTAGAGGAGAAGAGATATCTCGGAGTGTTGTGGGACTGGAGGAGATTACGGAGATAGGGATGGGTGAGACCATGGTGGGATGTGAAAACATGGTTGCGAATTTCAAATCAAGACATTGCTTGACAGTACGCTGATGAAGGTCAATGATCGGGGAATGGGACTTGTTGTGAGGTAAGGCACAGGCAGCAGTGTTTCAGATGATCTCAGGTTTACAGATAGTAGAATGTGGGAGAAAGAGCTGTAATAGTTTCGTCTACAGGTAATGAAAGAATGAATGTGAGCTTCAGGAGCAGGTAAGTTGAGACGGGGTGAAGTTGGGCGATGTTATTGAGGTGAAAATAGGTGGTGATAGTGATGGCACAAATATAAGTTTGGAAGCTAATTTTGTGGTCAAATGTCACAGAATCACAGAATTGTTACAGCACCGAGGTGGCCATTCAGTCCATCGTGTCTACATTGGCTCTCCAAAAGAGCAATTCATCTAGTGACACTATCCTGCCTTCTCCTTGTAACTCTCTACGATCTTCCTTTTGAGACAGCTATCCAATTTCCCCCTGAATGCCTTGATTGAATCTGCCTCCACCATACTCTCGGGCAGTGCATTCCAGACCTGAACCACTCGCTGTGTGAAAACGTTTTGCTCATGTCACTGCTGCTTCTATTACCAATTACTTTAATTCTTTGCCCTCTCATTTTCGATCCTTTCAGGAGTGGGAACAGTTTGTCCCTATCCACTCTGTCCAAACACCTCATAATTTTGAATACCTTCTTTTCACATCTGCTCTCAGCCTTCTCTTGCCGAAGGAAAATGATCCAACTTCTCGAGTATATCTTCATAACTGATATTCTTCATCCTTGGATAAAAGCAAAAAACTGCAGATGCTGGTAATCAGAAATAAAAACATGAAATGCTGGAAATACTCAGCAGGTCTGGCAGCATCTGTGCAGAGAGAAGCAGAGTTAACGTTTCAGGTCAGTGACCCTTGTTCTGAACTGGCAAATATTAGAAATGTGAAAGGCTTTAAGCAAGAAGCGGGGGCGGGGCAAGTGATGACAAAGGAGAAGGTGTGGATAGGACAAGGTCACAGAATAGCTGAGTATCCATAGTCATGGGAAACAATATGTTAATGGTGTGTTGAAAGACAAATCCTTAGTGCAGATAGGGTGTTAGCGACTGAAAACTGAACAGTCACAAGCACACACATTAAAAAAGACAGTGGGTTGAAAAACTGAACAAACTAACACAAAAAAAAATAAAGTAAAAATACAAAAAAAGAAAGAAAAAATGGCTCAAAATAAAAGTAAAATGGGGGGGCCCATAATGCTCTGAAATTATTGAACTCAATGTTCATGCCGGCAGGCTGTAGTGCGCCTAATCGGTAAATGAGATTATTTTCCTCGAGCTTGCGTTGATGTTCACTGGAACACTGCAGCAATCCCAGGACAGAGATGTGAGTATGAGAGCAGGGGGGGAGTGTTGAAATGGCGACCAACCGGAAGCTTGGGGTCAAATCTCTCTACACCTCCATCCCCTACCAGGACGGTTTGAAGGCTTTCCACTTCTTCCTTGAGAAGAGACTCAACCAGTGCCCATCGACCAACACCCTCCTCCGCCTGGGTGAACTTGTTCTCACATTGAACAACTTCTTCTTCAACTCCACTCACTTCCTTCAAGTAAAAGTTGTTGCTATGGGTACCCGCATGGGTCCTAGTTATGACTGTCTTTTTGTGGGATATGTCGAACACTTCTTCTTCCAGTCCTACTCAGGCCCCCTCCCCCAATTCTTTTTCTGATACATTGATGACTGTATCGGTGCCGTTTCCTGCTCCTGCCCCGAACCGGAAAACTTTATCTGCTTTGCTTCTAATTTCCACCATTCTCTCACATTTACATGGTCCATCTCCAACACTTCCCTTCCCTTCCTCGACTTCTCTGTCTCCATCTCTGGGGATAGGTTGTCAACTAATATCCATTATAAGCCCACCGACTCCCACAGCTACCTCGACTACAGTTCTTCACACCCTGCCTCCTGCAAGGACTCCATTTCATTCACCCAGTTTCTCCGTCTCCGACGCATCTGCTTTGATGATGGTACCTTCCATGAAAGCGCTTCTGATATGTCTTCCTTTTGCCTCAACTGAGGATTCCCAACCACTATGGTTGACAGGGCCCTCAACCATGTCTGACCCATTTCCTGCACCTCTACCATCACCCTTTCTGCTCCCTCCCAGAACAGTGACAGGGTTTCCCTTGTCCTCACTTTCCACCAGCCTCCACATCCAAAGGATCAGCCTCCACCATTTGCGCCTCATGTAGCGTGATGCCACTACCAAACGCATCTTCCCCTCACTTCCCCTGTAAATATTCCAAAGGGATCGCTCCCGCTGCGACACCCTGGTCAACTCCTCCATTACCCCCAACACCTCGTCCCCTTGCCACAGCATCTTCCCCTGAAATCGCAGGAAGTGTAATACCTGCCCATTTACCTCCTCTCCCCTCACTATCCCAGGCCTCAAGCACTTATTTCAGATGAAGCAGCGATTTACTTGTACTTCTTTCAAAGTAGTGTACTGTTTTCGCTGCTCACAATGTAGTCTCCTCTACATTGGCGGGACCAAATGCAGACTGGGTGACTGCATAGCGGAGCACCTCTGCTCAGTCGGAAAGCATGACCCCAAGCTTCCTGTTGATTGCCATTTGAACTCATCCCCCTCTTCCCATGCTCACGTCTCTGTCCTGGGATTGCTGTAGTGTTCCAGTGAACATCAACGTAAGCTCCAGGAACAGAATCTCATTTATAGATTAGGCACAATGCAGCCTGCTGGACTGAACATTGAATTCAAAAACTTCAGAGCATTATGGGCCCCCCATTTTATTTTGATCTTTAGGTTTTTTTTTTTCCTTTTTTTATATTTTGTGTGTTTATTTTATTTTATTTTACCTTAGTTTGTTCAGTTTGCCCACCCACTGTTTTTTCATGTTTGTACTTGTGACTGTTCAGTTTTCAGTCCCATGACACCCTGTCTTTCAACACACCATGAACTCATTGTTTGCCTTTACTCCATGACCTTATGGTCGGTTATTCTCTGTGACCTTGCCCTATCAACACCTTCTCCTTTGTTATCTCTTGCCCCACCCCCGCTCTACTTGCTTAAAACCTTTCACATTTCTAATGTTTGCCAGTTCAGAAGGTTAACTGACCTGAAACGTAACTCTGTTTCTCTCTCCACAGATGCTGCCAGACCTGCTGAGTATTTCCAGCATTTCTTGTTGCTTCCGCCTTGGAACCATCCTTGTGAATGTTTTGTACACTCTCCAGTGTCTGCACATTACCTAAAGTGTGGCTCCCAGAACTGGATGTAACACTGCAGCTGAGGCCGAACTAGTGTCTTATACAAGTTCAAAATAACCTTCTTGCTCTTGTATTCCATGCCGCTGTTAATAAAGCCCAGAATACTGTATGCTTCATTAACCACTCTCAACCTGTCCTGCCACCTTCAATGACCTATGCACATATGCACCCAAGTCCCTCTACTCCTGCACCCCCTTTAGAATTGTACCCTTCTCATCGATATTGTCTCTCCATTTTCTTCCTGCCAAAATATATCACTTTATATTTCTCCACATTGAACTTCATCTGCCACCTGTCTGCCCATTCCATCAACTTGACTATGCCCTTTGGAGGGTCTAGATTCTGCTCCTCACACTTCATAATGCCTCCAAGTTTTGTGTCATCCATAAACGTTGAAATTGTTACATTTGCACCAAGGTCTAGGCCAATAATATACGTCAGGAAGAAAAAGGGTCCCAACACTGATCACCGGGGAACTCGACTACAAATTTTAAATAAAAACAAAACGTGCTGGAAATACTCAGCAGGTCAGGGAGCACCTATGGAGAGAGAAGCAGAGTTAACGTTTCAGGTCTGTGACCTTTCATCAGAACTGGCAACGGTTAGAAATGTAATAGGTTTTAAGCAGGTAAAGCAGGGGTGGGGCAAAAGAGAACAAAGGGCAGGTTTTGATCAGACAGATGATCAGTGAAATTCATTGACAAGGAGGTCATGGTGCAAAGTCAAAGAGAGTGTGATTGTGGTGTGGTGAAAGACAAAGCGTTAGCTTTGTTAGCAGAGAGGGTGTTAGGGAACAACAAAGAACAAAGAGCAGTACAGCACAGGAACAGGCCATTCGGCCCTCCAAACCTGCGCCTATCTTGATGCCGGCCTAAACGAAAACCGTCTGCACTTCCGGGGTCCGTATCCCTCTATTCCCATCCTATTAATGTATTTGTCAAGATGCCTCTTGAACGTGTCTATGGTACCTGCTTCCACCACCTCCCCCAGCAACAAGTTCCAGGCAGTCACCACCCTCTGTGCAAAGAACTTACCTCGCACATCCCCTCTAAACTTTGCCCCTCTCACCTTAAACCTATGTCCCCTAGTAACTGACTCTTCCACCCTGGGAAAAAGCTTCTGACTATCCACTCTGTCCATGCCGCTCATAACTTTGTAAACCTCTATCATGTCGCCCCTCCACCTCCGTCGTTCCAGTGAAAACAATCAGAGTTTATTAATCTCTCCTCATAGCTAATGCCCTCCAGACCAGGCAAAATCCTGGTAAACCTCTTCTGTACCATCTCCAAAGCCTCCACGTCCTTCTGGTAGTGTGGCAACCAGAATTGCAAGCAATATTCTAAGTGCAGCCTAACTAAAGTTCTGTACAGCTGCAGCATGACTTGCCTATTTTTATACTCTATGCCCCGACCGATGAAGGCAAGCAATGCGCATGCCTTCTTGACTACCTTATCCACCTGCGTTGCCACTTTCAGTGACCTGTGGACCTGTACGCCCAGATCTCTCTGCCTGTCAATACTCCGAAGGGCTCTGCCATTTACTGTACACTTCCCACCTGCATTCGACCTTCCAAAATGCATTACCTCACATTTGTTCGGATTAAACTCCATCTGCCATTTCTCCACCCAAGTCTCCAACTGATCTATATGCTGCTGTATCCTCTGACAATCCTCATCACTGTCCGCAACTCCACCAACCTTTGTGTTGTCCGCAAACTTACTAATCAGACCAGCTACATTTTCCTCCACGTCATTTATATATACTATAAACAGCAAAGGTCCCAACACTGATCTCTGCGGAACACCACTAATCACATCCCTCCATTCAGAAAAGCACCCTTCCACTGCTACCCTCTGTCTTCTTTGACCGAGCCAATTCTGTATCCATCTTGCCAGCTCACCTCTGATCCCATTTGACTTCACCTTTTGTATCAGTCTGCCATGAGGGAACTTGTCAAAGGCTTTACTGAAGTCCATACAGATAACATCCACTGCCCTTCCTTCATCAATCATCTTCGTCACTTCCTCAAAAAACTCAATTAAATTAGTGAGACATGACCTCCCCTTCTCAAAACCATGCTGCCTCTCGCTAAAAAGTCCATTTGTTTCCAAATGGCAGGAAATCCTGTCCCGAAGAATCCTCTCCAATAATTTCCCTTGCCACTGACGTAAGGCTCACCGGCCTATAATTTCCTGGATTATCCTTGCTACCCTTCTTAAACAAAGGAAAAACATTGGCTATTCTCCAGTCCTCTGAGACGACACCTGTAGCCAATGAGGATGCAAAGATTTCTGTCAAGGCCCCAGCAATTTCTTCCCTTGCCTCCCTCAGTATTCTGGGGTAGATGACTGAACAATGAACTGCCCTAACCAAAAGCACCAACATAAAAAATCCAGTTTAAGGCCGGCACACGCCAAAAAATGGATTTAAAAAAGTTATAATTAAAAGGGCCAGTCATGCTCTGAAATTATTGAACTCAATGTTCAGTCCAGAAGTCTGTAGAGTGCCTAATCGGACAATGAGGAGCTGTTCCCCGAGCTGGCGTTGATGTTCACTGGAACACCGCAGCAGGTCAAACGCTGATTGGGTGACCACCTGGTAGAACACCTCTGCTCAGTCCAAAAGCATGACCCCGAGCTTCTGGTCGCTTGTCATTTCAACACCCCCTCCCCAATCCCTGTTCTAATGCTCACAATTCTGTCCTTTTGATACCACCTTACCCCCGCTTTATTTGCTTAAAACCTATTACATTTCTAACCTTTGCCAGTTCTGATGAAAAAATCACAGACCTGAAATGTTCACTCTTCTTCTCTCTCCACAGATGCTGCCGGACCTGCTGAGTATTTCCTGCACTTTCTTTTTTTATTTCAGATTGACAGCATCTACAGTATTTTGCTTTGATTCCACTACATCTTTTCTTCAGCCCGAAAAGCATTCATTAATCACTACTCTCTGTTTCTTGTCACTTAACCAATTTGGTTTCATGTTGCTACTGTCCTTTTTAGTCGATGAGCTATAACTTTGCTCACAGATCTTTTGCGTGGCACTTCATCAAAGGCCTTTTGGAATTCCATTTCCACCACATCAACAGCATTGCCCTCATCAAGCTTCCGTTTTACCTCTCCAAAAAACTCCAGCAAGCTAGTTAGCCAGTTGCACAGTGGTGCAATGGTCAGCAACGCAGCCTTCCAGCTCTAGCAACCCAGGTTCAATTCTGGGTATCTGACAGTGCGGAGTTTGCAAGTTCTCCCTGTGACCGTGTGGATTTTCGCTGGATGCTCTGGTTTCCTCCCACAGCCAAAAACTTACACGTTGACAGGTAAATTGGCCATTGTAAATTGCCCCTAGTGTAGATAGGTGGTAAGCAGTGTGGGATTACTGTCGGATTAGTGTAAATGGGTGCTTGTTGGTCGGCGCAGACTCGGTGGGCTGAAGGGCCTGTTTCAGTGCTGTGTCTCTAAATAAATACATGCCATTTCCCCTGAACAAATACGTGCTAGATTTCCTCAGTCAACCCACAGTTTTTCATGTGCCTATCAATTTTGTCCCGAATGTGACACCAAGGATGCCAACAGACTGGCTGAATATCAGACTGTTACCAGGCAGAAAGATGGAATCAATAGGAAGGGAACAGAGTTCGAGTGGGGAATGAAAACAATGCCTTCAGTCTTCCCAATATTTAATTGGAGGAAATTTCTGCTCATCCATTGCTGGATATTGGATAAGCAGTCTGATAATTTAACAACAGTGGAGGAGTGTAGAGAGCTGGTGGTGGTGAGGTAAAGTAGATGGAGTTCTTTGATAAAACAATGGAGAGGGTTGATGCGGGTGATGTGATTGAAGTTAAATATATGGACTTTCAAAAGGTGTTTGATCAAGCGACATTCAATAGACAGGTGTGGAAAACTCAAGTGGGTGTCCTGCACAATGTGCTCGATGTGACCAGCAGTGCAGCTCACGCCATTTTATGGATCCAAACTTCCACAGCACCAGTGGAGCTGGAGAGACGAACTGTGTGGTCAGGGAGAGAGACAGAGGGAAAGAAACTCACTTGAAAAAGGGGAATTAGAAAAAGCCTTTAAGATGAACAAGTTTCAGGAATATTGGAAATGGAAAGGAGATTGCGATAATCAAAGCCGGGAGGCCATGAAGAGATTTGATCACACAAGCGAGAATATTAAAAATGAGGTGTTACTGGACCAAGAGCCAATGTAGGTCAGTGAGCACAGGGATGTTTGGTGAAAAGAATTTAGTGTTTATTAGAAGATGGCAGCAAAGTTTTGGATCATCACAAGGTTACAGAATGTGGTAGACCAGCCAGGAGTATGTTATAATAGTCAAGTCGCGAGGTAAGAGTCAGGTCCTATAGCCAAAATGGACAATTTCTCCTTTTTGACACATTATACTCCATTTGCCAGATCATTGCCCACTCACCTAACCTATTTATATCCATTTGTAACCCCATTATGTCCTCTTCAGAACTTACCTTCTCACTATCTTTTAGTCATTAGCAAATTTAGCCAGCATATCTTCGGTCCATTCATCAAAATTATCTATATAAATTGTAAAACGTTGAGGCCCCAGCACTGATCCCTGTGGCACACCACTCGATACATCTTGCCAAAAAGAAAATTACCCATTTCTGCCTCCTTTCTGTTTCCTGTTATCCGACCAATCTTCTATCCATGCCCATATGTTAACACCTAAACCATGAACTTTTTATTTTCCGCAATGACCTTTGAAGTGGCACCTTATTAAATGTCTTCTGGAAATCTAAGTACTGTACATCCACCGTTTCCCCTTTATCCACTGTACATGCTACTTCTTCAAAGGACTCCAATAAATTGGTTAAACATGATTTCCCTTCCACAAAAACATGCTGACTCTCTCTGTTCACCTTGATTTTTTCTAATACAACGTCTCTAATAATAGCTTCTAACATCTGATCCATAGCCAGAAATCCTTTCTCACCTGTCACAGGTCGTATGTCTATTACGTCTATCCTGATGTTGTGCTGCATTTGAATTGTCATTCCTCAATAAACTGCTGTTGACACTTCGGCCTCCTTTTGGTTAATCTGTGACCCTAGATCAGATCTTACAGTGGTATCAGAGACGGAACAGAGTTCATGTCAAAGTCCTGCCTACCTTTTATATGATCCTGCATAATGGATAGTGGTTACGGTGCAGTAAGTAATGTGCTCAAAGGTTATCAGCAGTAATTATTCATATATTGTATATTGTTGAACATTAAAACATACCCCTACTCTGGTGTCCAGTGCACCCTCAATATTCATGATTAAAATATCAGAGGAGTGTGACCAGGCACCTCTGATGACCCTGAGGTACAGGCGATCCTCGGGTCGTTGCTGAGTGTATTCACAACCCATAAAGATAACTTCAAAGCATGAGCAGACCTGAAGAAATTAACTGACCATTGCATGCTCCATGAAGCAGTCTTCTTACCGAGCTGAGATTATATCATATATTCCAGACACTATCAGGTCATTGTTATACCAGGGTGTAGTTCACAAAGACACATTCACTACTAACTGCCCGATTTAGCCGGTTAGAAAACCGGATGGCAGCTGGTAACTGACTATTGACCACCACAAACTCAACTCAGTCACACATGTGTGGACCCGGTTGCCTGAGAGGCACCCACCCTACTCTGCCGGATTCCCAATTGCAGGGTCGTCTTCTCCACCTTGGATATCTCTAATGGTTATTGGAGTATCCCAGTTAAACTAGAGAAGCAATTTAAATTCACACTCACGTCTGAGGGCCAGAGATATCCCTGGACATGTCTGTCACAAGGGGTTGCACAATAACCCCACTATTTTCCACAAACGTATGGCCGGGGCCCTTATGAGCATTTCACTGTCTTCCTACTTTCTGCAATATGTCGATGATCTTCTCCTCATCACCACAGACCGTGTCCAGACATTTAACCCTTTTACAGGAACTACTGCAGTTACTTTGGGAGCTGGACTAAAAGACCATCCACGTAAGGCCCAGCTGGTGTTAGATCGTGTCACCTTTCTAGGTGCCCAGATTGGATCATCCAGCATTAGCCCAGAGCAACATCAGGTTGAGACCATCCAGTGTCTACCCCTGTCCACCTCAAAGACTGCCCTGTGTCCTATCCTCAGACTGGTGGCGTATTAGTGGATCTTCATGCTGTGTTTATCCCTGTGCACCTCAAAGACTGCCCTGTGTCCTATCCTCAGACTGGTGGGGTATCAGTGGACCCTCATCCAGTGTCTTACCCCTGTCCATCTCAAAGACTGCCCTGTGTCCTATCCTCAGGCTGGTGGGGTACCAGCAGACCCTCATCCAGTGTCGACCCGTCCACCTCAAAGACTGCCCTATGTCCTATCCTCAGGCTGGTGGGGTATCAGTGGACCCTCATCCAGTGTCTTACCCCTGTCCACCTCAAAGACTGCCCTGTGTCCTATCCTCAGACTGGTGGGGTATCAGTGGACCCTCATCCAGTGTCTACCCCTGGCCACATCAAAGACTGCCCTGTGTTCCATCTTCAGGTTGGTTGGGTTTTAGCAGACCCTCATCCAGTGTCTACCCCTGTCCACCTCAAAGACTGCCCTGTGTCCTATCCTCAGACTGGTGGGGTATCAGTGGACCCTCATCCAGTGTCTACCCCTGTCCACCTCAAAGACTGCCCTGTGTCCTATCCTCAGACTGGTGGGGTATCAGTGGACCCTCATCCAGTGTCTTACCCATGTCCACCACAAAGACTGCCCTGTGTCCTATCATCAGGCTGGTGGGGTATCAGTGGACACCCATCCCTAGATTTTCAGAGACTGTGACTCCTCTTTATGAACCACCTAATGGAGAGGCTGACCAGGTTTAACCCAGACCGAAGAGAACACGGAAGCAGTAACACAATTGAGGACATCTGTCGCCCAGGCAACATGTCTTATCTCACCTAACCCTGACAAGACTTTCCACATGGAGGCGGGGGACACACATAAAAGCCTTGCTGCTATCTATGCAGAGAAAACCAGGAAAATCTCATCCCCATTGTGAATGACTCCAGAATTTTGAGTGGGTCTGAACTGATTTATTCTGTTTGTGAAGGAAATTTGTTAAACACGTTCTGGGGCATCAAACATTTCACTTACATTATGGGGTTCAACAGGGTGATACTGCCCAGTCCATTATAAACGTTCATGGAATATGAAAGCTATGATAATTGTATTCCCCTGTCATAGACCCATAAAGTCATAACGACACAGAAGGAGGCCATTCAGCCCATCGAGCCCATGCCAGCACTCTGTAGAGAAATCCAGTCAGTCTCATTCTCCTGCTCAACTCCTGTAGCCCTGCACAGATATTTCGCTCAAGTCTCACCCAATTTCCTTTGAAATCAGTGATCATTTCTGCTTGCACCACCCTCGTAGTCAGCGAGTTTCTGGTCATTACATACGAAGCTACATACAAACATTCGAATTTGGTGAGTTGTAGGCCATTTTCCCGCTCGAGCCTGCTCCACCATTTGAAAGGATCATGGCTGATCTGATTGTATCCTCAACTCGACTTGTCTGATCACTTACTCTAACCTTTGACTCCATTATCAATCATAAATCGATTGAACCCAGCCATAAAAATATTCAATGACCCATCCTCCACTACTGCCAGGGAAGAGAATTTCGCAGACTAAAGAGTCTCTGAGAGGAAAATAAATCTCCTCATCTTATTCTTAAATGTGAGACCCCCTAATTTTAAACCTATGCCCCCCACCCCCTAGTTCTAATCTCTGTCATAGGGGGAAGCATCCTCTCCACATCCACCCTGCCAAGTCCCCTAAGGAACTTACCTGTTTCAATGAGATTACCTCTCATTCTTCTGGACTCCAAGCGATACAGGCCCGACCTGTCCAACCTTTCATCATAACATATCCCCTTGAGTCCTGGAATCAGTCGAGCAAACCTTCTCTGAACTGATTCTAATGCAATGTTTTACTTCCTTCAGTCAGGAAATCAAAACTGCAGCCAGACCTGCTGAGTATTTCCAGCACTGTGTTTTCATTTCAGATTTACAGGCTCTGCAGTATTTTGATTTAATTTCCCTTGAACGAAATCCTGTTGACGCTACCTGATCACATGAACAGTTTCTCAGTGCAGTACTGTAACCTCCTTCATAATAGATTCTTGCATTTTCCCTATGGCAGATGTTAGGCTAACTGGCGTGTAGTTTCCTGTTTTCTGTCTCCCCCCTTCCTTGAAAAAGAAGTTACATTGCAATTTTACAAGCAATGCCTTCACTATTTCAGCAGCTACTTCTTTCAAGACCCGAGGATGCAGCTTTTAGTTCTGATAGTTTGCTCTGTACCCTTTCCCTTGTGACTGTAACTGTTTTAACTTCCTCCCTCCCTTTCACCTCTTGTATTTCTGGGATATTACCCGTGTCTTCTACAGTGAACGAGGCACAAAATATCTGTTTAACGCTTCACTCATTTCCTTATTTCTTATTAATTCCCCGTATCCAATGTCTATAGGACCAAAGCTAAATTTAGTTATTCTTTTATTTTAAATACCTGTAAAGATTCTTACTTTCCGTTTTTATATTTCCAGCTAGCTTTCTCTCATACTCTAATTTTTCCCTGTGTATTTTTTCTCGTCAATCTTTGCTGGTTTTTACATTATGTCCAATCCTCTGACGTAACAACAAACTCCCTAAAATGTTTTGGTTTTTTTCGTTAATTTGGTGCGATCCATAACTTTCTTAGTTTGCCCTGGATGGTGCCTGCTTCTCATTGAGTCTTTCCTTCTCACTGGAATATATCTTTGCTGAGTGTTATGAAATATCTCTCGAAGTGTCTGTCACTGCATCTCCACACTCCTCCCCTTTAACCAAATTTCCTAGTTCATTTTAGTGAGCTCTGCCTTCGGACCTTTGCAATTGTCTTTATGTATATTTCAAAAAAATAGTCTTAGTCGTACATTTCTCACCCTCAAACTGAGTGAAACATTCAATTATGTTATGAACGCTGCTACCTAGAAACTCCGTTCCAAACTAATCTTCCAAGCTAACTTCGCTGATCGGATTCGTCCAATCGTGACGTAGAATGACATCACCCAAGATTAATGCAGTACATTTGGTCCTGTACACACTGACGTGCAGTGTAACAGCTGTTACGAGGCCTATAACCTGCTCGCATAAGAGACTTCATAAGTTTTTTATTTCTTATCTCTACCCAAACTGATTCTTTCCCTTGATCTTTAGAACAAAGATCATCTCTCACAATTGTACTAATGTCTTCCTTAATTAACAGAGCGAACTCACCATCTTTTCCTACCTTCCTGTCCTTTCAAACTGTCAAGTACTCTTGGATATTGAGGTGCCAGCCTTGGGCACTCCGCAGCTTTGTCTCTTTAATGGTAATCAGATCATTTTTATTTCTTTTTTAGTTTGTACTGACAATCCATCCGTTTCGTTACAAATGCCAAAAGCGTTTAGGTATAAAGTCATTAGTTTGTCTTTTTACTCTTTATGCAAACTTTGGCCCTATCTGCTGGTGAACCCTTATGTTTGTACCCTCTGTCCCTTCGTGCTACAATCTGATTATTATCCTTATTGCTACCTTGCTCCATTGCCTTCTCCTTTCCCTTTATTTTGCCACATCTTTCTTACATGACCTATCCTCCCACTGTTCATCTGAAACGCCCTCTCTTCTGCCTAGCTGTTTGACTCACCAGAACGCTGGTCCCAGAACAATTCAGATGAAGACTGTCCTTACGGTGCAATACCCACGTTCCCCACTACTACTGCCATTGCCCCAAGAATCGAAACCCGTTCTGCCCAATACAATCTTTGAGCCACGCCTTCAACTCCCTAATCTTATTTAACCCATGTCAAGGTGCTCGTGGCTTAGGAACCATTGTGGCTCTGTATTTTAATTTAGTCATTAGCTGTTCATGCACCCTATGCAGAAGCTCTTTCCTAGTTATATCTTTGTCGTTGGGACCTATGTGGACCACTACAACTGGATCCTCCCCTTCCCACTGCAATCTCCTCTCCATCCCTGAGCAGATATCCTAAAACCTGGCACCGGCCAGGAAACACAGCCTTCTGGACTCAACCGCTCATCTGCAGCGAGCTATGCCAATCCCCCTGACTACACTATTTCCTATTAACCCTACTTTCCTATTTATTCCCCTGCTTGAGTGTCTTCCTGCACCACGGTGCCATGGTACAGCAAACTGCTTTAAAAAAAAGTTCTTCCTCACATCCCCTTTCATTTCTTTCCCAAAAGCTGGTCTATGTCCCGAGTCTTTCTACTATCAGGTTATGTGAACAGATTTTCCGTGCTTCACTTATCGCAACCTGTCATAATTTTGTACTCCTCCAACAAATCTCCCCTTAATCTTCTTTCTCCCAAGGGGAACAAACTCAGCTTTTCCAACCTAACATTGGAGCTAAAATCCCCCATCTCTGGAATTATTTTGGTAAATCTCCTCTGCACCCTCTCAAGGACCCTCATATCCCCCCTAAAGTGTGGTGAAATGAACAGGGCGCAATAATGTAGTGGTGGCCTAAGCAGACCTTTGAAATACGCAACACAGCATCGATGGTGGAGCCCATCTCTTGGTCTGATACTCAAAGCCACCAGATCAAATACTTGCACTGTGTGTACCTTAGAGGCTGGGATAGAGTTGCAATCTGCAGGTGGCGAGTCACCGAGCATGAGTGAGCTGAAGCCAGGCCAGTGGAAAGGACAGTTCATGTGTCAGCTCACTGGAGGGCGAGGTCACAAACGAGTTGTAGTACACAGAACTCAGATGTGAACATTGCTGGAGCAGCATGCAGGAGAATGCTGATGGACATGTACACTGAGATACTTTGTCCATTCACAGGCCTGTCAGACAGTCTGTTGTCACTGTCAAGGGACATGGAGCAGTCTGGCTCCAACATGGCACAGGACATTGCACAGAGCTTGAAGCCCATTCTTTCCCCTGTGGAAGTGGTCACTAACTCCATGACATCACTAGTGGACCCAGCCGTGATAAAGTGTCTGGTGAACATTGTCTCAGCTTTCACTGCAGCACAGACAGCAGACACCCAACGTCTCAGTGCTGCAGTGGAAGCTCAGAATGAGTTCGCGATCCATGCTTGCTGCCATGCAGGATCAGACTGCTGTCATCATGGCTTAGGATCTCAGTGTTCAAAGGGGCTTTCAGGCTCTCACAGAAGTTCAGCAATCTGTGACCCGATAGATTACTGGGATTGCTGAGGAGTCGCCCCGTGCGAGTGGCAGTATCTCCGTGGAGCAGGAACACACTGTCCTTTCACCCACTCCACCAGTGTTTGCTGTTACCCATCATCCAGCCCAGGCTGCTGCTGCCCATGTCGAGGTGGTGCAATCCGAATATGAGCCCTCAAGGCCCAGAGCTGCTCGAGGACGTCCTGCAAGGCCATCTACAGACTCCCCCAGCGAAAGTCAGCAGCCTTCCGCCAGCCATGCTGCAGCCATTAGGGAAGCACTGTGTAAGAGCACAAGGCAAGTCGAGGGAAACCACAAGACAGGAACTAGTGGAATACACAAGGGCGAATAGTTCTGCTTTGTTTGTACAATTGTATGTGTTGCTGGATAAAAATGTTAATGGAAAGGTTTTTGTTGGTGTTTGTTATTGCGGGATGTCGACTAAGGGGACGCTGTGATGAGGCATTTTAGATGGGTGTAATCGTGGAGAATGGGGGATCCATGATGGGAAAGGGAAGTTGTCCCATGGGAACTGGAATCTTAACAGACACTCTCCAACGGTCTGCCTAGGTCAAAGGCATCCAGGAAATATAGAATCACAGAACGGTTAAAGCACAGAATGAGACAACATAACCCATCGTGTCTGTGCCTGCCAAAAAACGATCCATATATTCAAATACCATCCTCCAGCAGTTGGTCCGTAGCCCTGCAGATTACGACACTACTATGATATTAGGGTTGATCTAATGTAACAATTATCCAGAATATTTTACACAATATATTAGTTACCATGCATAATTCAACAATCAATCAGAATATGCCATGTGTTAGGGATGTCTAATTTGTCCAAAAAAAGAAGAAACTGGAAAGTTTACACTCTATATTAGTTACCATGTCTAATTTAACAACTGACCAGAATATCATACCCTTTGTATTCGTGATAACATCTAATTTAACAATCAACTGGAAAATTTTACGCTCCATATTAGTTATCATGTCTAATTTAACAATTAATCCGCAAATTATACCCTGTGTAACGGATGGCATATAATATAACAATTAACTGGAACATTTTAAACTCCCGGGGCTGAATTTTACCAGCCCCTCAACACCGCGGGCCCGGCGCCGGATCCAGTAAAACGCCGCGGGAAGTGGCTCGCCACCACCCACGATATCGAGAAGGGCCCGCTGCTTATTACCGGCGGTGGTGTACCTCAGTGCGACTCCACAGCCACATGGTCGTGGCACCACAATTAGCATATGATAAAACGTACTTACCTTTACTGATTATGTGGCCCGCCGCTTCTCCACTAAAACTTCGAGCATTTTGACAACCGGGAGGCTGTTACGTGCCGTCCCGTTCACGATTTGAAAAGCCTGCAGGTCCTCAGAGGCATACGTGGTCGCCAGTAATGTTAAGTTCTGTTATTCAGGTGTTTCACTCTGCAGAACTGAAGGGTGAAAGGAGGGGGCTTTTCAGGGGTCTAACTCTTAATTCTTAAAGGGAGGAGCGAAGGATGATACACTGGGGTCTCACTCTGCACTCTAGAAGAGAGTGGTTTAGGATTACTGGAGGGAAGGCTGTGCTGGCATGAAGGGAGGTACTGTGTACCATCCACCATTTAAAAGTGTACGCTCTGTGTTTGTGATGGGGCAATGACACACTAGGCACCCTATGTGTGGGGAGCCTGTCAGAAATGGCAGGAACATTAAGGTTTTATGGATGATGAGGGCAATCGATTCAGCTGGTAGGATCTTGATGTGGTCATACTGTGCCACTCTGAGTTCTAGCCAAGATGGGCAATGCCGTGGTTCGCCACATATTTGATCCAGGAAAGCAGCTGATGTACCCATAACACCAATCCATGCCCTGTTAGGAACCTTCAAAAACATGCAGGGTTCAACTTTATTTATAACATGGAAATAGGTATGGCTGGCTCATCCTACATTGTGTTATCCTCTGCACGTGAGGATCCGTATGCGCGGGAGGCAATACCAACAGGCAGGACCGATCCACGTCGAGGCCCCAGATCGTGTGCAGCAGCCCCCAAGAAGAGCTCCCCATTACATTTGCCGTGCATCAGCAGGCCTCACATGACATGCCATTGGATGTAGAGCAGCAGTGTCACAGGAAATTGTGCATATAGAGAGGGTGGTGACACATCTCTGTGCCCTGCTCAAGGATGACCAGCAGCACACGGCATCCAGTGGAAATCCCATGCCTTTGCTCCTCATAGCAACAGCGGTTATCAAGCCTGACGCCTCTGCAGCCTTTTCGGAGCTTACCAGAGACCTTTATGAGGTCACACAGTCAGCAGCGCACCGCTGCATCAGGGAGGTCACCAATGCCCTGCACCAGAGGGCCAGTGAGGATGTCCACTTCAGGACGGACTCTCACAGCTAGGCCCGCAGGACTATTGATTCGGCACCATTGCCTGAGAACCATAGGTTGTGATGTTAATAGTATGCACTCATGTAGCCATCAGGCCTCCCGACAGGCTACCAGCTGCAGACGTCAACATTAAAGGAACCCTCTCAATCTAGGTGAAGCTGGTATGTGAACACCGCAGATGCTTGCAGCGAATGTGTGACCGCTTCTCAGGCAGCTGCCATGACACCTGAGTCTTGACCCAGGCCCGGTTGTTACTGCTGTTCACTGAACTGGATCAGATGGAGGGGTGGCTTCTCGGAGATAAGGGCTATCCTTTGCCGACATGGCTCTGGAACATTTTACACTCCATATTGGCTCTCATGTCTAACAATTAACCAAAATATTATACCTTGTGTATTAGGGATGACATTTAATTTAACAATGAACTGGATTGCTTAACAGTCTCTATTGGTTATAATGCCTAATTTAACAACTAACCAGAAAATTCTATACCGTGTATTAGGTTTCGCATATAATTTAACAATTAAATGTATCATTTTATACTACATATTAGTTGTCGTGCCTAATTTAACAATTAACCAGACTGTCCTCTGTTTATTAGGGACGAGTCTAATTTATCAAAAAAATTGGAACGTTTTACACTCTGTATTAGTTATCATGCCTCATTTAGCAATTAACCAGAATACTATACCCTGTGTGTTAGCAATGACATCTAATTTAGCAATTAACTGTGACCTTTTACACTCCATCTTAGCCATCGTGTCTCATATAACAATTAATCAGAATATAAAATCATAGACACATCGAAAATAGGAGCAGGAGTCGACCATTCGGCCCTATGAACCTGCTCCACCATTCATTATGATCATGGATGATCATCGAACTCAGTTGCCTACTCCAGTGTATAACCTCACATTTATCCACATTATACTGCATCTGCCATGCATTGGCACACTCACTCAACATGTCCAAGTCACCCTGAAGTCTCTCTGCATCCTCTTCACAACACACCCTCCCACCCAGTTTTGTGTCATCTGCAGATCTGGAGATATTACATTCAGTTCCCTTATCTAAATAATTAATATATATTGTGTATAGCTGGGGTCCTAGAACAGATCCCGGCGGTACTCCACTAGTCACTGCCTTCCATTCAGAAAAATACCCAATTATCCCTAGTCTTTGTTTCCTGTCTGCCAACCAATTTCTATCCATCGAAATTGACTACCTCCAATCCCATGCACTTTAATTTTACATGCTAACCTCTTATGGGGGACTTTGTTGAAAGCCTTCTGAAAGAGAAAATAAACTACATCGACTGGCTGCCCCTCATCAACTCTACTAGTAACATCCTCGAAGATTTCGAGTAGATTTTTCAAGCATGATTTCCCTTTCGTAAATCCATCCTGACTCTGCCCGATTCTACCACTGTTCTCCAAGTGCTCTGACATAAAATCTTTGATAATGGACTCTAGAGTTTTCCCCACGATGGACGTCAGGCTGACTGGTCTATAATTCCTTGCTTTCTCTCTACCTCCCTTTTTATGTATTGGAGTTAAATTAGCTACCCTCCAATCTGTAGGAACTGTTCCAGATCTACAGAATCTTGGGAGATGACCACCAATGCATCCATTATTTCCAGGGCTACTTCCTTAAGTTCTCTGGGAGGCAGACCATCAGGCCCTGGGGATTTATCGGCCTTCAATCCCATCAATTTCCCAACATAATGTCTCTACTCATACTGATTTCCTTCAGTTCCTCTCTCACACGAAACCCTGTGTTCCCCAACATTTCTGGAATGATACTTCTGTTCACCTTTGTGAAGTAGAACTAAAGTATGCATTTAGTTGATCAAAAATTTATTTGTTCCCCATAATAAATTTCCCTGTTTATACCTTGTGCAATAGCGTGACATATAATTTAAAAATTAACTGGAACATTTTGCTCTCCATATTAGTTATCATGGCTAATTTAACAATTAAGCAGAATAGTATACCCTGTGTGGTAGGGATGACATTGAATTTAACCATTAGCTGTAATGTTTTACACTCTGTTAGTTATGTCTAATTTAACTATTAACTAGACTATTACACCTTTGTATTACGGATTACAACTACTTTAACCATTAACTGGAACATTTTAACACTCCATATTAGTTATCATGTCTAATTTAATAATTAACCAGAAAAGTCTATCCCGTGTATTCGAGATGGCATATAATGTAACAATTAAATGTAACATTTTATGCTACCTATTAATTGTCATGCCTAATAGCCCCTGTTTATTGGGAACGAGTCTAATGTATCAAAAACTGGAACGTTTTAAACTGTATTAGTTATCATGCCTAACTTAGCAATTAACCAGAATATACACTGTGTGTTAGGAATGACATCTACTTTAACAATTAACTAACCTTTTACACTCCATATTATCTATCGTGTCTAATTTAACAATTAACCAGAAAGTTATAACCTGTTTATTAAGGATGACATATAATCTAACATTAACTGGAACATTTTACACTCTGTATTAGTTATCGTGCCTAGTTTAAGAATTAACCATAATATTATACCCTGTGTATTTGGGATGACATTTAATTTAACAATGAACAGGAACGTTTTACACTCTGTTATTAATCATGCCCAATTTAACAACCAACTAAAATATTATCTCGTGTATTAGGGATGACATCTCATTAAACAATGAACAGGAACGTTTTACACTCTACATTAGTTTTCCATCCTTCTTTAACAATTGACCATAATATTACACCCTCTGTATTGGAGATGACATCAAATTTAACAATTAACCAGATTATACCTGCATATTAGCGATGGCATCTAACTTAACAAATTACCAAAACATTTTACTGTAAATGTTAGTTATTATGCCTAATTCAACAACGAACCAGAATACCCCTGTTTATTAGGGGTAGCTAATTTAACAATTAACTGGAACATTTTACAACCCATATTAGTTATCATGCTTAATTTATTAACCATAATATTATCCCCTGTGTATTAGGGGTGACTTTATATAACTATCAAACAGAGCATTTTACTGTAAATGTTAGTTATCATGCCTAAATTAAGAATTAACAAGATTGTGCCCTGTGCATTTGGAACAAAACCTAAGTTCACAGTTAACTGGAACGTTTTACACTCTATATTAGATATCATGCCTACTTTAACCATTACCTAGAATATTACCCTCTTTGTATTAAAGACGACATCTAATTTAACAATAAATTGCAATGTGTTACCTTCTATATTAGTTATCATGCATATTTGAACAATTAATATCCGTAAAAAAGCTTATGGGACTAAAATGTGACATATCTCCAGGACGTGATGGCTTATATCCTGGGGTTCTAAAAGAGATAGTTGCAGAGATATTCAATGCACTGGTTATGATTTTCCAAAATTCCCTGGATTCTGACACAGGACCAGCAGATTGGAAGTTAACAAATGAAAACCCCTGCTCAACAAAGGAGGGACAGAGGACACAGGAAGCCACAGGCCAGTTAGCCAAACGTCAGTCGTTGGGAAAATGCTGAAATCTATTATTAAGGAAGTCTTAGCCATGCACGTAAAAATGTACAGTGTGACTAGAACAAGTCAATGTGGTTTTACTAAAGAGAAATCCTGTTTGACAAGTTTATTAGAGTTTCTCTAAGGATGTAACTAGTAGGGCTGTTAAAGGGGGACTGGTTTGATTTCCAAAAGGCGTTCTGTAAGTTTAGTTTTTAGTTTAGAGATACAGCACTGAAACAGGACTTTCTGTCCACCGAGTCTATGCCGACCATCACCCACCCATTTATATTAATCCTACACTAATTCCAAATTCCGACTACATCCCCACCTGTCCCTCTATTTCCCTACCACCTACCTATACTCGGGGCAATTGCTAATGGCCAATTTACCTATCAACCTGCAAGTCTTTGGCATGTGGGTGGAAACGGGAGCACCCGGAGGAAACCCACGCAGACACAGGGAGAACTTGCAAACTCCACACAGGCAGTACCCAGAATTGAACCCTGGTCGCTGTGAGGCTGTGGTGCTAACCACTGCGCCACTGTGCCGCCCCAAGGTTCTACACTTGAAGGTTAATGGGCAAGATAAGGGCTCATGGATTTGGAGGCAATATAATAGCACGGATAGAGGCTTGGATAATTGATAGAAAGTAATGAGTCAGCATAAAAAGGGACATTTTGGCTGGCAGTGAACACTGGAGTACCACAAGGATCAGTGCTGACACCTCAACTATTTAAAATCCGTATTAATGACTAAGACTATTGTATCGATGTTAGCTGATGATACAAAGGGAGGCAGAAATGAACACTGTGAGAAGAACACAGAAAGGCAGCAACGAGATACAGACAGGTTAAGTGAATGGACAACAAGCTGGCAGATGGACTCTCATGTGGGGAGGTGTGAAGTTATTCACTTTATTCATAAGAATAGAAAAGCAGGATATATTTTAAATGTAAAAACAAATCTTCTAAATGTTGATGTTCAGAGAGATTTTGAGGTGCTGGTGCAAAGATCACAGACAGATAGAATGCTGGTACAGAAAGCAGTTTGGGAGGTATGTGGCATGTTTGCCCTTATTGCAAGGGGATGGGAATGCAAGTAAAAACAGTTTTGCTACAATTGTACAGGGTTTTGGTGAGACCACACGTAGAATACTGTGTGCTTTTGTGGTCTCCATATTTAAATCATTGAAGGCAGTACAGTGAAGGTTCACTAGATTGGTGTCTGGGATGAGGCGTTGTCCTGTGATGAGACACTGAGTAAATTGGGTCTATCGTCTCCGGGGTTTAGACGAATGAGAGGTGACCTTATTGATACATACACGATTCGGAAGGGACTTGACAGGGTAGATAGTGAGAGGTCATTGCCCTGGCTGGGATAAGCAGATGATCATTTGGGACCGAGATGAAAATATGTATTTAAACTCAAAGCAATGTGAATCCTTTGAATTCTTTACACCAAAGAAATGTAGATGTTCCATCATTGAATGTATTTTAAGGCGAAGATGGACAGATTTTGGTGTCTCAAAGAATCAAGGGATATGGGAGCAGGCAGGAAAGTGAAGAGCAAGATTAGCCATGATTATATTGAATGGTGGAGCAGGCTCGACGTGGCATATGGTCTATTCCTGCTCCTATTTCTTATCTTCGTGTCTAATATCATCCTGTCAACCTCCCTGTTACCTTCTCCAAGGTCATTACATCCTTATGAAAGTATGGTGCTGGGAATTATTCACAATACTCCAGCTGAGGACGGACCAGTGAAGTGTAAAGGTTTCAAACGAGATCCTTGCTTTTTTAAAGGATTGCCTACATTTGCAAAACCAAATATCCGTAACGGTTTCTTAACTGCGATATCAACTTGCCCTGTTACATTCAAAGATTTGTCTCTATGTTCCCTAGGTACCTCTGCTCTTGGACCCCACTCAGAATAGCATCATCTAGATTCTACTGCAACAGCATGTGTTTTTCTAGATTTAGTTCATGGACTGTGAGTGTCACTGGCTGGGCCAGCATTTATTTCACGTCCCTCATTGCCCTTGAAAAGGTGGTGGTGAGCTGCCTTCTTGAACTGCTGCAGTTTGTGTGGTGTAGGGGCACCCACAGTGCTATTTTACTGTAACAGTTAAAAACAACTGAATGGATTGCTCAGCCAATGTAGAGGGCAGGTCAAAGTCAAGCACATTGTTGTGGGTCGCGAGTCACATGTAGGCCAGACCAGGTAAGGACAGCAGATTTCCAGCACTGAAATGTATTAGTGAACCAGATGGGAGTTTACAACAATCTAGCAATTACCTGATCATTATTAATGAGTCGAGCTTTTCAAATTCAACATTCATTTAATTGAATTTAATTTCTTCCAGCTGCAATGGTGGGATTTGAACCGATGTTTCCACAGCATTCGACCAGGACTCTGGATTACCAGCCTAGTAACATTAACATTATGCTGCCGTCCCCATATTGTTTTCACAAAGTAGTTCACTTCACACATATCCAAATTAAATTGTATCTCCCATGCTCCTGCCTATTTCACCAGTCTGCCTCCGTCACATTTCAGTCTGTTACTGTCTTACTCACTATTCACGACATTGTTAACTGTTGTATCACCTGCAAACTTCAAAATTATGTTCCATATACCCAAGTCCAATTATATATAAGAACATATAAAGGTGGAGATTTTCCTGCAGATATATAAAACCCTGTCGATATCACGTTTGGAGGACTGTGTACAGCTCCAGGTAGCGCATCTTAGAAAAGATATATTGGCTATTGAAGGGGAGTAACACAGAATCACCAGAATCATATGAGGGCACCAGGGGTTAAATTGTGTGGTAAGGTTATATAAACTAGGTTTGTATTCTCTGGAATATGGCTGCTTCTGGTGGGCAGCCATAAAGTCGGGGCTAAAGTGTGGCGAGTCGAAGAGACTTAGCAGTTGGCAGGAAAAAAGATAGAAGCGCAAGGGGAGAGCCAACTGTGTAACAGCCACGACAAAAAAAAAATCTGCAGCACCTGTGCAAGAGCCTGTCACTCCAGAATTGGCCTTTATAGCCACTCCAGGCGCTTACACATTGTCTCTCGAGATAAGGAGCCCAAAGAAGGTTATATAAACGAGGCTTGTATACTCTGGAATATAGCAGGTTCAGAGATGATTCCAACTGAGTGAGGGTTTTAGGACTCTGAAAAGTATCGAGAAGGGAGATAGAAAGTTTATTTTCTAGTCGGGGAATCAAGGACAAGGGGATGTGATCTTAAAATCAGAACCAGACTGCAAAGGAGAGAAAATAAGGGAAGGGAGTTAGAAGACAATTCAACCAGGATCATCGTGAATAGTGGAGTATAATCGACGGTATAACAGCCCTATCCCGTTCCTATGTTCCTACCTGCACGTTATACCCAATATCAGTATCGACCTCTCCCAGTGTAGGTAAAATAAAGAGCTTCATCTACATTACCCTAACAGTGAGCTCCCACTTTATACCTGGTGTCAGTAACGAGCACTCCCAGTGTAGGTAGAATACAGAGCTCCCTCTACATTACCCTGAGAGTGAGCCCCCACTTTATACCCTGTGTGAGTGTCGAGCACTCCCAGTGTAGGTAAAATAAAGAGCTCCCTCTACATTACCCTGACAGTCAATCCACAATTTATAACCAGTGTCAGTATCGAGCACTCCCAGTGTAGGTACCAAACAGAGCTCCCTCTACATTAACCTGACAGTGATTCCACATTTATAACCAGTATCAGTATCAAGCTCTCCCAGTGTAGGCACAATACAGAGCTCCCACTATATTACCATGACAGTGAATCCCCACTTTATACCCCGTGTCAGCATCGTGTATTCGCAGTGTAGGTACAATACAGAGCTCCCTCGACATTACCCTGACAGCGAACCTCATTATATACCCAGTGCCAGTATCAAGCAATTCCAGGGTAGGTATAATACAGAGCTCCCTCTGCATTACGCTGACAGTGAACTCCCAATTTATACCCAGTGTCAGTATTGACCACTCCCAGTATAGGGAAATACAGAGTGAGCTCTGTATTATAGCGACCATTACCATTGTTCCTCATTCCCCCTGCTCGTTCTGCTGGGAAAGTTAAGATCAGCGGTCAAATGCTATTTAAAATAATGGAACCGGAGGTCAGTGACCCTTTAACAAATTATCCTTGGTCCATGACTATTAACACCCACAATGACCAGAATCAGTGACCCGCTACCCACAATCCCGTTTCCAGTCCGGTCACCTCAGTGATGAGCTGTTTTGACCAATCAGCTGCCTGTGTGTCTGTGATATACCCACTGTCTTCTCAGTAGCTGGATATTCCTCGGTCCAGCTCCCTGACATCACCAGAGCGGTCAGAGCGCGGACTAAGGAAGGGACAATCAAAAGAGAGTAGCGACAGAATCAAGATCCATCAGAGGCCTGTGCAGAAAGAGACGTTTAACACAGGTATGATACTGAGTGCCACACACAGAGCACAGGAAGATACCAGGCCCCATCCCCGGCCTGTGCTGAGTGAGCTGCTCTCAGCCAGTGAGTTACTGAGCCCCACGCAGAGCACAGGAAAATCCCAGGCTCCATTCCTGACTGGTGATAATGAGATATTTTTCAAAGGTATGGGTAGTGAGCTCCTCACATACAGCACAGAAAGATTCCAGGCACGATAAACAACCTGTGCTGAGTCACTGTTATGGGTACTGAGCTCCACCAACAGAGGACAGGATGATCCCAGGCTCAATCCCCAGCCTATGCTGAGTAAGCTGCTCACCAAAAGTGTAGTACTGAGCTGCACACACAGAGCACAGGATGATCCCAGGCCCCATCCTCAGTCTGTGCTTACTCTACCCCCTGTTCACTGTGGGTGATTTGATCTCACTGTAGTGTGTATGAAGACTCGATTTATCCATCTCCTGTGTCACTGTCCGTGTGTTGGCCATCTTCAATGTATTTGATATGGGAATGGGGCAGAACAATCTGCTCACTCAGGTACACCCAGACTGACTGCGAAAGAGAGAGGAGGGAATTAGATGTACATAATTAAAGGTACATATCCAGTATGGTATCGAGCTCCAGGCAGAGATCAGGAAGATCCCAGGCTCTATGCTTAACCTGTGCTGAATGAGTAACCCCTAACCTAGCACATGCAAACTGACTCAGGTTAAGAGCTCAGAATAAAACAGCTGAATCTTAGACGGCCTAACAGAAACAGTGATACTGTGGGATAAATAGTTACACAGTTACAGACTGTTCAGAAACACTCACTCACTAGTTTATTAGAATAAGGTAGAACTCAGCTTCAATGCACAAGACCACCAAATCTGACCACATTTTCTGTGAGAAATTATGAATTTAGGTTGTCATGGAGTGAGCAGTTCATTGGACGCCGGATTTCCACACAAAGAAAACCTGTTCTGAGACTCTCAGCTTACATTATCCTATTACTGCCAGTCAGTTAAACACAGCAGTATCGATGGAAAACAATATATTTAAGTATGAAATAAATAAATAGAAATATGAAGGAGGGACAGACCAAACGATCCAATAATGCAATCTCTGTCACTTCAAACATCAAACTGTCCGATCGGACAAGCCTAAGAGATTGAGACACAGACAGGTAAACTGACCTGTTTAACTGCATGGGTCAGGTTCAATAATGAACATTCAATTCACTGCAGTGGGGAACAAATTTCTGCTTCTCAAAAAAAATGCTTTTTAAAATTAATGTCTCAGAAAATTAGAACTTATTCCAAATTCATTCTTCACAAATCTGAACACGGGACAATTATAAGGCGCAAGAGTTAGTGGTTGCAGGGAGAGCCCTTTCTACTGGAACAGCCCCAGATCAGGACCACGTACATACAGATAGAGAAACAGATTAACATCAATGTACCTGCGGCTCAAAGGGATTCCACAAATCACAGAAATGGAAATCAGATCGCCACAAATAAGGAATCGTCCACAAAACAAATCGAGAGAATTCCCCATCTCAGGTTATGAGGGAGTGTCCATAAAAGACTTACTTTGAGATAAAAGCCAATACAGACTTATTTAAATGCTAATAGTTGTTCACAATTCTTTGGAGAAACATCCATAAAAACATTAAAGAAATGATCAGATCAACTCTGGAAAAATCACTATCCAATTATTAAAGAAATAACCAATGATCTACAGAACAATCACTGTCCAATTATTAAAGGAGTGACGGTAAGGCACCTACGGAACAATCACTACCCAATTATTAAAGGTCTGACCATAATTCATCTACAAAACAATCACGATCCATTTATTAAAGGACTGACCACAAATCACCTACAGAACATTCTCCATCCGAATAACGGTTAACGGTCAATAAATCTCCTCAGAAACAATTTCGAGTTATATATTAAGGGAACAATGATAAATCTTGCTTGGAGCAGTCTCTGCCCCTGTGCTGTTCCCACTTTTTTTTTAGATTCATTCATGGGATGTGGACGTCGCTGTCTATGCTCGCATTTATTGCCCATTCCGAATTGCCCTTCTTAAGGTGGTGGTCAGCTACCATCTTGAACCGCTGTCCATGTGAGGTAGTTACATGCATAGTGCTGTTAGGAAGAGAGTTCCAGTATTTTTACCCAGCGACAGTGAAGGAAAGGCGATGTAGTTCCAAGTCAGGAAGCTGTGTGACTTGGACAGGAACTTGAAGCTGGTGATGTTCCCATGCATCTACTGCCCTTGTCCTTCGGGGTGGTAGAGGTCGCGCGTTTGGAAGGTGCTGTCTAAGGAGCCCTGGTTTGCTGCTGCAGTGCATCTTGTAGATCGTACATACTGCTGCCACTGTGCGTCGGTGGTGGAGGGAGTGAATGTTTGTAGATGGGGTGACAATCAAGCGGGCCACTTTGTCCTGGATGGTGTCAAACCTCTTGAGTGTTTTTGGAGCTGCACCAATCCAGGCAAGTGGAGAGTTTTCCATCACACTCCTGACTTGTGCCTTGTAGATAGTGGACAGGGTTTGGGGAGTCAGGAGGTTAGTTACTCACCGCAGGATTCCAAGCCTCTGACCTACTCTTGCAGCCACGCTATTTATATTGCTACTCCAGTCCAGTTTCTGGTAATTGGTAGCCCCCAGGATGTTGATAGTGGGGGATTCAGCGATGGTAATGCCGTTGAATGTCAAGGGGGGATTGTTAGATTATCTCTTGTTGGATATGGTCATCGTCTGACACTTGTGTGGCACAAATGGTACTTGCCACATATCCTCCCAAGGCTGGATATTGTCCAGGTATTTCTGCATTTCTACACAGACTGCTTCAGTAGTTGCGGAGTCCTGAATGGTGCTGAACATTGTGCAATCATCAATGAACATCCCCACTTCTGACCTTTTGATTGAAGGAAGGTCATTGATGAAGCAGCTGCAGATGGTTGGGCCTAGGACACTACCCTGAGGAACTCCTGCACTGATGTGCTGGAGCTCAGATAATTGACTTCCAACAACAACAGCCATCTTCCTTTACACGAGGTATGACTCCAAACAGCAGCGAGCATTCACCCTATTCCCATTGACTTCAGTTTTGCTTGGGCTCCTTGATGCTATACTCGGTCAAATGCTGCCTTGATATCAAGGGATGAAACTCTCACCTCACCTCTTGAGCTCAGCTCATTTGTCCATATCTGAACCAAGGCTGTAATGAGGAGAGGTGCTGAGTGGCCCTGCTGGAACCCAAACTGAGTATCGGTCTGCAGGTTATTGCTAAGCAGGTGCTGCTTGATGGCATTGTTGATGACATCTTCCATTACTTTACTGATGAGTGAGAGTTGACTGATGGGGCGGTAATTGGTCGGGTTGGATTTGTCCTGCTTTTTTCTTACAGGACATACCTGGGCAATTTTCCACATTTCCTGGTAGATGCCAATGTTGTAGCTGTACTGGAACAGCTTGGCTAGGGTCATGGCAAGTTCTGCAGCACAGGTGCTCAGTACTATTGCCAGAATATTGTTAGGGCCCATAGCCTTTGAAATATCCAGTGCCTTCAGTCGTTTCTTGATCTCATGCGGGGTGAATCTAATTGACTGAAGTCTGGCATCTGTGATTCTGAGGAACTCAGGAGGAGGCCGAGAGGGCCTATCAACCCGTAACTTCTGGCTGAATATTGTTACAAATGCTTCAGCCTTATCTTTTGCAGTGACTTGCTTTTTTCCCCCAACATTGAAGATGGGGATATTTGTGGAGCCACCTCCTCCAGTTAGTTGTTTAATTGTCCACCACCATTTACGACTGGATGTGGCAGGACTTCATGTTGCTTACGCAGTTTGGCACACAGATAGTCCTGTTTTGTAGCTTCAACAGGTTGACACCTCATTTTGAGGTATGCCTGGTGCTGCTCCTGGCATGCTCTTCTGCACTTTTCATTGAACCAGGGTTGCTCCCCTGACTTAATGGTAATGGTCGTATGGTGTATATGCCAGGCCATGAGGTTACACATTGTAATTGAGTACACTTCTGCTGCTGCTGATGGCCCACAGTGCCTCATGGCTGCCCAGTTTAGCCTTGATAGATCTGTTCAAAATCTATGGCATTTAGCACGGTGACAGTGCCACTCAACATAATGGACGCTACCCTAAATGTGAAGGCAGGGCTTCGACTCCACATGTACTATGCGGTGGTCACTCGTCCCAATACTGACATGGACAGATGCATTTGCGGCAGGCAGATTGGTGAGGAGGAGGTCCAGTATGTTTTTCCCACGTGTTGAGTCCCTCACCACCTGCTGCAGACCCAGTCTAGCAGCTAAGTCCTTTTGGACTCGACCAGCCCAGTCGAGTTGCTACTGAGCTACTTTGGCGATGGGCATTGAAGCCCCCCCACCCAGAGTACATTTTATGCCCTTGCTACCCTCAGTGCTTCCTCCATGGTGAACACCATGGAGGAGTACTGACTCAACAGCTGTGGGCGGTAGATGGTAATAAGCAGGAGGTTTATTTGCCCATATCTGACCTGATGCCATGGGAGTGCTATTGGTAAGTCCTTGGATTGACATTCTAACACTTGGAGTTTACTTACATGATGGGATCTGTTAAAGAGGACAGCCACATCCCAAAGTGTAGTGCATAATTTCTGAAAGGACACACTAACATTTGGAGATGTATACCAAATATTCACAGTTAAAGAGGACAGCTGTATCAAGAGTGCATTAAATCAGCCATGAAAAGGTCATTTTAACAATTAGGTTTTAAGTGCTAAATCACCAATTTAAAGGAGGACTGCCGCATCCCAGAGTGCAGTAGATCAGTTCTGAGAGGGATGTTGCAATATTTGGAGTTTAATTACTAAATGAACACATTTAAAGCGAACATCAAAATCCCACAGTGCACTGGATCAGTACTGAGAGATACAGTCTTAGGTTTGCAGCTTAATTACTTAATGGTTACAAGTTAAGAGGGCAGTCACATTGCAGCATGCAATGGAGCTCCTCTGAGAGCGACTCACTAACACTTTGAATTCAATTACTGAATGGTCACGTTTAAAGAGAACTGCCACATCCCAGAGTGGAGTAGATCTGTCCTGAGAGGGACAGTCTAATATTTGGAGTTTAGTTACTGAGTAGTCACTGTTCGAAGAGAACTACCACATCCCAGAGTGCAGTATATCAGTGCTAAATGGGACACTCTAATATTTGGATCTAAGTTAGTGAGTAGACGCAGTTACAGAGGACAGTGGCATACAAGAGTGTTGTGAAAACAGAGACACTAGCAGTTGAAATTTAATAACATGATGGTCAGAGTTAAAGAGGGCAGCTAAATCCCAGCATGAAATCGATCAGTCCTGAGAGATATTTATGGCATTTTAAGTTTAGTTACTGAATGGGTACTGTTAAAGTGGAGAGATTCACTCCAAGATGCAGTAGAGCAGCTTTGAGAGTCACTCTAACATTTAGAATATAATTAATAAATAATCACAGTTAAAACACACGCCTGGGACATCCTAGAGAGCAGCGGTTCAGTCCTGAAAGAGACACTGTAACATTTTGAATGTAATTACTGAATGGTGGCAGTAAAAGATGGAAAATACATCCCAGAGTGCATTAGAAAAGGGAGAGTTTCGATCATTTGCATCGCATTTATCATAAACATAGCTAAAGTGGACAAAGTGCAGTAAAACGGTCCTGGGAAGGACGCTGTAGCATTTTCTGAAGCAGCTCCTGATATCCAAAATTGAAGGGGACAGCCACACCCCAGAGTGCAGTCGATACGTACTGAGGGATAGTCAAACATGTGGAGTTTACTTACCGAATGGGCACAGTCAATGTTGACAGATCATTCCACGGTGCAGTAGAGCAACTCTAAGAGAGATACTCCAACTTTTGGAAATTAATTACTGAATGAAGATTGTTAAAGAGGATAACAACATCCCAACGTTCAGTAGATCAGTCGAGAGAGGGACACGTGAACATTTGGAGTTTAACTATGGAATAGAAAAGCATATATATTGGGCAACCGCATCCAAGAGTGAAAGGGACACTCCGACATTTGGAATTCAATTACTCAATGGTCACAGTTAAAATGACAGCCACATTCCAGGGAGCATTTTAAAAAAGCCCTAAGGTGACGGCCTAACAACTGTAATTTAATTACTAAATGTCCATCGTTAAAGAGGACCGCTAGATTCCAAGGAACAGCTGCGTAGCCCTGAGAGAGACAGTCAAACACTTGGAATTTAGTTACTGAATGGACACAGCTAAAGAAGGCAACCATATCCCAGAGTGCAGTTGGTCAGTGTTAAGAGAAACACTCTTATATTTGGAGTATAATTTCAGTAGACACAGTAATAGAGGAAAGCCTTGTCCATGATTACAGTAGGACAGCTCTGACAAAGAAACTCTAACAGTTTGGATTTAGTTACTGAACGGTCACAGTTCAAGGGAACGAAATCGCAGAGAGCAGCGAAACATTTCTGAGAGAGACACTCTAACATTTGGAACTTAATTATTGAATGGTGACAGTTAAAAGGGACAGCTACATTCCAAGTTCAGTAGAAAAGCCCGAAGAGAAACACCGTAACATTTAGTGTTTAATTACTGAATTGACATTATTAAAGCGAAGAGCCACATTGCAGGGTGCAATAGAGCGGCTCTTAGAGCCACATTCTACATTTGGAACTTAATTACAGAATAGTCACACTTAAAGAAGACAAGATCATCCCAGATTGCAGTTGAAAAGCCCTGTCAGAGATAATCTAACTTTTGGAGTTTAATTACTGAATGGTGACAGTTGAAGAAAGGAACCGTATCCAAGATTAAGTAGAACAGTCCTGAAAAAGACAATCTAAGAGCTGGCATTTAATAACTGGATCGCCACCGTTAAAGGTGCCATTCACATCCGAGAGAGGTGTGGAACAGTCTGAGAGAGACTTGCAAACATTTGGAATTTAATTACTGAGTGCACACAGCTAAAGAGGAAACCTCATTCCAAGTGGCAGTAGAGCAAGTCTGAGTCAGGCATGTAAACGTTTGGAATTAAAACAATAAATGGTCACAATTAAAGTGAATATCCACATCCCAGAGAGCAGTAGATCAGTCCTGAGAGAGGCACTCTAACATCTGGATTTTAATTACTGAATGGAAACTGTTAAAGAGGATAGTCTCATTCAAGATTGTAGTTTAACCTCCCCGAAAGAGACACTCCAACAGTTGGAATTTATATACTTACTGACCACAGTTAAAGTGGATAGTCACACCCACAGAGCAGTGGAGCAGCTCTGTGACAGACACTGTCACATTTGGAATTTAATGACTGAAGGGTTGCTGTTAAAGAGGAAAGCCACATCCCAGAGTGCTCTTGATCAGACCTGAGAGATACTCGAGAACATTTGAAGCTTAATTACTGAATGGCCAAATTAAAGACGACAAACTCATTCCACGGTGCAGTTGAGCAGCTCTGAGAGCGACTTACTCGCCACTAGAATTTAATTACTGAATGGTCACAGTTAACGAGGTCAACCACATCCCAGATGCAGTGGAAAATCCCTGAGGGAGGCATTCTAAAATATTCCAATATTTGGAGATTACTTACTGACAGAGTTATATTTAATTACAGAGTTAAAGAGGGCAGCCTCATTCCAAGGTCCGGTAGATCAGCTCTGAGAGCGACTCTTTACCATTGAAACCGAAGCACTGAATGGACAGGCACATCCCAGAGTGTGGTAGAAAGTCCTTGAGCGCGACCCTCCAACATTTAGCAATTAATTACTGAATGGCCGCAGTTAAAGAGGGCAGCCACGCAACGTGCAGTAGATGAGGCCTGAGAGGAACACTCTAATGTTTGTAATTTAATTACAGAATGTTCAGAAATAAGGAGGCAGCCACATCCCACAGTGCTGCAGATAATTCCTGAGAGAGAGACTGAAACATTTGAAATATAATCCATGAATGAACACGGTTAAAGAGGACAGCCATGTCCCAAACATCAGTAAACCGGTCCGGAGAGGGACCCTGTAACGTTTGGAATTTGTATCACAAGGCAGAGTTAACTCGATATTGTAATCTGTTTGCACAAATTTTAAAAAATCGTTTTCAACGATGTTGCAATCTTAATGTCTCGGTGGAGATCCCACGAGTTATTAACTACAGGCTCTGGGAATGCATCACCACAATGTTTAATACAGACAGGTTGCCTGCAGAATGAACGGCCAGATCAATTCACACTGAAAATGCGTGAAACATTTGCCAATGTAGTGAAAAGATATTACCTGATCCTTGCCATCATTGGTGTTCCTGGTAAGTGACCACAGCATTGAAATTGTGTAAATCTCCGTTTTGCCTTCCCTCCAGTTTTACTCTGTGGCATATGATGTTACATGCTAATCTAGCAGTTTCTGTTATGCAAGAACCTGATCGGCAATATCATATCCTTACGTCATATGTCTTTAACATTCTTGAACATGTCTGCTGTTGTATTTAATTTCCGCATTTGAGAATGAACCTTTCTTTGAAAATCTTAGGCTATCTGAATTATCAGGTTATTGCATTTCGTGGAATATCGTGCAATATTGAATTAGCCTTCAGTGAAGTCAACACCCTGACTGAAGAAATTAGCGGGAATAAGAGTCAGTGTAGACCTATTAATGGGAATACGTGCCACTGTAGAATTGTAGCGACTGTGGTCACTAACAGGAGTGGAATACCTGATACCAATGGTCATGCATTACTGGGAGTATGTGTCACTGCTGAACTTTACTGAGTGTGGATCACTAACCAGAATGGAACATATGACCCCAGTGGCCATGTACTACTTGGGCTATCTGTGGATGTAGAATTTTACTGAGTACAATTATGCAGGCCATTTTTATTGTGGAATCATTATTTCAAGCGACTGATCTATCCATTACATGGAGCTGCCTCTGCTTTTCTGAATCTAATTGATTGAAATGGGGATGATTTTTTGCTGATACCATGATAATAATTATAACAATAGAAATGTATTCATATCGCTTTGTCTCCTATTAAATTGCTGAAACACACACATATAAAGAACAAAGAACAAAGAACAGTACAGTACAGGAACAGGCCATTCGGCCCTCCAATCCTGCGCCGATCTTGATGCCTGCCTAAACTAACACCTTCTGCACTTCCGGTGCTCATATCCCTCTATTCTCTTCCTAGTCATATAATTGTCAAGATGTCTCTTAAACGTCCCTATAGTATCTGCTTCCACCACCTCCCCTGGCAGCAAGTTCCAGGCACACAGCACCCTCTGTGCAAAAGAGTTGCCTCGCACATCCCCTCTAAACATTGACCCTCACACCTTAAAGCTATGTCCCCTAGTAACTGACTCTTCCACCCTGGGAAAAAGCCTCTGACTATCCACTCTGTCCATGCCGCTCATAACTTTGTAAACCTCTATCATGTCGCCCCTCCACCTCCGTCGTTCCAGTGAAAACAGTCCGAGTTTTTCCAACCTCTCCTCATAGCTAATGCCCTCCAGACCAGGCAGCATCCTGGTAAACCTCCTCTGTACGCTCTCCAAAGCTTCCAAGTCCCTCTGGTAGTGTGGCGACCAGAATTGCACGCAATATTCTAAGTGTGGCCTAACTAAGTTCTGTGCAGCTGCAACAATTCTCATACTCTATGCCATGACCGATGAAGGCAAGCATGCCGTATGCCTTCTTGACCACTCTATTGACCTCCGTTGCCAACCCAGTGACCTGTGGACATGCAGGCACAGATCTCTCTGCCTGTCAACATTCCAAAGGGTTCTGCCATCTAACATATACCTCCCACCTGCACTCGACCCTCCAAAATGCATTACCTCACACCCGTCTGGATTAAACACCATCTGCCATTTCTCTGCCCAAGTCTCCAACCGATCCACACCCTGCTATATCCTTTGACAATCCCGGTCATTATCCGCAATTCCACCAACCTTTGTGTCATCCGCAAACTTGCCAATCAGACCAGCTAAATTTTCCTCCAAATCATTTATATATGCTACAAACAGCAAAGGTCCCAGCACTGATCCCCGCGGAACACCACCAGCCACTTCCGTCCACCCAGAAAAACACCCATCCACTGAAACCCTCCGTCTTCTATGACCGAGCCAGTTCTGTATCCATCCCGCCAGCCCACCTCTGATCCCGTGTGCCTCCACCCCCTGCACCAGTCTGCCCTACGGGACCCTGTCAAAAGCTTCACTAAAGTCCACACAGATAACATCTACTGCCCTTCCCCCATCAATCATCTTCGTCACCTCCTCAAGAAACCCAATCAAATTCGTAAGACACGACCTCCCCTTCACAAAACCACGCTGTCTCTCGCTCATAGGTTCATTTGTTTCCAAATGGAAGTAAATCCTGTCCCGCATAATCCTCTCTAATAGTTTATCTACCACTGACATAAGGGTCACCGGCCTATGATTTCCTGGATTATCCCTGCCACCCTTCTTAAACAAAGGCACAATATTGGCTATTCTCCAGTCCTCTGAGACGACACCTGTAGCCAATGAGGATGCAAAGATATTTGTCAAGGCCCCAGCAATTTCTTCCCTTGCCTCCCTGAGTATTCTAGGGTAGATCCCATCAGGCCTGGGGACTTATCTACCTTAATGCTTTGCAAGACACCCAACACCTCCTCCTTTAGGATAATGAGATGAATGAGACTATCTTCACTCCCTTCCCTGGGCTCAACTTCCACCAATTCCTTCTCTTTGGTGAATACTGATGCGAAGTACTCATTTAGTACCTCGCCCATTTCCTCTGGCTCCACACATAGATTCCCATCTCTGCCCTTGAGTGGGCCAACCCTTTCCCTGGTTACCCTCTTGCTCTTTATATATGTATAAAAAGTCTTGGGATTTTCCTTAATCCTGTTTGCCAATGACTTTTCATGACCCCTTTTAGCTCTCCTAACTCCTTGCTTAAGTTCCTTCCGACTGTCTTTATATTCCTCAAGTACTTCATCTGTTCCTAGCCTTCCAGCCCTTACAAATGCTTCCTTTTTCTTTTTGACTCGGCTCACAATATCCCGTGTTATCCAAGCATCCCGAAACTTGCCAAACTTGTCTTTCATCCTCACAGGAACATGCTGCATCTGGATTCTAATCAGCTGACGTTTGAAAGACTCCCACATGTCAGATAATTTCCCTTTCTGTTGTGCATCAATATCTCTTTGTAATATGTAGCCCAGAGCTGTACACATCACGCAAAGTGCTATACATTTAACATTCCACTTTGTTTAATGTCAGCTCCTTTCTTTCAATTACACTCATCTGGAAATGGACTCCATTGCTTTCTTTGCATTTTATGGTCTTGTTAGACTGTGCTGCGACTGGTAATGATTTGTGAATCTGTACCCCTGAATCCTTTGCCCCTCTACCCCATTCAGGCACAGGACCAAGCAGATTTTGAGATTAAATGCGTGGCTAAAAGAGTAGCATGGAAAGAAGGGGTTTGGATTCATGGGACACTGAATTCAATGCTCAGTGAAGAGGGAGATATTCAGCTGGAATGGGCTGCAGTTACACGGCCTGGACCAGTGTCATGGCCAATCGTATAACTACGGTTGTGGACGGTGCTATAAACTGGTGAGGGGTGCAAAGGTTTGGCTGAAGGATGATTAAGAAATTCAAAAGAGAAACGTCGAGGCAACGGAACAACGTAGCAATGTGGGTAAAGCGAATTAGAGTGAGACAGAAAGGGACAGACAGTTTAACACTAATTGCCGATCACCAGATAAGGTCAATGGAGGGAAATACAGTAATATAAAAAAGATTAAATGTTCTTCATCTGAATGCCTGAAGAATCTTCAGTGCAATAGATGAAGTATTGGCAGAAACAGAGATAAAAGTTTAGATTTAATGTCGAGTATAGAAACATGATTACAAGGTGACCAAACTTGGGAAATAAATATTCCAGGGTACACAATAATTCGAAAAGACAGACAACATGGACAAGTAGGAGGGGTGGCATTGATAGTAATGGATGACATTAGGACATCAGTGAAAAAGGATCTGGGCTCATACGAACACAATGTTGAACCGGTATGGGTGGAGATTAGGAAGGGCAAGAGTTAGAAAATGCCGTTGGGAATAGTTTATAAGCCCCATAAACAGTTGTTGTAGCATTGCATAGAGCTATTAACAATAAAATATTGGAGCATGTAACAAAGGCAATGCAATACTTGTGGAGGACATTAATCTTCAATTAATTTGAGACTATGAAATTGGCAAGGATGGTCCAGAAGATGAGTTTGTACAATATTTTTATGACATTTTCCTGGAGCAATACGTTGTGGAACCAGATAGGGATAACGTTATTTTTGACCTAGTATTTTGTAATTAGGCAGATTTAATTAATCATGTCATAGTGAATGGTGCGCTGGAAAATAGTGATCATAATATCATTCATGTCCATGTTACGTTGGAAAGTGACATACTCTAAAAACGTTAAACTTAACAAAACCAATTGTATAGGTAGGAAGGGGAGCGGGTAAGGTTGATTGGAAAGATATAATAAAAATTATAGAGGTTACTAAACAGTGGGAAACATTTAACAATCATGTCAAAATGTTCAACAAATATATCCCAAAGGAAAACAAAAGGTCAACATGAAAGATCAATCTGTGGTGTACGGAGGAAGTTAAGTGTAGTATTCCATTAAAAGAAGAGACGTATCCTGTTGGAAATATCTGTAGCCCTTCTCAGTATTGGGAACGTTTTCGATACCAACAATGGGCCACCCAAAAAAATGATCAAAATGGGAACATAGAACGAGAGAAAAATAGCCAGAAAAACAAAAACAGATCGTAAGAAACTTTATAGGTATTCAAAAAAAAGAAGAGAGTAACTAAAGTTAACGTTGATACCTTAGAAGCAGGGACAGTAAAGATTATCATGGCGAATAAGGAAATAGCAGAGGCATTGAGCAAATATTTTGCAGCGGTCTTCGTAGTAGAAGACACACGTTACACTCCAGAAGTAAACAGTCACCTAAGGGTTCACAAAGGTGAGGAAATAAAGCTATTTAATATCAGCATATAAAGGAAAAAAATATTGGAGAGACCTAAGGGACTATAACACAATAAATACCTGGAACCTGATTGCCTACACTCTCCGGTTCCAAACCAAAAGATGCAAAGATACTGGATGTACCACCTACACTTTGCCAAAATTCCATACATCCTGGAATGGTTCCATCAGATAGAAATTTGCAAATGTAATCCCACTTTTCAAGAAAGGAGGGAACGGGAGAACAGGGAAATCCAGGCCAATTACCCTGACATCTGTCGCTGGGAAAATGCTGGAATATATTATTAAGGATGTCTTAACAATGCACTTAAAAAACAAAACGCAATATTATAACACAAAGTCAGCATGGTTTCACGGAAGGGAAATCCTGTTTGCAAAATGTTTCAGAGTTTTTTGAGGATGTACCTAATTGGATAGATAAAGGGGAATCAGGAGATCCTGAATAGCTTCCCCCACCCCCCCTAAAAAAAAAGACAGCCATTAGTGTGAAGCACAGAAGTGTAATGGGCAAGATGAGGGTTCATGCAGTTGTGGGTAATATATTAGCGTGGATACATGATTAGTTAAAGGACATGAAGCAAAAGGACAGAATAAATGAGGAATTTTCAAGTTGGCAGGAAGTGGTTAATGGAGCGTCATGCGAACATAGGAACATACGAATTAGGCGCTGATGTTGGCCATTTGGCCGCTAATACAGCTCTGCCGTTCAATAAAATCATGGCCGGTCTGTTTGTTTTCGAATTCCTCACTACCATCTATCCTCAATAATCTTTGATGCCCTTACTTAACAAAAACCTATCGACCTCTGCCTTAAAAATATTCAATGACCCCACCTCCAAAACCTTCTGAGGCAGCGAGTTCCAAAATCACACAATCATCTGAAAAAGCAGTCTCCTCCTCTCTGTCACAATAGGGCGACCCCTAATTTTAAATAATTGCCCTTTAATTCTGGACTCACCCACAGGAGGAAAGGTCTTTTCTGCATCCACATTATCAAGACCGTTCAGGATCTTATATACTTCAATAACATCTCCCACTATTAACATCCTAGAGATTACCATTGACCAGAAACTTCACTGCAATAGGCATATAGATACCGTGGTACAAGAGCAGGTCACAGGCTGGGAATCCTGCGGCGAGTAACTCACCTCCTGACTCCCCAAAGCCTGTACACCATCTACAAAACAGAAGTCAGGAGTGTGATGGAGTACTTTGCCTGGATAAGTACAGCGCCAACAACACTCAAAAAGCTCGACACCATCCAGGACAAAGCAGCCCACTTGATTGGCACACCATCCACAAACATTCACTCCCTCCACCACCGACGCACAGTGGCAGCAGTGTGTACCACCCAGAAGATGCATTTCAACAACGCAGCAAGCTCCTTAGACAGCATCTTCCAAACCTGCGACCTCTACCAACTAGAAGGACAAAGGCAGCAAATACATGGGAACACCACCACCTGCAAGTTCCCCTCCAAGTCACACACCATCCTGACTTGGAACTATATCGCTGTTTCTTCACTGTCGCTGGGTCAAAATCGTTGAACTCCCTTCCAAACGGCACTGTGGGTGTCCCTACCCCACATGGACTTCAGCGGTTCAAGAAGGCAGCTCACCACCACCTTCTCAAGGAAAATTTGGGATGGACAATAAATGCTGACCTGGCCAGCGGCGCCCACATCCCATGAATGAATAATAATACAAGCAATGTTTTGTGACTCATACACTAGAACACCTAGCACTCTCTGCACTACGGAATTCTGCAGTCATTCTCCATTTAAGTCTTAGTCTTTTTCATTATTATTATTCGTGCCAAAGTGAATAACGTCACATTTTCCCACATTATACCCGATCTGCCAATTTTTTTTGCCCACTCACTCAAGCTACCTATATCGGTCTGCAGCCTCCTTTTGTCCTCGTTGGAACATACATTACTACCTATCCTTGTGTCGCAAGGATCTGTGCTGGGCTATCAGCTATTTATAAGCTGTCTTAATGACTTAGATGAAGAGATGGAGAGTAATCTATATATGTTTGATGACGATGCAAACAAGGTGGAAATGCAGATTGTGAGGACACAGAGGGGCTGAAAAAATATATTAAAAGGTTAAGTGATCGGGAAACAACATGTCAGGTAGAGTATGATATGGAGAAGTGTGAAGGTATTAACTTTGGTCGTAAGAAAAGAAGAAAAGGATATTTTTGATAGGTGTGAGCGTTGTAAATGTTTTTTTTTTATTTAGAGATACAGCACTGAAACAGGCCCTTTGGCCCACCGAGTCTGCGCTGACCAACAACCACCCATTTATACCAATCCTACATTAATCCCATATTCTCTACCACATCCCCACCATTCTCCTACCCCTTACCTAAACTAGGGGCAATTCACAATGGCCAATTCACGTATCACCCTGCAAATCTTTTGGAGGTGTGAGGAAACTGCAGCACCCGGTGGAAACCCACGCAGACACAGGGAGAACATGCAAACTCCGCACAGGCAGTACCCAGAACTGAACCCGGGTCGCTGGAGCTGTGAAGCTGCGGTGCTAACCACTGCGCCACTGTGCCACCCTAAATGTTAATGTCCAGAAACACTTCTGCGTGCTCATACATAGAATGCAGGAAGTTAGCATTCAGATACAGAAAACAGTTAGGAAGGCAAATGGAATGTTGCCTTTATTAAAAGGGGATTGAAGTACAGGAATAAAAACGCTTTGGTGAAACCACATCTGGAATACTTCCTGCAGTTTTGGTCTCCATATAAACAAACAGATAGATTTGCATTGGAAGTGGTAGAGGATAAATTCACTAGACTGGTTTCTGGGATCAGCGGGTTGTCCATTAATGAAAGGCTGATTAAATTGTTCTTATGTTACTGGAGTTTGGAAGAATGAGAGGTGATGTCATGGAATCACATAACATTTTGAAGGGACTTGATAGGGTAGACGCTGAGAGACTTTTTTTACTGGTCTCAAGATATGGGACCGGTCATGTAGGACTGAAGTAAGGCGAAAATTCTTCAAAGAATTGTGAATGCTTAGAATTCTCTGCCGCAGAGGATTATGGATGTTCCATTGTTGAATGCAGTTACAATTAGGCAGATTATTGGTTTCTTCAGGGAACTAAGGAATATGGGGAGTGGGCGGGAAACTGGAATTGAAGTATCAGATCAGTATTGACCATATTGAATGGTGGCGCAGGTTCGACCAATTATATTCTCATACTCCTGCTCCTATTTCTTGTGTTCTGGTGTTCTTCGGGCGCTTAATTTCGATGAAGCATTTGGGATGCTTAATTGTTCAAGCAACATTCAACACTTCACCCTTAGCTATATTAAAATGTATTGCCATTTAGATGCCCATTGTGCCAGTTTACTAATTATTATTATTAATTCCATTAGCTATTTTATCACATTCCTCCTCTATATTAACTGTAATTTCAATTCAGATTTGTTTGAAAAATTGGGAATTGTGTTTCTACTTCCCAGTTCCAGATCATTTATGTAAATAGTAAGTAACAGTGTTCCCAGTGATGATCCATGTGGAACATCAGTTCCCACCTTCCAACAATCTGAGGAAATACCCTTAAGCCCTACTCCCTGTGTCCTGTTCCTGTAGCCAGCTTGCTGTCCATTCTGCCTCGTGCCCCCAACCCAATTCCACATACCCCGAGATTAGCCATGTGGCTGCTACGTGGTACCAGAGCGAAGGTCTTTATAAATATACCTTACATCTACTGTAATAGGCTTATCTACTCTTTCTAGTATTGTTAAAATAATTCAATAATGTTGTTCATGTAAGATCTTCATTTTGCAATATGTGCTGACTACTCTGTATTATCTTATGTATTTAAAGATAGTTTCCTGTTCCCTCTTTGGATACGGATTTCATTATCTTTCCTATCAACTGGAGTGATGATAAGTGGCCTGATTCTTTGGAATTGTTCTGTATTCCGTTTTAAATACAAGAAGCACATTAGCAGTCCCTGAGTCTGCTGCACTATTTTCTGTTCTGATGATTATTAATGAACAGATAATTGTGTCTCTGCTATCTCTTCCCTATATTTTTAGTATTTGCGGATGCAATCCATCTGAACAAGAGAGTTAATCAGCTCTTTGATTATTTTATCAAATATCTCGCCATTTTCTACCTTAAGTGTCTTGAAGTTTGTTGTTGAATTTATTCAGTATTATTTGAGTTTAGTTCTTCCCTCAGAGATATTACTTCCTTATTCAGGCTTTTAATGCTAATACACTGGTTAATTCTGCCCTGACTGTCCCACAACACGGGAGACTTCCCTCCTGAATAGCTTGGAGATGCAATGCAGAAGTCCATTTACATTCCTGTCCATGACAGTCTGCCGCTGTCTGTTCCAAAGCTCAGTAAACCCGAGTTGCCCTAATCTCACAGTGGATGGGACCTTTCCTGACAGACACCAGAAGACAGTTGTCATATCCTTCTGGTACATTGCGAGAGCCCCATTTGGAATTGATTAGTTTAGTTTAATTCACTTGCCATTTTTGCTAGAACTCCACTTTTCCTCAGCTCTTCAGCTCTGCGATTGAAAACCTCTGCAGGTTTCTGATCCTGATCCCTGTGTAGGGACCCTTTTGTAGAGTATATGTGTGTTCATCTCATGTGTAAACATTGAGATATTCCACACTGAAATGGTGTCACTATGGGAGCTTGCATGGGTCCATAGCTTTTTTTTTTTCTTTGTATAAGTTACATGAACCATTCTTTTTTTCCAAGTTTTTTAGGTCACCTCTTCACATATTTTACTGATACTTTGATGTCTGTGCTGACGCCATTTCTTTTTTTCCCTTGAAATAGGAAACTTCATCAAATTTGCGGCTTATTTCCACTCCTCCCTCATCTTCACATGGGCTCTGCCAGTCACTTCTCTTCTTTTTCCAGATGGATGAAATGTGAATTATTGTGAAGTGATGCACGGTGTAGGAAAAAAAGAATGGCAGAGTATTTCTTAAATGGTGAGAGGTTGGGAAGTGCTGATGTCCAAAGGGACCTGGGTGTCCTTGTTCATGAGTCACTGAAAGCTAGTACACAGGTGCAGCGAACAATAAGGAATGCAAGTGGCATCTTGGCCTTCATTACAAAGGAATTTCAGTACGGGGCGAAGTCGCCTTGTTGCAATTGTATAGTGCCTTGGTGGGCTCGCAATGGAGTATTGTGTACAGTTGTGGTCTCCTCATCTAAGGATTGATAAACATGCCATTGAAAGAGTGCAGTATGGGTTCACCAGACTAATACCTGTTGTGGGATGGTCTTATGAAGAGGAATTGCAGAAACTGTGCCTGTATTCTCTACAGTTTTCCAAGAATGAGAGGTGATTCTATTGAAACTTGCAAAATCTTTACAGGGCATGACAGGGTAGATTTGGAGAGGATGTTTCTTCTGTTTGGTGAGGGTATAACCAGGAGACTCTGTCTCAGAATAAGGGGCTGGCCATTTAGGCCTGGGATAAGGAGGAATTTCTTTACTCAGAGGTTGATGAATCTTTGGAATTCTTTACCCCAGAGGGCTGTTGAAGCTCAATTATTGAGCATGTTCAAGACCAAAATCGATAGATTTCTGAATATTAATGCCTTCAAGGGATATGAGGATAGTTCGGAAAAATGAAGCAGCGGTGGATGATTATCCATGATCAGCTTGAATGGCGGAGTAGGCTTGATGGGCTGAATGAACTACTGCTGCTCCAATTTCCTATTTTCTTATGTTCCTATGTTCCTTCCTAGACCTGTCTATCTCCATTCTTGTGGATTGTCTGCCCACAAATATTTACTATTACCATAACAATTCCCACAGGTACCTTAATTATACTTCTCCACTGCACTTCCTAGAACGAGCTTCTTCAATTTTCCCAGTTTCTCCATCTCCATTCCATCTGTTCTGAGGAAGCTACCTTTCACACCAGTAGTTCCGAAATATTCATTATTGCTCAGCTGAGGAATCCCCCTTCAGCGTGGGCCCTCGAGCCTGTCCATCTCATTTCACCCTATTATTGCCTTCACCCCTCCCCCTCCATGCTATAACCATGATAATCTTCCCTTTGCCCTCGCCATCCACGCCTACCAGTCTGCACATTTAATGCAACATCCTCCAACATTTCTGCTACATCCAGCTAAGTCCAGGAACAACCCTATATTTTGCTCCCATCTCAATCACTCCACCAATCATGGCTCGCTGCTGAACTCCTTAATGACCCCCCAACCTTGCTCCTCTTCACATCGCACATTCCACTGCAAGCACAGGAGATGTAACACCTGCTTTTCTACCTCCTTCTTTCAGACTGTTCAAGGCCCCAAGCACACCTTCCAGGTGAAATATTGATTTCCTTGTACTTGTGACAATTTACTAACTGTGTTCGATGCTTGCGATGGAGAGGAGCAAACACATTGTTTTGCTGAACTCCTCCATGTGGTCTTCAAGTGAGAACCAGAATTTCCGGTCACTTGTCTATTTAATTCTACATCCCACTCGTACTCTGACCTCTCTACCCTCGACATCCAGTGCAAGACAGCGAGTAATAAAACTGGATATTTTGATTATTCATTTTATTGCCTGCCAGTTTCAAGTTTGGGATTAAAACTTCAGATTATAAACATTGCTTCCACTTTCTCGGATCGTCTGTGCAGGAGGACAGCTACCCCAGTGTTACTAGGACTGGAGAGGGTGTGGGCTGATACTGGGAGTGGGGATCACTGATTGGTACACAGCCTGTAGGCTCATCCACACTTCAGGGTTCTACCCATACACTGCTGTCTTTGATCTTGGTCCCTGGAGATTTCTACTCCTTGCCAGATTTTCCATGTCCCCGTCTCTACTATTCTGCTGTACCAATTTACACCTCCTTTGGAACCAACCTTTAATACTTTACTTGCCCAATTCACCTTGCACCATCACCCCTTTGCCACTGAATCACTCTGGCCCTCCATCCGACCCTTCTCCAAATACCCTAAATTATTGTTGTTCTTTCAGTGATTTAATCTGTTAATCTCTGATGTATTCTATTTCTGATGACAGCCTATTAGCCTTGAAACATTAACTCTGTTTTATTCTCCAGAGTTTGCCTGACCTTCTGTGTGTTTCCAGCATGTTCCTGTTTGCTTGTTTTTTAAATCAGATTTCTAGCAGTTGCCATCTATCATTGTGAGCCATCTGAGGCTGAGGCTGAGACTGAGTGCTAGGGGCTGCGCCTGATCCTTAACCAGGGATGGGAGCTCCTATCCTGTAGTGGCTTTCACGACTGGCGATGGGGAGAGGTAGGGAGCCTGATCCTCAACTCCGGGGAGGTGTCTCCTATCTTTGTGCATGTTCCGAGTCTGGGGAGAGGGAGGGGCGAGTTAATGCCTGATCTAAGACACATTGGCGGAGTCTGATTCTCATTGCGTCAAAACCCAGAGGGATTCTGATCACAGGAGGGTGGTCCAATCCCGGCAGGCAGGTCTGATACTCGGTTGCAAATGCCCGATCATATGGGGGTGGTGTACATTTCTGGTGGGGCATGCAGTCACTGGTGCAGATGTTCTTTATCATGAGGCAGTGGTCAAATCCCGGGGGGGGGCGGGTGGGGGGTGGTGGGCTAAAGTACTGCTGGCCAATTCCAGGTGTCATTGTGTGTTGTGAGGGGCTTACTGAGGAAACCCAGCCAGTCAGAGTTAAACCTGCAAAACCAATTAAATCAGAGACTTCCAGCCTCTTTTAAATATTTAATTGCGTATCCAGTACCTGGGAGAGGTTGTCTCCCGGCCCCTGACCTAACTGTGTTCGATCCAGGATTGGGCGGTTTGCAGGTGGGTCGTGGTCAGAGTTAAGGTTTTTAAATAAAAGCCTCTGACTTGCCTCAAGCTCATCCGTATTTTGTGCGAAATTTCTGTCCTAACTGTTTGGGTCAGACACCGAGAACACTGGATCTGTAATTTCCAGTTTATTTCTAATCTCTCTTTTACAGTTAATTTACTGGCGCTTGGGATCCTGACCCGGGCAAAGTGCAGTGTCTTTACCTGCACCATTCACTACCTGGTGGCCATGGCAACAGCGGATCTCCTGGTCGTTAGCACTAATGGTATACTGTGGCGGATCAGTTATTATTATCTCCTGAGTTCTTTTCTGAATATCACTCCTGTGTGTAGTGCTATTATTGCCCTGTTACGTGCAGCAAGAGACTGTTCTGTCTGGTTCACCGTCACTTTCACATTTGATCCATTTGTGGCCATTTGTTGCCAGAAGCTGAAAAGTAAATAAAACACTGAGAAAACTCCGGCTGTGGTTCTCGCAACAACCTGCACTCTGCTCCCTTTCTAAAACGTCCCCCACTACTTTATATTTGAACCTGGAGAGATAATTGACAATGTACCATGGTTCTGTCCTATGAAGTCAACCTATTATACTGAGCCAGATGGGTGGGATATGACTGGTTTGATAAAGTTTTAAGCCCATTGCTCCCACTCACTTTCATTCTGTTACTCAATGCTCTGACATTCAACCACATTTTCGTGGCTAGTCGAGTCCGTAAGGGACTGAGAGGTCAGGAGAAGGGAGAGAACCACAGTGACCCCGAGATCGAGAGCAGAAGGAAATCTGCGATTCAACTCTGCACCATATCCGGCAGCTTCATATCTCTGTGGTTGGTGTATTTCATAGAATTTATAAAATATAAAATTACAGGTGAAGATACTGGTGATTACAATGATTCTGAATGTATATTTCGATGTGTCGGATATATGCTGCTGAATTTAAGTTGCTGCACTAAACACATTTATTTATGGGGTGATTCAGTCCAAGTTCAGAAAGCAGGTCTTAAGTATGGTAAAGTATCCAGTTACAGCAATTACTGCATTAATTAATAAACAAAACAACTGAAAGTGGTCCAGAGGCGGGTCCAGTGTTTCCAGTCCATGAATATAATATATATCCACACACGGTAAGAGGTGACCGACAGCTGGATCTCCCGAAATACATTGGTGGGGGTGGTCACACATGGCAATTAGCAGAGGGATGGTGGGATAGTGGTGACCTGGAGCTCGTTCATAGACAAAATACACTGGAGGGGAGGGTCACCCACGCAAAGAGCAGCAGAGCAGAAGGCTATATTTGACCTACAGCTGGATCACCGGAAATACACTGGCGGAAGGGGGCGGAGTCCCACATGACAAACAGCATGTTGTCGGCGAGAAAGAGGTGACTGACAGCGGGATGACCCCAAATACACTTGGCGGTGTGTCACATACAGCAAAGGACAGCGGTGTGGTGGGCAAGAGGTGATCAGCAGCTGGATGACCGGAAATACAGCAGTGGGGGCGGTGGTTTACACATGGCAAAGAGCAGCGGAGCAGCAAGCAGGAGCTGACATTTGGTAGGCCACAGGGAAAGCGGCCAGGAGGAAAGTTAGGGAGCCCCTTGCTTGACAGGAGGTATAACAGCAGCCACAGTCTTCCCTCCATCTCAACTGGTTTGATTCTCAACTCTGCACATCTGCTGAGAAAAAAATAAACATGTTCGTACAAAAGTCAAAATGTGCAGATGCTTAAAATATTCTCGTGTTAGTTGATCATTTTATTTTTTGTTATGTTTGGAAATACTTTATTGAGTTGTTCTTGCTCTCAGCTATCCCCTCCTCCAGCGACCACCCACCACCACCCCCCTGCCCCCGCATCACCACCCAAACCCCACACCACACACACACACACAGACACACACACACACGCAGTCACACCGGTTACTGAAATCTATCTATCTCTCTGTATGAGTTAAATGATGGTGTGGTGTGGTCAGGGGCGTTTGAATCTGGACAAGTCCGCTGATGGGCTCGGATCGGGGGACGGGTTCTGGAGGAGACGAAGAGGGGCTAACTCAGCACAAGTCCAAACAACCTCAGTGCCTTAGCATGGCGAGGCGGATGGATGGGGCCGCGTCCCTTCTTGGCTTCCATATTAGCTTATGCTGTAAACCCTTGAGCCCTTTTTCTTGCACTTACTGCCCAATCTCCTACATCCTTTACAGCTCTCAAGTCCTCAACGATGTTGTTGTTTCCCGCATCCATGCCCATCTTTCACTGAACCCCATGTTTGACTGCTTCCAGTCAGGTTTCAGTCTTTTCCACAGTATTGAAGCATCTCATCAACGCCACTAAATGAGAGGCTATGGGATGGTGACAAAGATAAACTTTCCCTGCTCGTCCTTCGTGACCTGTCTACAGCCGTTCATACGGTTGACCACACCATTCTCCTTCAACACATCTCCACTGTCGTCCAGCTGGCTGGGACTGCTCTCACCTGGTTCTGTTCTTATCTACATAATCAGTTGCAATGACTTATATTCCTGCTTCTGCACCGTTATATCTGCTGTTCCTTAAGGATCAATTGTCTCCATCCCTCAGCCTGGCACGAAGCTGAGGTTGAACCGGACTATTCACAATCTTGGTATCATATTTAAGCCTAAGAATGAACTTGTGACCACATAATCATGTCATCGCTAAGACCGCCTATTTCCATTGTCCGACTTCACCACTGACTCAGCTTATTAGCGGCTGTAACCTTCATCCCTGCCTTTTCTTCCTCATCACTCGGCTCTTCCATTCCCGGCTGGCCATCCGCATTCCAACTTCTGTTAAAAATACCCCCTGCACGTTTTCTTACTTGCACCATGTCGGATTAACCAATTACACCCTGTGTTTGGTGGCCTATTTTGGCTCCCAGACTAGTAATGACTCTATTTTAAAATTTTCGTGCTTGTTTTCACATCCTTCCATAGATTGGCTCCTTTCCCAGCAATCTAGAAAACGCTACAACTGCCTCCAGCTCCTCCGTCACTGCAACACTCACTGTCTCTGTAATCTTCTCCAGTGCCTATAGCACTCCGTAACTCTGTAATCTCTCCAGTCCCTACTACACTCCCTCTCTCTGTTAGCTCCTCCATCATTTCTGTAGCCGGTCCTTCACCAAGAACACATTCAACTCAAAGGGAGTCAACATTTAACATTCAAACGATGGTACAGTATAAAAGTGGTTTGCAATGGACAATTGTTGGAAATCGGCTAGGTCTTATATCCCAGGATCCCACACTACTATGAAAGCTGGATTTTGAAAATAAGCAAGCTGTAAATTGAAAGGAAACACTAAAACAATGGAATGACTTTATGGATATGCAACGCAAGGGAGAGCTGATGCAACCACACCACACAGTGGTATGTGTCTGTCCAGATTTCAGTTATTTAGCTCGACAAGTGAACTCCTGTAGCCGAAAGGTAATGAGATGTGGGACACCCTTGTTAATCCGAAAAACGGTTTCATTCGGGTGATAACCATTCACCAATATGATGATGTTAATAAGCTGGAATCTGTCCCCTGACACAACTTAATATGCTAATGGCCTAATGTAAACCCAGGATGTGGAAACGTTTCAACATTTAAGAAGTTGCAAATCAGAAGCAGGAGGGTTTTGCATCAATCATTGTCATGGGTATAATATTTGTACTGTAAGAAACGTGTATTTATGAACCAGAGCAGCGACTTGCAAGAGAACCATGAGTGGACTTGATCATTCACACAGATGAGAACATAGTTCGCTGAGTAATCGACAGGGTGAGTGCAGTTCGGAAATTAATGGGCATCGTTGTGAGTATCGATTTAACTTGAAGGGAACAGTGTGCTGATATCGAAATGTTAGCAGTCGTACAATAAACTGTTAAAAGAATTGCGAGTGTATTGACTTGTGATCCTTGATCATTTTCACTGCCCAGATGGGTTCAGGTTGGACGTTAGAGTGTGGAGTATAAGAGGGGAGATGCGGGTTCATCTAACTACAGCTTTAGAGACGCAAGTGGTGCCTGCGATAGAAAATTGAAGACAGTGCAGAACAGTATTTGGGTAGCAAATTACTTTTGGAAGAGAGATACATACGAGCCATCACAGCTGCGTCCAAATATCGAAAAGACGCTTAGGCATGAAAGAAAACTCATATATCAGGAGGCTATCCCAGTTTCCGTGGTTCCCGTGGATACCAACGACGTGGATAGGATTGGAAAGAGGTTCTGTATGGAATGTATGAGAAACTAGGGGCTAAATTTAAAAAAACATAACTTCAAATCTGTGGATAATACTTGAAAGACGAACAAACTGACGTGTGGTAAATACGATTAGAGAGTTAAACCAGTGGCTTAGAGACCGGTATGGCAGAAATGGGTTTTGATTCGTGGCACACTGGCACAAGCAATGAGCAATATAGGACCTGAACCGATAGGACTGTCTTCTACTAAACAGTGCAGGGACCAGTGTTCTGTCAAGCTGTATAACTAACGCAGCAGAGAGGGTTTAAAGTAAATCGTGGGGGCTAGAGATCAAGTGAGAGAAGATATGAAAAAAATACGGAGAGCGAACGAGGCAAGAGAACCAGGTGGCAAAATGGGAAATAATAATCAGAGCATGGTAAGAAGGGACAGAATGTATAAAATTATAAGCTAAGGCTAACGGTTATGCAAGTAGTAAACCAGAAGTAAAGGCTCTGTATTTGAATAGGTGTAATATTCATGGGAAAACAAATTAATTGATCGCTCAAGTAGAAATGGCCGCAAAATAACAAGGGTACCTGACACCGGAATGACCGAAAACTGGGAAATGGGGGAGGGGTGGGTCTGCTAATTAAGGATGACAGTACCACAACAGGAAGAGGTGACCTTAGTTTTAGAAAACATGATATAGGATCAGTTTGGATACAGATAAGGAACAGTAAAGTTGGGATGTCACTTGTGGGTGCAGTTTATAGCCCGCATAACAGTGAGCACACTGGAGGACGTGGTGTACAGGAAGAAGTACAGGAGATTGTGAGAAAGGTATGGCGAAGATCATGGGTGATTTTAATCCAGAGACAGCTTTCACCAATCAGACTGGCGAATCTAGCTTGGAAGATTAATTCATAGAGCAGCACATTCCAGAGCCAATGAGATAGCAGGTTATTCCAGATATGGTCATGTTTAACGAGACAGGATTAATTTATTATCACATAGTATAGTGGCCACTAGGTAGCAGTGATGACAGCATGTTTGAATTTCCCATTCAGTTTGAGACTGAGAAGAGTGGATCTAATACTTGTGTTTTAAATTTAGATAAGGATAATTATGAGGGTTTGAAGACAGAGTTAAACAGTGAAATTAGGTTAAGGACAGGTCAGTAGAAATGCAGTGGCAGACATTTAAGGAGATATTTCATAACACTCAGCAAAGATACATTCCAGTGAGAAAGAAAAGCTCTAAGGGAAGGGCACACCATCCATGGCTTACTAAGGAAGTTAAAGATAGTATCAAATTGAGTGAAAATGCTTATAATTCAGCGAAGAGTAGTGGCAGGTCAGAAGATTGGACAGAATATTTTAAAAAATACCAAATCAATAATGAGAGAGAAATTAGATTACAAGAGAAAGCTAACTAAAAATGAAACAACGGATATTTTCAGTTATTTGAAAAGGGAAAAAGTAAGTAAATCGAGTGTTGGTCCTCTCAAGAGTAAGTGTGGGGAGTTACTTATGGAAAGTAAGGAAATGGTGGATGCATTTAATATATTTTTGCATCTGTCTTCACTGTATAGGATACAAATAACAACCCAGAGATAATTGTGAATCAAGAGTTGTAAAAGAGGGAGCGACTTAAAACAACTGTCATTACCGAGGAAGGGGTCCTGAAATAATTCTTGGACCTAAAATCTGACAAGTCTACAGGTGTTGTTCTTCATGTTAGGGTATTAAAAGAATTCTCTGCTGAGATGGTGGATGCATTGGCTTTAATTTTCCAACGCTCCCTAGGTAATGGAAAGTTCCCATCAGACTGGAAAATAGCAAATGTAACTCTGCTATTCAAGTAAAGAGGAAGGCAGAAAGCTGGTTTTTACATAGCAGTGAGTTTAATATCTGTCTATGGGAAAATACTGGAATCTATTATTAAGGAGTTCATAGCAGGTCATTTAGGGAATTTCAGAGTAATCAGGCAGAGTCAACATGGTTTTGAGAGGGGAAATCGTGTCGGAATAATTTTTTGGAGTTATTTGAGGAAGTAACAAGCAACCTGGATAAAGCAGAACCTGTGGGTGTGGTGTACTTAGATTTCCACAAGGTATATGACAGGGATTCACATCAAAGGTTACTACATAAAATACGAGCCAATGATAAATGAGGTAAATATTAGCATGGATAGAGTATTTGTTAGCTAACAGGACGCAGATATTATGGATAAATGAGGCATTCTCAGTTTGGAAAGTTGTAACTAGAGAAGTCCAAGGGGAATCAGTGCTGGAGCCTCAACTGTTTGCAATCTATATCTTGGATGAAGGGACGTAATGTATGGTTGCTCAATTTGCAGATGACACCAATATACATCAGCGAGTACGTTGTGAAGAAGACATAAGGAGTCGTCAAAGGCCTAGAAATAGGTTAAATGAGTGGACACAATTTGTAGTTGGAGTATAATGTGAGAAAGTCTGAACTTGTCCACGTTGGCTAGTAAATAGAAAAGCAACATATTATTTAAATGGCGAGAGATTGCAGAACTCTGAGATGATCTGAGTGTCCTAGTGCACAAAATACACAGCAAAAGTTAGTATGCAGGTACTGCAAGTGATTAAGAAGGCACATGAAATGTTGTCGTTTGATGCAATGGGGATGGAACACAAAAGTAGAGTTGTTTTGCGAGAAATACCTTGTATAAGGCATTGCTGAAACCACATCGAGAGTATTGTGCAACTGTTTGGCGTGTTTATTTAAGAAAGGGTATACTTGCTTTGGAAGCAGTTCAGAGAAAATTCATTCGACTGATTCCTGAGAGGAAATGGGTTATCTAATGAGGGAGGTTTGGAAAGGATGGGTCTGTATTCATTGGAGTTTAGAAGAATGAGAGGTGATCTTATTGAAACACAAAATATCCTGAGGGACCTGTTCAGGGTGGATATTGATAGGATGCTTTCCCTTGTAGGAGAGCTTGAAATTACGAGGCATAATTTAAAATAAGATGTTGCCCAATTCAGACATAGATACGTAGATTGCTTTTTTTTCTCTCGGCAGATCCTTACTGTGTGGAACTCTCTTCCCAGGAGATCGGCAGAGACAAGGTCATTAGATTTTTTTTAAGACAGAGGTAGACAGATGTTTGACAAATGACGGAGTCAAAGGGAACTGGGGCAGGAAGGAAAGTCGAGTTGAGTCCACCAACTGATCAGCCATAATCTTACTGAATTACGGAACAGAATTGAGGGGCCGAATAGCCTGCTCCTAGTTCATAGGTTCATGGGAAAGACAGGCTGTGTGAGTGTCAGAGTAGAGGTGAAAACGCACCAGTTGGCATGGTAACATCAGTGATATGCAGAAAGTTTGCAGGAGAAGGTTAAAAGATTGTTGGAAAAGGATGCACTACGAGCTAGATTGATGAAAGAATTGTTTGAGTGTGGAAAGGAGACAGAAGGGAAAAGATGGAGATAAGCTACAGCTGCCAAGACATACAGAAGGGTGACTTGTAACACGAACGCAGACAACTGTGGGAAAAATTGGACAGTGAATGGGAAGAAAATGGTTGAGGTTCTCGCAGGAGTGTGGTGATTTAAAGGCGGCATTCCGCGTGCTGCGAGAGGGGCACACCGAACTCGATACCTGTGCAGGCTTTTCAGTAGGTGAGGAAGAGATGGAATGGATCCAGCACAAGCTACAGAGATAGAGAGGTATTGTCGTCCCCATGGCCGGGGCCGTGGAAGAAGGCAATGTGTTAGATAAGTGGTGGGAAATGGTAGAAATGGAAGTTCTTGAAGTTGAAGCGATAGGTGGTGGTGATATAGAGAGAGGTGTAATGTGCCCAGTGCGGCGCAAGCAAATGACACTGGTAGCTGGGGAAGCCCGGTAGTGTCTAATCATGATGCAATTCATACTCTTCGCAATGAATGGAAGCAACAACGAATGCACAAATATTCAGATGGGGAGTAGAAGGGCACCCTTCTGTATTTAGAGACGATGGCTGTGATACAAGATTTTGACGAATCTGAGAAAATGAGGTATTTCCCTTTAGGTCTGGATGAAGTGTTCTTGGCCGAGCTACCAAAAGACCCAAGTATCCCTGAAGGCAGTAATTTGGGACAATAATAAGCGTAACTTTCGAGAAGCTTGTCGGCCCGAAAGGGGTAATCTATTTAAGAACATGGCACCAATAATGTACGGAGAGCAGGAACACCCAAAAGCTGTTGCGAGCAGATTATGACCATATTACAAAGAACCATAAGGAGGAGGGTTGGATAGGAAGCAACTGGCAGGAGACAGTCTCCACTAATGGTGAAGAGCTCTTATATACTGTACAGAAGCTGTCAGTAATTCAGCTAAGACAGCATTTGACTTGGGAGACGTCGACATGAGTGAAGCTCAGGAGCAGGCAGATCATGCTTTTGGAGGATAAGCAGGGCAAACAGGCTATTAACAGGTTAGAAAGCGGCAAGAAATGAAAAGTGCAGGAGATGAAACTCCAGGCAACTCCAAATGGGCCCCTAAACAGAGCCAGGACGACAGTTGAGAAATGCAGGTGCAAAACCAGTGGAAATGTGATTGGAAGCAGCCATATAGAGATAACAGGTAATGGAATAATTTCAGGAAATGCAGTCATCTTGCAGGGGAGTGCAATTCATCAAGCAATAGGGAAGGACTGAGAAAGGATCCTGACAGTGAGGGATCTCAGGATGGAATAGCGCATCTTGCCCATTCCATGGAGAAGGAAGTAAGCCAGGATGGAGGTAAATGTAATTTCAACAAGGGAGGAAAGGAAGGGGAACCTAAGCTGGAACTCTTTTCACCCTCTGAGTATTTAAGGAGTTGTAACAACCAGCCATTATAACTGTGCCCACATGGCAGTCATGGAAGCCCGACAGTAGGTTTAATAGTAGAAGGAAAGAAAGGGTAAAAATGATCGATAAAGGGATGTCACATATGTTTGTCCAGGCAAAGGATCCGTGGAAGCCCAATTGATCTAGCGGCGAACCGTACATTTTGGGAGAATTAATGGTAAAACGCTGGCTCGCACGGTATGAAAATCTCTTTGAAAACAAGTGGGCCAAGCGAAACAGAAAGGCTATGCATAATAATGAATTGGGGTGAGGAGAGAGGCATATTGGCATGAGACTGGATGGAAGCAAATGGTTGGTGTTAAACCTAATAATCACGTTTTATGGAAGGGGGAATAATGGACAGTGCATTCTGCTGCACGTGCAAGGAAAGATGTGCTTGCTTTCAGGAAAAAGGATATAGGACTCGGAGGCATCAGTAAAAAGAAGCCCAGAGTATGTTAACGTCATTATAGGGCAGGAGAAGACAGAGTATTCTCAACACAGAGACGACATTAGGTGAAAAACAGGAATATAGGTAGTAGTGGAATGAGAACCTATGAAAACCCCACAAAGGCAATATAATTTCCCCAGAGAAGCAGAAAGGGATTTAAAGGTAGCAGTAACGTCCTTTGTGGATCAAGAGGCCTTAATACCTCTGGTGACACACGTGCATTCAACAATGTGACCTATAGAAATCAACTGGATCTTGGAGGATGACGATAGTTTATACGGTATCAAATAAAACATTCAAGCATGTGCCCCAATGATTGTTGCTGTTGCAGATTTGCTTGGCATTAGACAAAGGTGCATGAACGTATACACTGTACTTGATATTTCTGTCGGGTTTTGATCTATTCCAATGAAGAACGAAGATCGGTACAAATCTGCATTTACCCTTAAGGAGCAGAAGTACATTTGGACATGTCTGCCACAAAGTTTTCATGATATTCCCTTGATATCCAATCAGTAAATGGCTCCGTGTTTTGAAGCGTTCTCTGGCAGGGAGAAGCTGATCCAGTATGTGAATGATTTATTAATATTCCCACAGATTCTTGAGGAAACTGTAGTATTACTGAAGGAATTGTTGCAGCTTTTGCCGAGATAGGGGTGAACGAAAACTCTAAAAAGGCCGAATAGGGCAAATGGAGGTACAAATACTGGAGCTCAGACTGAGACGAGAGAGAAAGGCATAGATGAGACAAAATGGAAAGCAGTGCAAGAGTTACAGATACCAGAAGACGTTTCGGCTTTCTGATTTTTTTTTAAGATTGATGGGACATTGCCGTGAGTTTAAAGAAAATTATGCAGTTATAGCTGGTCGATTGAGCACATGAACATGAAAGTGGAGCCTACAATGTGAGAGTTTTTCATACACTTCAGGAAAACCTGCAAACAGCCCTAACTTTGGGAACAACAGACCCTTTACAGAATTTCTGGCTAGATGGAAGCTAGTGTATGTGTTCTGTTTTTACAATTAGCCCATGTGAAACTTAGACTAGTAGCGTACATTAACTCCGGTTGAAATTGTGCACTCAGCATGTGAGTGGCATGTTTTGGCTACGTTTTGGACAGTTAAGCACTTTGTTGTATTTATGTGAACCGCCAGAACGACCCTGACAACGCGGAGTCGGTGACGTAGTGGCAATGCCATTGAAGTACTAATCCAGAAGCCCCGGCTAATGATTTGGGGACATGGGTTCAAATCCTGCCGCTGCAACTGGTGACATGTAGATTTAATCAACAACAATGTGGAATGGAAAGCTAGTATCAGTAATAATACCATAAAACTAGCATCGATTTGTCACTAAAATAATGGAAATAACACCAATGCCCTTGAGGGAAGGAAATTCGGTGTCCTTACCCAATCTGGCCTACATGTGACTCCAAACTAAATGGCCAAACAAGCGATTCAGTTGTCAACCGTTAATAGGGATGGGCGAAAAATGCTCACCTTGGCAGTGACGCCCACAATGTCACGGAAGAATAGAAAAATACATCCTCAAGCGAGACTATTAGTGGACGGGAGAATTAAAAAAAAACACAGATGGCATCTCGCTTTATTCTGATCATATGTTGTTGAGGTCATGTGATGTCAGGGTGGCACCATTGAACCACCCGGCCCTCGTAGTACGTATGGATTACATGGGACCACCACATAATTGTACAGTAGACGTAATGTGTAAAGTGGAAATAGGATTTAAGAACGGCATTCACCCGCAGGGGAGAATAATATGGTATTTGACTAATGAGATAGCTGAATCAATGAATTTACTGAATGATCTGAGTGCACAGAATGCGGAGTTCGCTGCTGTATCACCCAGCAACACAGCCAATCGAGTCACCACTACCATATCCTGTTTGTTCAGATCCTATGTTTGTTTGTAATTCACTTATAGAATTGATAGCAATCTGGGGAAAAATCAATCACAGTGGTATATTTGGTATAACGATTTTAGAATTTTAAATGGTTCCCAACGCCAATCAAATGGAACTGTACAAACCCCAAAAGCACCAACAGAGAATGGGAAGGACTGTTATGAGACTGATAAAATGGTAGACCATGGAAGATGAGGGTGTAGCTTTGTTGATACAGCCACAGGGACAGCCATGAGGGCCGGCAGTATCAGTCTCACCCCATAGAAAAATGACAACAGGAGGAGCCACCAGTAAGGGAGAGAGCCCAAATTGTGCTAGCCCTAATGGCCCAAAATGTAAATTGATAATTCATAAATGTCAACGGCTGATTTGTATATTGTGTAAATAATTGCTTGCTTTTTAACCTATTGGATCTACAGACTCTGGATAGTGTAATAGGGACAAATGCAGAACGAACCTTTGTTGATGTTTTTTTTTCAGGAAGAGAAATGCAAAGAAGGAATCGCTGAAAAGTGTTAGCACTTCTCTTGGGAATAATATAGTGTGAAGCCCAGAATCCTGCTTCTCAACCGTCCCCTGCCACATTCAATTGCTGTACACGTGTACCCATAGGTCCCTCAGCTTTTGCACTCGCTTTGGGATTAACGCCTTGATCTTATATTGCCCGTCCACGTAATTCCCACCAAAATGATCACTTCACTAATATAGAGGTTCCACTGCGACGAGTTTCATTTGAATCACATTGGGACCAGTGTTCTGGTGAATCGAATAACTAGCACTGTAGAGAGGGTTTTCAACTAGGTTAGAAGAATTCCTCTGTACATCTCCTGAACGAAGTGCTTCTGAAATATCCCAGTGACCAGTCTATGTGTATTCGGATCCCAGACTCTATGCCATCTGGAACAGAACATATCTTATTCTTTCAACTAAATAATGGGGGGGGGGGGGAGGAATTCAGTGAGAGGAAATTTATAACGTTAAGGAGATAGTACTTGGCATTATTGCAGAGCCGCAATACGAGTAATAATAACCGTAGTGTGCTCGGAAGGAACGGAGTGTACAAACATAAGTGTGCACCAGCATGTAGGGCCAGAGTGGGAAAAATGCTTTAAAAAAGGACAGAATGGAATGCACCTGAATTAGTAACGAGGTTGATGAATTAATGACACATCGAAGACGAATTGTTGCAAGGTGACCAAGGCCACAAACTAAATAGTCAAGGTATATGTGACATTTCGAAAGGATGACGAAGAAAGGAAAAGTGTGGTAGCTTTGTTAGTAAATGATAAGGTTAGTACAGTACTGAGAAATGATCATCGCTCAGATGATCAAGATGCCTAATCACTCTGGCTGGATATAAGAAATAGGAAGGAAAGTAAGTCACTGGTGGGAGTACTTCCCCCTCATCCTCAGCACCAACATTAGCTACACTAGAGGCAGAAGTATCAATCACAAAATAATTGGGATTTGTAGGAATGACACTGCAATTATCGTGGGCGATTTTAATCATCATATAGATTGTGTTATGACAGTGCTTCTATTTTTCTTTATATTTCATTGAAGACTCATGTTTTGGAATTGTGATGAGGGATTTATTGGAGGACTGACATGATTCCATAGAAGGTGGACTTTGTTCTTTAAAGGGTCACTGGAAGGACTCAGCTTCCAACAAGATTTACTGGATGTCACATGACTTCAGCTAAGTAAACGGCAGGTGCCTTCTGACTATAAGTGCTGTTTACAAGAACAGTGACGTGTCAGGATTTATGGTGCTCAATAGTGAGGCTCAATTTTGAACAATTATATTGAGTCAATTGAGGGTAAGCCTGCTAAGAGATAAGCACTCCACTCATCTGTTCTCCACCTTTCTGAGAAACCCTAAAACTTGCGCTACAGTTAAAATCCCTGATGTCGCATTTTCCCTGAGAAGTTGCGAGAAGACTTCCTCTGTACATCTCCTGAACGAAGTGCTTTTGAAAATATCCCAGTGGCCCGTCTATTTGGACAAGGATGCCAGACTGTATCCCACCTGGAAAATAACGTATCCTATCCTTGTTCTTCTACAATTAACAAGTACATTGGACAAAACATTTTTTTTTAATTTTTGCCTTTAACAAGTATGTGCATGTATGTATGTTTGGTATTTTGAAGAGAATATACATTTCAAACTGTGTGTTACAACTTTGCATCTTTATTGGCTAAGTCCTGTTATATATATATATATATATATATATATGTGTGTGTGTGTGTGTATATACATCTATATATATATATATATATATAAAAATATATATATAAAAACTTTGGTTGTTTATTAAAGAACCCGGGTTGATGTATCTTATTCCAAAATAACAATGGAGTATATAATTGGCCGGACTGGTTACTGGTACACGTTTAAATATATGTTCTGACCAGTGGAGAATTAGAATTAAAGGAAGACAGTGCATTTCTCCCACCTCCATCATAACATACAATTGGGGGTTCTGTGTGGGATAACCAATAGCTAATTGCGTGCAATTGTGGTGGAGTAATCATAACTGTAAAGGGGAAAATGAAAACACCAGGTTTCATGTACGTTAGCGTAAAGTTTACACTGCTGGAATGGCTTTGTCAGTTGTTACGACCTAACTCGGAAGGAAGGATTTATCCCTGAGTTATTTGGAACACTTAACCAAGGCGAGGTTAACAGGAATTTGCAGAACATTTGGCGTTAAAGTTAAACCAAGGGCAGACATACTTGAGGAAATAGTACAGTACTGAAAATTGGAAGAAGGGAAACGCAATCCAGGCGATAATTCAGTTGAATTAGCCAGACTTCAGTTGGAGTTGAAGCTGTTTGAACAAGAACGAGATATAAGAAAACTTGTACTACAATTACAAAAGGAAATAGAAGTGAGGCTGGAGACAGAAACAGAAGAGAAAAGGAAGAAAGTGAGCAAGAAAGGGTATTCGAATTAAAGAAGCTAGAACTCTAAAAGAGGGTGGGCTTGACGCCAGTGACAAATTTGGTGAGGAAAGAACAGATTTCAATCCAGGCCCCACTGGAGAGCTGTTTACATTTCTGCAAACCCTCCTTAAGTTTGAGGAAAGGGCTGTAGAGACACTTTTTATTCCTTTCTAAACAATAGCTAGACAGATGAAGTGACTGAAGAAAAGCTGGACACTACTGATGCACAGCAGCTTGATTGGCAGAGCTCATGAAGTTTAAGCCATGCTTTCTGAAGAGGCGTCTGCAGATTATGAGATGGCAAAAAGATAATTCTCGCTGCTTATGAGTAGCTCCCTGAGCGTACAGGCCGAAAGCTTGGGAAACTCTGGAAACAGCTTGGGCAGACTTCCATAAAATTTGAAAGGGTAAAGCAAATTAACTCTGATCGTTGAATGTGGAAACTAAAGACAGAGGCCACATATGAGATCGTTAGGGAAATAATTCAACCGGAAGAATTAAAAAAAAATCACTCCCTCCATCAGTAACAACGAATGTTGAGAGCCAGAAGGTTTCAACAGCCTGTCAGACAACTGAGATTGCTGATGGTTACAAGACTGTTTATGCGCCCAAAGCTGTTGTCCGTCACTCTCATAAACCCCAGAACGATAAAATGTGGCAGGGTGAAAAGAAGGCACGTAGACAGGGGCAGCGCCCAGGCATCTCCTCTCAGGCCAGAAAGGAAGACGCTGAGGGTAGACGTGAGGTCTGTAAGCCTAAGTGTTTCCATTGTCACAAGGTGGGACACCTTTGTGAAAAATGCTGGAACTTGTGAGGTAAACCCATGGGACATATTGGGGTTCACAAAGCCAATGCAGAGAAAGGGGCTCTGATCAAGAGTATGACAGATCAGGCTGTAGTTCTGACTGCAGCTGCCAGGTCAAGTACAACGATCACAGGGAGTGCACGGGATGTGAACATTATACTTCAGAGTTATAGGGAATTTCAGTCAAAAGGAAAAGCAGCTCCTTATCCATCAAGGAGGCAGGTAAACCTATAGTTATACATAGGGATACAGGATACAACCAAACTCTTCTGCGAGGCAAAGGCATAAATTTTCCACCAGAGAGTTCACAGCTTGCCAAGGTTTTAGTGAATGGCATCGGCGGGGTGTATCAAACCATACCTTTGTATCAGGCAAAACTTGAGTGTGACTTAATTTCTGGAACTGGAACTGTCAGAGCTGTCCATAATTAACATGTAGATGTGGTTGAACTGATCTTGGGTAATGATTTTGCTCGAAGGAAAGACCAACGAAGTCAAAGAGACAGAACAGTTGCAGGAAAAGGTCCCAGGAGTTTTTCTGGCACGTGGATTGACCTGAGCAATGGCTAAACATTGTCAGAGGACAACTTGACACTGCAGCTGGATATCTCAAAGTGGAATTCTGGTTAGGAAGTGGAGACATCCTTACAGACCTGCGGATGAAGACTGGACAATTGTTTACCAAATAATGGTACCTGCCAAGTATCGCCAAGAAATATTAAGGATAGCCGACGAAATTCCAATGATGGGACATGTGGGGATCCGGAAGACCCAAACACTTATAAGTAGATATTTCTACTAGCCTGGTCTTTTCAAGGACGTGGTGCAGTTTAGTAAAACGTGCTATACGTGATAGTTTGTGTGATAACCGCAACCTGCCATAAAACCCACACCTCGAATTCCCATACCAGTTTTTGGGCAAACATATTTGAGGATGTTGGCAGATTTTGTAGGACCTTTACCGAAAACAAAAGTGGGACATCAATATACTCACAATTATGGATATGAAGTCTGCGTTTCCAGAGGCCATTCCCTTGAGAACAATTTTGGCTAAGATAGCCGAGAGAAGTCAATCATGTTCTTCACTAGATATGGGTTACCAGCAGAGTTTCAGTCGGATGAAGGCTCCAATTTTATGTCGAAAATGTCCACAAAGTTATGGGTATCCTGGGTATAACACAGTTAAATTCGTCTGTCTACCACCTAGAGACACAAGCGGCTTTATAACGGCACCATCAGATGCCCAAAACGATGATCAGGGCATAATGTCATGAATATCACCATGATTGGGATTAAGGGTTGGAATTTGTTTTTTCTACCACTAGGCATCCATGTAATGAATCTACCAGTTTGAGTACATTTGAATTAGTTTAGGGACATGAGGTAGGATGTCCTGTAAAACTAATCAAATAAAAGTTTTGAGAACAGATGGACGAATCTTCCATGTTAGATTATGTTTGCATTTCTGCAAATGGCTGCTGAGAGCCTGCAAAGTGAATCAGGAGCACCTTAAAAGTTTGAATATTGTTGAAAACATACGTTTTGTTAAAGCATTTCGTCTTGCATTCATTAGGACAAATCGAATGAATACCAATGTAAGTGAAAGCAACAAAGTTATACCGTATTAGAAGAGAGTGCCGATTGGCTGGCGTTGGTATTTGAACCAGTTTATGGTAATTTCAGTTAACAGCCAAACTTTGTTTGAAATGTAAACCACTCAGCTTGACGTTGATTTGTCAAGATTTTGCCCAGAGGAATGAACAAGCAATGGCTGACACTTATTTTGTTTATCTGAAACAGACGCAATGTGTCTGTTATATTCTTATATATTCTTTCCATCTGGAAGGAACAGGACGCTGTGCATTAAGATATGTAGCTTCCAGTGGACACAAATGCACCACATGTGTCACTATGGTGACATATATAAGGTGACTGCACAAGTTAAGTGCCCATGATGTTGTTACTGATATATTAGCATGTATATAGGATTGATGAGAAAAAAATAGCAGAAAGTTGGGTAAATGGATCACGTTCTGCTTGGCACACTATAACTAATGAGGTTCCACAGAGATCCGAGTTGAAGGCTCAACTGTTTATGACAAATGTTAATGGTATATATCATGTATCACTATCCCTTTCTAATGTTTGGTTACAATGCCTTCGATACTTCGATCATCAGCAAATATGGATATGCGGCTTTCAATTACAACATCAAAGTTATTAATAAAGATGGAGAACATTTCAGGCCCAAACCAGATCCTTGCACAACATCAATATCTACGGCCTACAAATTAGATTAACTGTCCATTACCCCTCCACTCCGTCTTCTCCCACTCAGCCAATTTCTTAACGCTGCTAAAAAATGCTGTCAACTCCATTCACTTTACCCCCAGTTAACAGGCTCTTATGAGGAGCTTTATCACTCTCTTATGGAAGTAACAATATATCCCATACACGTAAGAAACAAATGATGTGTCTAGAGGAGTGAGAAGTCACAGCAGCAGAATCATTGCAAACATTTTCTCTCTTGAAGAAGAATGGGAGCAGGTGTTTGAATCTTAAATTGCTGACCTAATACTGAGTCTGGAATGCCATAAAATGCTTTATCAAGCACATTATGTACCTAGTCAAAAACCAATTTGTTTAGTTCAACTTCATTTACCCTTTACAATTCCATGCTAATTCTCTCTGATCAACTCATATTTTTGCAACCCGTCAGACATTCTGTTCCTAATAACTAATTCTTGCAAATTTCCCCACTGAAGACATTGGACTAATACTCTATTACTTCCTCGTGGCCAGGTACGGCCTGATGTCATTGTACCGGAAATATGACAATGTGCCCGCAGGATTGGAAGCTCAAGGAATGAGGCCAAATGCCAGAAGGTGCAGCTATGCTGTGAATTGTATCAGTTGCCCACAACTGGGGCTGTATGAATAAGTTGGCACGTGGCACAATTTTGGTAATGTGGCCTGTGGTCAGCAGCAGCAGCGTCGATCAGAATTCCTCAGGAAATGAGTCATGCAGCAGGTGTAAGTACATCAGACATTGTGCAGCAGTGCAGGGAATCATTACACAGTCCATTATATGAACATATGAACGTACGAATTAGGAGCAGGAGTAGGCCATTCGGCACCATCGAGCCTGATCCACCACTAAATCATGGCTGATCTGATTGTGGCCTCAACTCCACTTTCCCACCTAACCCCGATACCCTTTGATCCTCTTGTTAGTCAAGAATGTATCTACCACTACCTTAAACGTAATCAATGACCCTGCCTCCACCGCTGTCTGGGGATGAGAGCAACAAAGACACACAAGTATCTGAGAGAAAAAATAAAAGAACAAACTCCTCATCTCCATCTTAAATTAGCTACCCCTTATTTTTAAGCTCTGTCCCCTTATTCTAGTCTCTCCCACAAGGGGAAACATCCTTTCAGGATCCGCCCTGTCAGTTCCCCTCAGGTTCTTTTACGTTTCAATAAGATCACCTCTCATTCTTCTAAACACCTGTTCAACATATCTTCATTTGAGAAACACCCCGATCCCAGGTATCAGTCGAGTGAACACCATCAGAACAAGGATCACAAAGCAAGGCCTGGGGCATCACACACTGAACATCAGAACATGGAACATAAAACAGGTTCTAATACAATATACACTATTCATCAGAACAGGCATCTTAGAGCTGGACTGAATGCATAACATACCGAACATCAGAACAGTGAACATAAAACAGGTCCCAATACAACACACACTATTCATCAGAACGGGGATCATACAGATGGACTTAATGTATAATATACCGAACATCAGAACCGTAAATATAAAACAGGTCCCAATACAACACACACTGTTCATTAGAACGGGGATCATGCAGCTGGACAGAATGTATAACATACCGAACATCAGAATAGTGAACATAAAACAGGTCCCAATACAACACACACTGTTCATCAGAACAGGGATCATACAGCTAGACTGAGTGTATAACATACCGAACATCGGAACAGGGAAGGGGGAAGCAAGTCCAATACAAAACGCACTGAACATAAGTATAGGGATTGTACAGCATGAGCCAGCACATAACACACTGAAAATTAGAGCAGGGAAAATAAAGCAGGTCATAGTATATCCCGCTGTCCATCGGAACAGGGATCATACAGCAGGACCTAGTACATAACATACCGAACATCAGAACAGGGAAGGTAAAGCAGCTCCAATACAAAACACACTGCATGTAAGAGCAAGGGTCATGCAGCAGGTCCCAGCACATCAAACATTGAACTTCAGAAGAGAAATCAGAGAGCAGCTGCCTGCACAGCACAGGTTTACCATCAGGACAAGGATTATACAACAGGGTTCTGTATATGCCGCCATTAACATTAGAGCAGGAATCAGACAACAGCCCCCAGAATATCAGACATGGATTCGCTGAACAAGGGTCATACAGCACGTCTCAGTACGTCACAATGTCCATCAGATCAGTGATAATAACTTAGGGCACATTATGTCCCACCCTTTACATTAGAACATGTGCCATACAGCATGTGCCAGTACAACATGCAATGAGGATCCAAACAATGGTCATACAGCAGATTCCATGACATCACACAATGAACATCAGAAACGGGATCATACAGCAGATCTCATTACATCACGTTCGTCATTTCTAATGAAAAATAACAGGTCTGAAAGTTTCGTTGTGTTTCTCGCTCCACAGATGCTGCCAGACCCGCTGAGTGTTTCGAACATTTCCCATTTTTATATCAGATTTCCATAATCCACAGTTTTTACTTTTGTACCAGCTCTTTAACTGGCATTTTCTATCATTAGAGGGCGTTCTGCTGCATCATATTCCTTCATCGGAGTGACAAAAGGACTGCTTTTGAGCCAACGACTTTTGAGAAAATTCTGGGTAACGCTTTATGCTTTAGGGTAAAGCCTTAAGACAATGTGTACCGTGGCCGAACCAAGTGGTGTTAATGTGAATCACGAAAGGCTGGCAATCTTGAAGGATGAAAACTAGGGAAATGGTTAATTTGGGGAGAGACATCAGAGGAAGTAGATAAGAACACAAGAACATAGAACGAGGAGAAGTAGTAGGCAATTCAGCCGCTCGAGCCTGCTCCGCCATTCAGTATGATCATGGCTGATCTCATCTTGGCCTCAACTCCACTTTCCTGCCCGTTCTCCATAACTCTTCAACCCATTTCTAATTAAAAATCTGTCTATTTCCTCCTTAAATTCACTCAATGCCGTGGTATCGACCGCACTCTGGGGTAATGAATTCCACAGACTCATGGCCCTTTGAGAGAAGTAATTTCTCCTAATCTCTGTTTTAAATCTGCTACTCCTTATCCTACAACTATGACCTCTTGTTCTAAATTGCCCCACCAGAGGAATCATCCTCTCCAAGTCTACTTTGTCGATCCCTTTAATCATCTTATATTCCTCAATTAGATCTCCTCTCATTCTTCTAAACTCCAGAGAGTAAAGGCCTAATCTGCTCAATCTTTCTTCATAACACAAACCCCTCATCTCTGGAAGCAATCTAGTGAACATCTTCTGAACTGCCTCCAGGGCAACTACTTCCCTTCTCAAGTAAGGGGACCAAAACTGTACAATACTCCAGGTGTGGTCTCACTACCGCCTTGTACAGTTGCAGCCACACTTCCCTACTTTTATACTCTATTCCTTTCACAATAAATTCCAAAATTCCATTTGTCTTCCTTTTACCTGCTGTACCTGCATACTACTTTTCAGCGAATCATGCACGAGGACACCCAGATTCCTCTGCACCGATTCACTCTGAAGTTTCTCTCCATCTAGATGATAATTTGCCTTTTTATTCTTCGGACCAAGATGGGTAACCTCACACCTATCCACGGTAAACTCCACCTGCCACATTTTGGCATATTCACCGAACCTATCTATATCCATTTGAAAATTTCGTATTTCTTCATTGCAACTTACTATCCCACGCATTTTAGCGCCATCTGTAAATTTGGCATTTGTACCTTCTATTCCTGCATACAAGTCATCAATACATATTGTAAATAATTGTTGCCCAAGGACCGAACCTGTGGCACGCCACTAATTACATCCTGGTAGCCAGAAAAAAAGACCCATTTATCCCAACTCTCTGTTTTTTGCTAGTTAGCTAAAACCTCTATTCAAGCAAATATATTGCCCCAAACCCCATGTGATCTTACCTTGTGTATTAACCTTTTGTGCGGCACCTTATCAGATGCCTTCTGGAAGTCCAGATATGCTAAATCTGTAGGATCCCCATCATCCACATAAGAATAAGTTCATGCGGGCTGGACGGTAATCCAATTACTATTGTTTTCATCTCTGCATTGAAAGATACCTCACCCGTGGGCGATTAGGCCTCACTTGTTTTGATCATTAGGTCCTATGCCCTATGTCTAATTGACAGCGTGTTCTTTGGCCTCATTTAGTTTATTACCTATACAAAATGCAACGCAGAACAATATGGAGGGCTATGGGTAAAGAGCAGTTTTTTGTTCAGCTAACTGGCTGGCACAAGAAACGATGGGGCAACTGGTCTACTTCTGTGATGCATATTCCTCTGATTATAAAAAAATAATTTGCATTTACATAGAAGTTTCGCAAGCGCAGGCAAACCATTTGTTGCAACGTTAGAAATGTGACAACCAACTTGAACATGCCAAGGTCCACTTCAGTAAGGATAATGACCAGATCATTTGTTTGAGAGATGTTGCTTGTTAGATAAATGTTGGCCTGACACTGGGCGGATCTCTCCCTTGTTCTTCAAAATATTGTCTGTGCAATATGCACCTTCCACCTGAGAGACAGCTAGGTATAATATTTCATCCGAAACACAGCACCTCCGACAGTGCAGCACTTCATCAGTACAGTACTGGTCTGTCAGCTGAGATTTTCCACTCTAGACTAGTCTTTAGACCAATGCTTATGTGACGCAGAGGCGCGAGAGCTACTATTGAGCCGCCTCTGATATTATCTATTTCTTGTGTTCACCTCGATAGCTTGCACCCATCATGACTTTACAAGGAGGTCGATTCAACAGATCTCGACCACAAGAAGAGTGGATATAGACTGGAGACAGTTCACACACCGCTCCTATAAGGTAACATTGGTAGACTGCAGATCGAGCATTGGTTGGAGGCCACCAATATGAGCTACTCAGATACCGATTCTGCTGCATGAGATGCAAATTGGACTACCAAGGAAAACTGCTTGTTTTGTTTAGGTGAGTCATTTCTCCTACAGATATTTGTGCCACATAGAATAGAGGCTTTCCTCATTAAACAAACTGAGATTCGGTTGTGAAGTGGACAAGTTTACACAAATTCACACTCACAGACAAACCGGATAACTAAAGTATCCTCGCGTTCAATTTTACAAAAATGATCAGTTGTTTGATTGATCTGACCAACCGTTCACTGACCTTAACAGTAAAAACAATAGAGGTGGTCATGGTGATAACTTAGTAACACATCACTATGATTGAAAAAGCGGAAGATATGAAGCTGGATCCTTTTCTCCAGGGTTCTTGGGGTGAGGAAGAAAGAAAATCTGAGGAATGTTTAAATCAACGGTTATCTCCACGCAGACCTTGATTGAATCAGATCCATCCCGACCTTTTTCCCAATGGCATCACTGTTGGTGAAACAGCACTGACATCCATCCTGAGTTCAGAAGCCACATGCCAAAAGCTGCCCAATACCCAAGCATCAGGTGTCCTGACTTCAGCCCAGACAGAATATTGTGCCTATGCACGGAACTTCCCATCATCTTCTAGGCAGTCAATAATTTAAAGTGTATCTTAGAGTTCCATTCTATCATAATACACACAATCCTTGTTTCTATTTCATTCCTGTTACCGGATAGGTGGCAAACATTCGGGTGCCTCATTGCAATGTGCTGTTCCACAGCAGGGATATCACTTCCAAATGCCCTGCTGAGCTCTCCTGACTCACTCATTTTTCTATCAGTCGAGTCTGACCAATACGCCTAACTCTCTGCCCTGGCCCTTTGCCAGGTCAGCTTTACCCATTGTTCCTAATCCAATCGGTCCTCTAGACGAGAAAACTCCACGAAGTACCTCAGCCCTTAGTTCTACCCCTCTCACTCCTCTACCAGAGAACCTGATGAGGGGCTTTTTGGAGAGGCTGAGTCAAACCTGGTATATTTGGAGGAGGACTGACAGAATGGCCAAAAGAATATTTATGGCTATTATTTACATGGACTTCAGAACTCGTTTGATAACATCTCTAATACAGTTGGCCGAAGTCTAAAGTAGAAGCTCATGGAATTGAGGGAAACATTGTTGACCTGGATAGGAAAATGGTTAAGCAAAAGACAGAGAGTATGAAAAACGCAAAGGAATAGTCATTGCCATAACTTGAGACAAGTACATGTGTTCGTGCCTCTATTATTCATGACATGGAATGTGAGGTTTGATAAGATAGGATGTTTTACACCCCCTTCTCAGGTGCAAGAGATTTGGCAGCATAACAGCTTGTTGTGAATCGGCATTATTGAGAGAAAGGTGAAAACAAGTTTGTTAAGCTTTCAGATAAGCCATTGTCACAAACTCGGACAGTAATTAACAGCTGAACACATATATTGCCCATAGTAGAGACTGGATAACAGATTGCATGGCTCTTTCTCTTGGAGCTTTTGCTCTTCAAGTTTTCCTTGTCGGTCTCTCTTCTCTCTTGTTGTTCGAAAATTCTCTGCTGTACAGTGTCAAAAACAGTTCTTTTTTTATCCTGGCAATTTTCCATTTAGCCCTCCACTCTCCCAATCAGTGATTGGTCTTGTCTTAACGCATGCCTTTCTCAACCAATCAAGGATCATTTTTTGATGGTTGATAACCTTTTGGATTTGCACAAGTAGTACCCCTTTCTTTAGATTACATTATCTCAATGATTTTACATTTCTACATTCCTAACCTAATTACATGACAATTCGACACCGAAGCTGTTTTCGCTGTCGGCTCTCAACGTCTCACCCTTCTCCTGCAAGTAAACATTTTAATGCTGGACGCAATTTCCCAGAATCCTGCTGGCTTGACATCTTGGCTTCAATGTGCCTTATTTCCTAAGTCTTTTTTTTTCTACTTTTCCATGCTACAAAGTAAGGTTCTAATAAATCTAAATGCAAGTTTATGATAATAATTTAGTTGCTAGTTTATAATAACTGGATTTGAACAATGAGTACTCTGGTTAGTAACTTTTAGTAACCTAATAATCTTACAAGCTGATAGGATAGAAATCCACATATCCAAATCTGCGATGGCACAAAGATAGGCAACAGTGTATGCAATGTAGATGTAAGCCTGAATTTTCAAAGACATATTGATGTATTCAGCGAATGAACAAAACGGTGGAAAATGGATGGCATGGTAGGAAAACGGGATGGCATCTACTTTGGAACTTAAAAGCATCAAAGCATCACGTTCTGAATGGTGAGGAGAGAGAAACAGTAGAGGGCAAAAAAGACTTGAATGTCCTGGTAGAAGGCTCATTTACATGTCATGAACAGAGGCAGCAAATAATCAAAATGACAAATGGAATGCAGCGTTTATATCGAGATCACTAAAATACATGAGTGACTGCCCTTGACATCAAGACAGCATTCGACCGAGAATAGCGGCAAGGAATCCTAGCAAAACTACAGTCAATGGGAATCAGAGGGTAAACTCTCCATTGGTTGTAGTCATGCCTAGCACAAAGGAAGATGGTTGTGCGTGTTGAAGGTCAATCATCTGAGCTCCAGGACATCACTGCAGGAGCTCCTTAGGGTAGTCTCCTAGGCCTAACCATCTTCAGCTGCTTCATCCATGACCTTCCTTCAACCGTAAGGTCAGAAGTGGAGATGTTCGCTGATGATTGGACAATGTTCAGCACCATTCGCGACACCTCAGATACTGAATCAGTCCGTGTCGAAATGCAGCAAGACCTGTACAATATCCAGGCTTGGGCTGATAAGTGGCAAGTAACATTCGCGTCACACAAGTGCCAGGCAATGACCATCTCCAACAAGAGAGAATCTAACCATCTCCACCTGACATTCAATGGCATTACCATCACTGAATCCCCCACTATCAACATCCTAGGGGCTAGTATTGATAAGAAATTGAACTGGAGTAACCATATAAATAGCATGGCTACAGGAGCAGGTCAGGGGCTAGTAATCCTGCGGCGAGCAACTTATCTCCTGTCTCCCCAAAGCCTGTCCACCCTCTACAAGGCACACGTCTGGAGTGTGATGGAATACTCTCCAATGCATAGATGGATGCAGCTCCAACAGCACTCAAGAAGCTCGACGCCATCAAGGACAAAGCAGCCCGCTTGATTGGCACCCCATTCACAAACATTCACTCCCTCAACCACCGACGCACAGTAGCAGCAGTGTGTACCATCTACAAGATGCACTTCAGCAGCGCACCAAGACTCCTGAGACAGCACCTTCCAAACCAGCGAGCTCGACCAACTAGAAGGACAAGGACAGCAAATGCATGGGAACAACGCCACCTGCAAGTTCCCCTCCAAGTCACACACCATCTTGACTTGGAACTATATCGCCGTTCCTTCACTGTCGCTGGGTCAAATCCTGGAACTTTCTTCCTAACAACACTGTGGGAGGACCTACCCCAATTGGACTGCAGCGGTTCAAGAAGGCAACTGACCACCACCTTCTCAAGGACAATTAGGGATGGACAATAAATGCTGGCCTAACCAACAACGCCCACAGCCCATGAATGAATAATAAAAAAAAAGAAGTCATGCTTTGCCAATACTAAGCCCTTGTTGGACCACACTCGGAAGCTCTAAATATTTCTGGGTAACACCTGACCGAGAATTATTTGACCATGGAGCGACTGCAGTGATGAATTAAAATGCAATCCAAGGTTCAAGTTACGATGATATATTGCACAATCTGTGGTTAAATTCCCTGTAATTTAGAAGGTTAAATGGTGATTTGCCATATTTTATTTTATATGCTAGATGGCACAGAAATAATAGATGGAGATATTATTTCTCCTCCTTAGGGAGTAGCGCAATATGGGGCATAGTTTAAAAATTAGAGACAGATCTTTCAGGAGAGAGGTGCAGAAGTATTTCTTCATGCAAAAGTTGTTCAAACTTTGGAACTGTCTTCTGCAAATGACGATTCACACCTGCTTGATTATTATTTTTAAAACTTTGGTTGATAAATATTTATTAACCATAGGTGTCAAATGATATGGGGAAATGTGAGTATACGGCATTAGCTGCAGATCAGCTATGAACAGCCGACTCCTGTCCGTTTGTTTGTATCTTCCAATGTGAGCAGTCCTCCAAGTAGGTCCATTCACTGTGATATCAGGGAGAATCATAAGTTCTCCCAGACCACTATCCTGGCCCACGGATTCTGTTATCAGGTGAACATCATGAGTGCGCTGTTCCTCCGTCCTGACTTTCGCCCACTATTATGGGCGGCACAGTGGCACAGTGGTTAGCACCTCAGCATCACAGCTCCAGCGACCCGGGTTCAATTCTGGGTACTGCCTGTGTGGAGTTCGCAAGTTCTCCCTATGTCTGCGCGGGTTTTCTCCGGTTTCCTGCCAAAAGAATTGCAGGTTAATAGGTAAATTGACCATTATAAAAAAAATCCCCGAGTCTAGGTAAGTGGTAGGGAAATATAGGGACAGGTGGGGATGTGGTAGGAATATGGGATTAGCGTAGGATTAGTATAAATGGGTGGTTGATGGTCGGGTCGGTGGGCCGAAGGGCCTGTTTCAGTGCTGTATCTCAAAACTAACAAAACTAATCAGTGTGAACCCCATAAGTGACACTTAACGTCCTTCCTGCTTACTCTTCCTTTCAGTACGTTGAGTTCCCTCAGCCTTCCATCATTTTCCAGTTCTGTTTTCCTAGGGGGATGAATCGTGTATTATGAATCTTTTTCAGCATGCATTCGTTACTCCCGCCATTAAGTAGGTAGAATGCTAGTTAGCTGATTTGGTGTTTGCGCAATTTAGCATAGCTCCTTCAGGGTGATGTTGTTTTGCGATCATTTTCAGCATGGGTATGCAATTTCTAACAAGTTATCAACCCTGTTTGCAGGGAAACATCTTTAATGTATCAGACATATCCTCTGATCGTACTACTGATACGGTATTGGTACGTTCCTCACCGGTCAAACAGCCCCAGGTCTCAAGGTCCTGCTCGCTTTGCAACGTATATTTATATTCGTAATGTTTGCCAATATCATCGTCTTCTATAAGAACATGGGTGATGCCGGAGACTGCAATAACTACCGTGGAATCTCCCTGCTCAGCATAGTGGGGAAAGTCTTCGCTCGAGTTGCTCTAAACTGGCTCCAGAAGCTGGCTGAGCGTGTCTACCCTGAGGCACAGTGTGGTTT